>NC_090374.1:27684851-27984851 GCF_036365525.1 Heterodontus francisci | reverse complement strand
TAGTGTCCTAGGCCCAACCATCTTCAGCTGCTTCATCAATGACCTTCCTTCAATCTAAGGAAGGACGTACGTGCTATGGAGGGAGTGCAGCGAAGTTTCACCAGACTGATTCCTGGGATGGCAGGACTGACCGAGGAAGAGAGATTGGGTCGATTAGGCTTGTATTCACTAGAGTTTAGAAGAATGAGGGGGATCTCATAGAAACCTACAAAATTCTAATAGGACTGGATAGACTAGATGCAGGGAGGTTGTTCCTGATGGCGGGAGAGTCCAGCAACAGGGGTCACAGTCTAAGGATAAGGGGTAGGCCATTTAGGACTGAGATGAGAAGAGATTTCTTCACCCAGAGAGTGGTGAACCTGTGGAATTCTCTACCACGGAAAGCATTTGAGGCCAAATCATTAAATATATTCAAGAAAGAGTTAGATATTGTTCTTTGGGCTAAAGCGATCAAGGGATACAGGGAGAAAGCGGGAACAGGGTACTGAGTTTGGATGATCAGCCATGATCATATTGAATGGCAGAGCAGTCTCAAAGGGCCAAATAGTCTATTTTTCTATGTTTCTATGTTCTATAAGGTCAGAAGTGGGGATGTTTGCGGATGATCACACAATGTTCAGCACCATTCATGACTCTTCAGATACTGAAGCAGTCTGTGTAGAAATGCAGCAAGGACAACATCTAGGCTTGGGCTGATAAGTGGTAAATAACATTCACAAGTGCCAGGCATTGACAATCTCAAAGAAGAAAGAATCTAAGCTGGCATTACCATTGCTGAATCCCCCACTATCAACATCCTGGAGGTTACCATTAACCAGAAACTGAACTGGAGTAGCCATATAAATACCATGGCTACAAGAGCAGGTCAGAGGCTAGGAATCCTGAGGCGAGTAACTCACCTCCTGACTCCCCAAAGCCTGTCCATCATCTACAAGGCACAAGTCAGGAGTGTGATGGAATACTCTCCACTTGCCTGGATGGGTGCAGCTCCAACAACACTCAAGAAGCTCGATACCATCCAGGACAAAGCAGCCAGCTTGATTGGCACCCCATCCACAAACATTCTTTACACAGAGAGTGGTGGGTGCGTGGAATGCACTGCCAGCGGTGGTAGTAGAAGCAGATACATTAGGGACATTTAAGCGACTCTTGGATAGGTACATGGATGATAGTAGTATGAAGGGCATGTAGGTAGTTTGATACTAGAGTAGGTTAAAGGTTCGGCACAACATCGTGGGCCGAAGGGCCTGTACTGTGCTGTACTGTTCTATGTTCTATTCACTCCCTCCACCACCGATGCACAGTGGCAGCAGTGTGTACCATCTACAAGATGCACCAACAACACTCAGGAAGCTCGACACCATCCAGGACAAAGCGGCCCGCTTGATTGGCACCCCATCTACAAACATTCACTCCCTTCACCACCGACGCACAGTGGCAGCAGTGTGCACCATCTACAAGATGCACTGCAGCAATGCACCAAGGCTCCTTAGACAGCACCATCCAAACCGATGACCTCTACCCCCTAGAAGGACAAGGGCAGCAGATGCCTGGGAACACCACCACCTGCAAGTTGCCCTCCAACTTACACACCATCCTGACTTGGAACTATATCGCCGTTCCTTCACTGTTGCTGGGTCAAAATCCTGGAACTCCCTAAAACTGTGGGTGGACCTATCGACATGGACTGCAGCGCTTCAAAGAAGGCTGCTCACCACCACCTTCTCAAGGGCAATTAGGGATGGGCAATAAATGCTGTCCTAGCCAGAGATGTCCACATCCCATGAACAAATAAAACAAACATACCAATAACAGATTATCTGGCCATTATCTCATTGCTGTTTGTGGGAGCTTGCTGTGTGCAAATTGGTTGATGGACTTCCTTATGTGACTTTGACGACAATTCTAACTTTGGGACATCCTGAGGTCATAAAAGGCACTGTATAAATGCAAGTTCTTCCTTTGATAGCAAGGTCAAACAGGTTGGACAATATACACCCACCCTTTTGGGGGTAACACTGCTAAAGATATGATGAAAAGCCATACTAAAAGAAAACTAGCATACTCATTATGTACTCTGCAGTTCCTAGTCATGTTAAGTACATATGGGAATTAATTCAAGAAGCATATTTTACCCAAACTGTGGAAAGTCTTGCCAATTGCCTAAGTCAAGACCTGTTTTTGACAAAATTAATTTATTCAATTTAGCTATCAGCATTTTCCTTTTTGTAAAGAGCAGCATATATGAAAACCTCACAGTTTGCATTAATATTTCATAGACATTTCTGTAGATTTTATTACATTATTTTATTCTCCTGTGAGAGAACTTGCTGATGCGCCCCTCAGATACAATTACAAAATCTTAAATTTCAAAAACTGCATGTTATTAATTAGCACTTTTCATAGCCTCAACCCTGTGACACCTAGGCTTGGGACAAATTTTGTCCTTAATGACCAAGACAATCCTTTTCTCCTACTTCATGCTTGAAAAGAGGTACTTTTTGTATCTGTTAAAATAATAGCACATGACAGGCAGCACCAACCGCTTTGAAAACCTCTTTCTTTGTGTGGTTGATATCTAGAGTTGTAGCCTGTGGCAAGCTTATGGGTTGATGGGTAGATGTTTGGGTGAGAGAGTAGATTCGAAATGAATATGTATATGCAGTAGACCACTATTACTCTAAGATTTATTTCTGTAGCCAGCATCTGCCAAACGATGTTTAAGCAGCAATGTGTAGTGGAAACAGTTAAAGCATGCAAAAAATAACCATCTCAGCTTCCATTTAGCAACTTCTGGAATGCTATATTTACATTTATTTCAGGAAGAAAGTCTTTAATTTACTACACACCTGATCACGTCCCTCAAACATCTCTAGGAGGTTCATGCATGGTGAATTATTTTGATCAACACTGCCTGTGCTACACAGGGGAATGCTAACGTATTCTGTTAAGAAGGTGTATCAGAATGTCATCAGAGTTTTATTCATTCATGGAATGTAGGAGTTGCTGCCAAGGCCAGCATTTATTGTTCATCCCTAATTGCCCTTGAGAAGGTGGTGGTGAGCTGCCTTCTTGAACTGCTGTCGTCCATGTGTTGTAGTATACCCACAGTGCTGTCAGGAGGGAAATCCAGGATTTTTTGCCCCAGCGACAGTGAAGGAATGACAATATAGTTCCAAGTAAGGATGGGGTGTGTGACTTGGGAGGGGAACTTGCAGGTGGTAGTGTTCCCATGTGTCTGCTGCTCTTGTTTTTCTAGGTGGTAGAGGCCACGGGTTTTGTAAGACAAGCAAACTAAAAACAATTATTCACAAGTCTAGTTCTACTTAACTACAGATTCGCCCCGATAAGGAAATAAATGCCATCACTTGTGAGTCCATTGGAGTACCTTAAGCTTTACTCCATATGGCTTTCAAAAGAAAAATTAAACATGCCCTATAAGATTAAAGATTACACGTAGGTGGCATAGTATTCCAGTAAAATAGCATTAAAATCCCAGTGAATATTACTGTAAAATCAATGTTACAAACGATAGCCACGGGCTGTCACCTAGTCTGTGTCTTTAATTTCACCAAGTTCCCACTGTTTGATGATCAGTCGTTCAGGAGGAATATTCTTCCAATAGCTGGCCAGGTTATGTCGACTGGCAAAGGAAAGGGGTCCCCTTATATCCAGGATCGACCCCGCCCCCACTCTCCCCTCCTGCACAATATCACTGGGGTCAGTGATAGGGTCTTTCCCTGCATGATCGTGATCAATATATTTTCCTATACCCCCATCTCACTGCCTGTATGCCCCCACACACGTATTCCATTTGTTGAGGATTCAGACTCAAATGGAATAAATAATGACGCTGGCAAAGTTATAGGATGACAAAATTTTCAAACTAACTTTATTGAGCTATGCTTTAAAATCACAATGATATGAATAGCACACTGATAACTGATGAACAAGCAAACAATACCATACAGGAACTATCAATGGAAACAAAACCCACAAACTGACCTCTTTCAATTCAGTTGTGTCCTCCTTTTATAAATACCCCACAGAATCTGAATTTTCCCAATCTACAGGACAAACTGGCCTGTCTTACTTTAAACTATGAGATCAAAGGTTTACAGATCCAGTTGTCTGGATAATATCCACAAAGCTGAATCTTCCACACAGTCCCCAGCCTTGTCCTTCAATCTCTTTTAACTTAACCACAGAAAACTGGCACTTCTCCCTCTAGCTTTCCACTTTAACTCAACCAGGACACTAAAGGGTTACACGTTCCCTGAACGATCCTCACAAGCTTTTCTTTTTTTTTTGAGACAATATAAAATAACAGGTACAATTCTAAAGGGGGTGCAGGAGCAGAGGGACCTGGGTGCATATGTGTATAAGTCATTGAAGGTGACAGGACAGGTTGAGAGTGTGGTTAATAAAGCATACAGTATCCTGGGCTTTATTAATAGGAGCATAAGAGTACAAGAGCAAGGAAGTTATGTTGAACTTGTATAAGACACTAGTTCAGCCTCAGCTGGAGTATTGCATCCAGTTCTGGGCATCGCACTTTCGGAAAGACATGAGAGCATTGGAGAGAGTACAGAAAAGATGTAGAGAATGCTGCCAGGGATGAAGAACTTCAGTTATGATGATAGATTGGAGAAGAAGAAGCTGAAAGGTGATTTGATAGAGGTATTCAAAATCAAGAGGGGTCTGGACAGAGTAGACGAAGAGAAACTGTTGCCACTTGTGAAAGGATCAAGAATGAGAGCACAGATTTAAAGTATTTGGTAAGAGAAGCAAAAGTGACATGAGGAAAAGCTTCACACAGCGAGTGGTTAAGGCCTGGAATGCGCTGCCTGAGAACATGGTGGAGGCAGGTTCAATTGAAGGATTGAAGAGGGAATTAGACAGTTATATGAAAAGGAAGAATGTGCAGAATTATGGGGAGAAGGCAGGGAATGAACTGAGGGAATTGCTCTTTCGGAGAGCCAGTGTAGACACGATGGGCCGAATGGCCTCCTTTTGCACTGTAACAATTCTGGGATTCTGTAAATCCACACAGTCACTAGTTAGCCACCCCAGAGCTGGACTGTCCAAGTTCAATACAGACAGCTAGTCCCCTTGAACCAAACCAAACTGGGTGTAGACCATGCTCCTTCCAATAAAACTCCTACTGTTGCTTCCTAATATATCACCTTGATTCACAAAGTGCTGTGCCACTGGCACTTTTAACAGTGAATGCATTGACTTGCTGTTAATGTACCCAATTTGGGCAAGTCACATATTTGATTTGATTATTTAAATGCAGCTTCACATGGTTCTGCTGAAATTGGGAGTTAAGAACACTGGAGCACAAATTTAACTGGAGAAATTTACCCTATTTCTTCCCATCTCTCTTGAAGGCAATGACTCACAAGATATAATTTCCACCCTTCTCTCACCTTTACATGGTCCATCTCTGACACTTCCCTTCCCTTCCTCGACTTCTCTGTCTCCATCTCTGGGGATAGGTTGTCTACCAATATCCATTATAAGCCCACTGACTCCCACAGCTACCTCGACTACACTTCTTCACACCCTACCTCCTGTAAGGACTCCATTCCATTCTCCCAGTTTCTCCGTCTCCAACGCATCTGCTCTGATGATGCTACCTTCCATGACGGTGCTTCTGATATGACCTCCTTTTTCCTCAACCGAGGATTTCCCTCCACTGTGGTTGACAGGGCCCTCAACCGTGTCCGACCCATTCCCCGCACCTCTACCCTCACCCCTTCCCCTCCCTCCCAGAACCGTGACAGGGTTCCCCTTGTCCTCACTTTTCATCCCACCAGCCTCCATATCCAAAGGATCATCCTCCGCCATTTTCGCCACCTCCAGCGTGATGCCACTACCAGTCGCATCTTCCCCTCCCTTCCCCTGTCAGCATTCCGAAGGGATCGTTCCCTCCGCGACACCCTGGTCCACTCCTCCATTACCCCCACCACCTCGTCCCCGTCCCAGGGCACCTTCCCTTGCAATCGCAGGAGGTGTAATACCTGCCCATTTACCTCCTCTCTCCTCACTATCCCAGGCCCCAAACACTCCTTTCAGGTGAAGCAGCGATTTACTTGTACTTTCAATGTAGTATACTGTATTCGCTGCTCACAGTGTGGTCTCCTCTACATTGGGGAGACCAAGCGCAGACTGGGTGACCGCTTTGCGGAACATCTCCGCTCAGTCCGCAAGCAGGACCCTGAGCTTCCGGTTGCTTGCCATTTCAACACTCCCCCCTGCTCTCATGCTCACATCTCTGTCCTGGGATTGCTGCAGTGTTCCAGTGAACATCAACGCAAGCTCGAGGAACAGCATCTCATCTACCGATTAGGCACACTACAGCCTGCCGGACTGAACATTGAGTTCAATAATTTCAGAGCATGACAGCCCCCCACTTTACTTTCATTTTTAGTTATTTTTTCTTCCTTTTTTTTGCATTCCTTTTTACATTTTTTACAATCTTTTTTTGCATTTATTTCATTTCATCTTAGTTTGTTCAGTTTGCTTACCCACTGTTTTTTTCAGGTTGTTTTTCTTCAGGTTTGCACTTGCTGCTGTTCAATATTCAGTATATTCACACCTAAACTGTACTAATGCTTTGTCTTTCAACACACCATTAACATATTGTTTGCCTTTGCTCCGTGACCTTTTGGTCAGCTATGTGGCCTGGTCCAATCTGCACCTTCTCCTTTGTTATCTCTTGCCCAACCCCCACCTCACTTGTTTATAATCTGTGACTTTTCTAATATTTGTCAGTTCCGAAGAAGGGTCACTGACCCGAAACGTTAACTCTGCTTCTCTTTCCACAGATGCTGCCAGACCTGCTGAGTGAATCCAGCATTTCTTGTTTTTGTTTCAGATTTCCAGCATCTGCAGTATTTTGCTTTTACTCACAAGATATAGTCCAGTGAGGGGCACAGTTGTACTTTGCTCAAATGACCATCTCCCTGTCTGAGCCTAGTCGGTGTCAGCAGGCTACTCAATCACAGTGGAATCACAACTGAGCCTTACCTGATTTTTATCCAGCTCAGTTGAGTGCCGTAGCTTTAGACTATCTCTAACAGACTAGAGAACAAGCCTGGGGTCTTCCTAATCTCCAGGTCTGGACGATTTGTGTCCTAGGATGCTGTGGAAGGCGACGGTAGAGATTGCAGGGGCTCTGACCCTAATTTTTCATTCCTCTTTGGCCACGGGGTAGGTGCCAGACGACTGGAGAACAGCTAATGTGGTCCCACTATTTAAGAAAGGTTGTAGAGATAAGCCAGGGAACTACAGACCAGTGAGTCTCACGTCAGTGGTAGGGAAACTATTGGAGAAAATTCTGAAGGAGAGAATCTATCTCCACTTGGAGAGGCAAAATTTGATTAGGAATAGTCAGCATGGCTTTATCAGAGGGAGGTCATGCCTAACAAATTTAGGAGACTGTGATATATTCATCCACTGATCTGGTAATGAAGTTCTTTTTTAAAATCTTGATTTAGATTTTAAAAATATTGTGAATGAATTACTTCAACAATTAGTAGAACAATTAAAAATCGGCACCTTCAGTCAGACCAGTTCTCGAATCAGAGAATACTTACAGAACAGAAATGGGCCATTTGGCCCATCAAGTTTGTCCTACTTCTGCTCTCCTACTGCCGCCTCAAACCTTTTAATATTTTTGTACAATCTCTTGTCTAATCCTTCTATAAAAAAAAACAAAATTTATGGACTCTGCCACCAATCACTATTTGTGGCAGATAATTCTACATTCTAACCTGGTTCCAACTATCTATAAAAGATGATGGACATGCAGCAAACAATACATTTGGGTGGGTTGTCTTCTCTTGGTGCACCTTTGTTGATGGCTGTGAAGGCCAATCCTTGACAGGCAGGTTCTGCCACAAGTGCTGCAATTGAAGTTGCGAAGTGATGCTGTGAATTGTTGTTTTTGACGTTGGTGCCTGTTGCCAAGCTGTTGTAGCAACTGGTCATGATGATCGTGCGCACCAGTCCACAGCATGTGTTGACATTTCCTTCATTCACCAGCTACTGACTCCCAACTGCAATAGTTGACATTTAGGGCCTTCATGTCACGCTTGCAAGCATCCTTGAAACAGAGCTCTGGGTGCCCCACTGGTCGTCTGTCTCCAGCTACCTCACCGTACAGAAGGTCCTTGGGTATGTGACCATCGTCCATCCTACATGCCAAACTTCAGAAAGCTTATTATGGAAGGATAATGCTGGAGCCTATCTTTATTCAGTTTCACATTTATTGTGCAGAATAAAAGGATTACAAACACGTAGCTCCTCACTTAAATCTCTCCACCAGTCTCAGTAAGTGTCTGCCTATAAATGCTCAAGTAAGACCCCAATTAACACCTTCCACCTGCATCTAATCAAACAATTGATACACAATTAACAGATTAACACTGCAGACATGTCTGATCCACTGAAGCCGCACCAATGAAAGTGATTAACAGAGAAATTCTTGTGACAGCCTCCTGGGAATGGATCTGCGGCAGATTGGAACCCATGGGGTTCAAACTTAAAGAAAAAGCATATAGTTGCACAAAGATAGGTGGCAGGTCAGAGATTGGTCAGAATATAAAAAGCAGCAAAGAATGACAAAAAGATTAATAAGGAGGGAAAAATTAGAGTACGAGAGAAAGCTGGCTAGAAATATCAAAACAGATAAGAGTGTCTTTAGATATTTAAAAAAGAAAAAAGTTAACAAAGTGACTGTTGGTCCTATAGAAAGTGATTCTGGGGAATTAGTAAGTAAAAATAAGGAGAAGGCAGATGAATTGGACAGGTATTTTGCATCGGTCTTCACCACAGAGGATACAAGTAACATGCTAGAGATAGCTGTAAGTCTAGAAATGGAAGGGAGGGAGAAACTCAAGACAATTACAATCACCCGGGAAGTGGTACTGAGGAAATTGTTGGAACTGCGGGCTGACAAGTTCTCATATCCTGATGGACTTCATTCCAGGGCCTTAAAAGAAGTGGCTAATGAGATGGTTGATGCATTGGTTTTAATTTTCCAAAGTTCCCTAGATCTGGGGAAGGTTCCATTTGATTGGAAAATAGCTAATGTAACTCCTTTATTCCAAAAGGGTGGGAGATAGAAAGCAAGAAAGTACAGACCAGTTAGCTTAACATATGTCTTAGGGAAAATTGTAGAAGCTATTATTAAAGACATTACAGCAGGGCACTTAGAAAAATTCAAGGTAATCAAGCAGAGTCAACATGGTTTTGTGAAAGGGAAATCATGTTTAACCAATTTATTGGAGTTCTTTGAAGAAGTAACATGTGCTGTAAATAAAGGGGAACTGTTGGATGTACTGCACTTAGATTTCCAGAAGGCATTTGATAAGGTGCCACATCAAAGGTTATTGCAGAAAATAAAAGCTCATGTGTAGTGGGTAACATATTAGCATGGATAGAAGATTGGCTAGCTAACAGGAAACAGAGAGTAGGCATAAATGGGTCATTTTCTGGTTGGCAAGATGTAACAAGTGATGTGCCACAGGTATCAGTGCTGGGGCCTCAACTTTTTACAATTTATGTAAATGACTTGGATGAAGGGACCGAAGGTATGGTTGCTAAATTTGTTGATGACACAAAAATAGGTAGGGAAGTAAGTTGTGAAGAGGACATAAGGCTACAAAGGGATATAGATGGGTTAAGTGAGTAGGCAAAGATCTGGCAAATGGAGTATAATGTGGGAAAATGTGAAATTGTCCAATTTGGCAAGAAGAATAAAAAAGAATCATATTGTCTAAATGGTGAGAGATTGCAGAGCTCTGAGATGCAGAGGGGTCTGGGTGTCCTCGTGCATGAATTGTAAAACATTAGAATGCAGGTACAGCAAGTAATTAGGAAAGCAAATAGAACGTTATTGTTTATTGTGAGGGGAATTGAATACAAAGTAGGAAGGTTATGCTTCAGTTCTATAGGGTATTGGTAAGACCGTGTCTGGAGTACTGTGTCTTCTGGTCGTCTTATTTAATGAAGAATGTAAATGCGTTGGAAGCAGTTCAGAGAAGGTTTACTCGACTAATACCTGGAATGGGAAGGTTGTCGTATGAAGAAAGGTTGAACAGGCTAGGCTTGTATCCACTGGAGTTTAGAAGAGTAAGAGGCGACCTGATTGAAACATATAAGATTCTGAGGGGTCTTGACAGTGTAAATGTAGGAAGGATGTTTCCCCTTGTGGGAGAATCTGGAACTAAGGGTCACTGTTTAAAAATAAGGGGTTGCCCATTTAAGACAGAGATGAGGAGAGATTTTTTCCCTGAGGGTCATGAGTCTTTGGAATTCTCTTCCTCAAAAGGCGGTGGAAGCAGAGTCTTTGAATATTTTTAAGGCAGAGGTAGATAGATTCTTGATAAGCAAGGGGGTGAAAGGTTATCCGAGCTAGGCAGGAATGTCGACATGAGGTTACAATCTGATCAGCCATGATCTTGTTGAAAAGTGGAGCAGACTCGAGGGGCCTACTCTTGCTCCTAATTCGTATGTTCGTATGTCAGGCTGTTATACAGTTTGGGTGGTCACCCACTCCATTTTTGATATTCCTGGGGTGTGCACCTCAAAGGTAGAGAAGGGCTATTGCTGAGGCAACCTATCACAGTGTGAGTACCAGTCAAAGATCTTAAAAAGCTCCAGTTTCAAATATGCCACTCTCACTCTGTGACCAGTCACCTCAGGAAAACCATCCTTTGAAAAGCAACTGGCCTGTCAAGCAATGGGCTGATGTTCTGGCATACTATAACACCATACATTCCTTATATAACATTGGGAGCAAACGATGCAGACTGATGGGAATTCTGCTCACCATCCCACAACACTACCCATTACTTCCATGTTCAACTTGTGCTTTCGCAATACTATCTAACCAACTGGTGGAAAAACATAGCTACTTTTATCATAACCATTGATGACCCATATTAAATCATTCCTTAACCTTCTCAGCTGTCGTGAAAAAAGCCCTATCCGCACAGGTGTTCTTCATAACTATAATCACACATCCTTGATTAAGCCTAATGAATCTACATTGTACCTTTCCACCTAACCAGATTATAATTTCTTTTTTTCAATTAATATTTTTAAAATTATGATTTTCTACATGGCACAACCAAAAACTGGATGAGGAAAATAACCTTCAGCGCATGTACATTATACCTTCATTAAAATATCAAATACTATCAAATTCCTCTGCCAAAACAAAGATTTCAAAGGGTTTGATGTACACAGTGAACAGAGCTCAATCCTTGCAGGCCCGAAAGAGGAGTTGAGGCCTGGGACAGATCAGCGATGATTTTGTTGAATGGCGGAGCAGGCTTGAGAGGCTGAATGGCCTACTCCTGCTCCTATTTCATATGTTCTTATTACTCACTTCCAATCACTGAGAAAACTCCCTTTACTCCAACTGGTTGTTTCTTCCTTTTCTAACCAATTTCTAATCCAATTGATTACCCTTTCTTTAATTCCATGCCCCTTTATCTTCCTCAGTAATGTGTTGTGTCAAAGGCTTTCTGAAAGTATTTATCATCCTCTTTAATCTCTACATTCAACAAAGTTTTCTCAGCTAACGTAGTTCAATACACAATGCTGCACTCTTTAAGAAGAACTCTCTTACTTGATATCTTGTTTAAAATAATGTGTATGCAAATCCTGCTTTCATATCACATAGATGGTTCATATTTATTTAAAGCTGCATATGATTCTTCTGAAGCAACCTCCATTGGCATGTCAGAGGAACAGGATGAAGGTGATGATTAGAAACAAAGGAAGAGGATGAGATGGAACCATTGGCACCATGTTGTTGCCATGAGAAACATAGCTGGTAGAAGGGAAATGGATTTGGAACAAGACCACGTCACAAAAGGAAGTTGACTTTAGTTGCATCTAACAAGCAGAAAGAGTCAACTCGGGACTCCTGCTCCTAATCTCTGAAACCCCAGCCTTTGAGACAAGGGCAAAAGGGATAATCAGAGAGACTCGAAACAGGGTTTCAAACTGTTGTGCAGACCCATTTATGTCCTTGTATAACACTGTAAATTTTCTGGGAGCACTTAGCTACTCTGTTTCTATTGTCAGCCTGCTGATTCTATCGGGTTCTCACCTGCTCCCTTTCTCTACATAGATATTGCAAGTCAGACTTCATTTGAGCCTTTGGCAGCTAGTCCCCTGGGACTGTTAGGCAACTTCAAGTTGGACTGCAGCTGATCGTTCCAGTAATCTCTCCCTCCAAAGTTCCATTAAAAACAGTGTTGCACCTTTTCCCCACATTTAAAGAGGTGGAAAGTAAACTATATGGAATTAGTATTTCAAAATATTTATTTAATCTTTCAACTGAATAATTCTTGAATAAAGTTACTTTTCATCATGTTTTCACCTTTTTTATTCCTTGGTCACCATCTAAAAAATCTATTTGTGGCTCCTCCGTTAGATGAAGCTAATTTATTCAGTGAGTTGCTGAGCTATTCTGACCAAGAAGGTCTTTGGTAAGCCAGTTGATCTCAGCCAAGGCAGCAATAAGGTCATTACAATTGGCTTGACATCTCTGGGCTATAGAGCAGAAAATTGGATTGGATTGCCAATGCTGGTTGTCAAGCAGGGACTCCGACTGGGTTCAACTCCAGCTGCTTTCCTTCCATCATAAGGTCAAGGGTGAGATTGCTAGCTGATAACTCCACAGTGCTCAGGTCTGTTCACACCTCCTTCAACAATGAAACATCCCAATACAGCCTACAGCAGGTCCCAAACAACGTCCAGGCCTGGGCTGACGAGTGACTGGTATCGTTCATGTTACATATTACATACTACAGGACATTCGGCCCAACTGGTCTGTGCCAGTATTTATGCTCCACACGAGCCTCTAGTCACCCCCTACTCATTAAATCCTATCAACATATCCTTCTATTCCTTTCTCCCTCATGTGCTCATCTAACTTCCCCTTAAATGTATCTGTGCTGTTCACCTCATCTCATCCTTGTGGTGGCAAGTTCCACATTCTAACCACTCTTTGGGTAAGGAACTCACTCCTGAATTCCCTATTGGATTTATTTTGGTGATGATCTGGTGCCTAATGTTGGTCTGCATACATTTGTGCTACCTAGGTGGCAGGCAATGCCAGTCTCCCCTTGATCTTCACCACCACCATCAAAACTGATTGAACATTGATTAGAAGCTTAACTGGATCAGCCATATCAACCTTGTGGCTTCAATGGCAAGGCAGAGGTCAGAAAAAGAGGTACGTTCAATGGTAATGATGATATTTGCAGAGATGTGGTCAAGGAACCAGTCTACTGCTTGGCAGAACAGGTTTGGAGCCAGGAAGTCTCCCTGCCTTACTCCAGATTGGTGTAGAACATCTCAGGCCTGTGATTTCTCATTTGGACCTGTACTCCTGGGTCTAGAATTAGCTTCAGGAAGATGTCAGGGACATCATTATCTAGCAGGGATTTAAATGACAAATTTCAATCTCACCATTTTCTCCTTGACAGGTTTCAATTGGGCCATAGTGTCGCCCATATTCAGCATGCAAAAACTTGTAACTTGATTATTTTGAGCTGGTTTACATTTTAATTATTGGATTTGGTGGCAGATTATCTACTGGGGAGTAATGTTTAACTCACCTTGTTAAATGACACTAATGCTCCTTGTACTGAATGTCAAATATAGTCTGATACTGGTCAGAATTCTTTATTCAATAACTAAATTCATGGCTTGAAGCTGTATACCATGATATACCATTCTTCAGATATCCCATCCAGTGAATATGCTGCCCAGACTATGACATGCTTTGCAAACAAACACTGTCTTTATCACTATAGAAGGACGTGGAGGCTTTGGAGACGGTACAGAAGAGGTTTACCAGGATGTTGCCTGGTCTGGAGGGCATTAGGAGAGGTTGGATAAACTCGGATTGTTTTCACTGGAACAACGGAGGGGCGGCATGATAGAGGTTTACAAAGTTATGAGCGGCATGGACAGAGTGGATAGTCAGAAGCTTTTTCCCAGGGTGGAAGAGTCAGTTACTAGGGGACATAGGTTTAAGGTGAGAGGGGAAAAGTTTAGAGGAGATGTGCGAGGCAAGTTCTTTACACAGAGGGTGATGAGTGCCTGGAACTTACTGCCGGGGGAGGTGGTGGAAGCAGGTACGATAGAGACGTTTAAGAGGCATCTTGACAAATACATGAATAGGATGGGAATAGAGGGATACGGTCCCCAGAAGTGCAGAAGGTTTTAGTTTAGGCAGGCATCAAGATCGGCGCAGGCTTGGAGGGCCGAATGGCCTGTACCTGTGCTGTACTGTTCTTTGTTCTTTGAATGTCTTGACATGCTAAAAAGAGGTTAATAGAAACAGGCCTCATTTTTAAAAAGAATTCTGCATGTTTAATACTCAATACCGATCCATGATGGTTGACATCCTTTCTGTGCTGTAAGATTCTGTGCTGAGGATTGTAAATGAGCAAGGGAGTGGAGACTTGTGCCCTCAAGCTAGTAGAAGGGCAGAAAATGTCTCATAAATTTTTAAGTGCCTTGCTGTTTCAGTCTGGGGATGTGTAGGAAAAAACACTGCCAGCAGCTTATTCCAAATCAAAATGGATCTGTAGAGTAAGCCACCCACATTTCATTGTTATTTGCTGCTGTCTCAAAGGTGATCTTTACTCTCAGTTCTATTCTGATACTAATAAAAACAGATAATGCTGAAAACACTCAGCAGTTCAGGCATCCCCTGTGGAGAGAATTTTCCCAGGCAAGGGGAGGCGGGTTTGACTGCACACAGGGAGTTAAATCCCCGAAAAGTGACATCGGGGCTGGTTCCCGACCTTATCCTATTCACTTTTGGCTTTCATGCGGTCATGTCTGCAGACGAGCGGGGAACTCCCTTCGAGCTGTCAGGTAAATAATTAAAATATTTAAATTGGTCATTAACAGCTGTTTTAACCAACCATTCTGGCTTTAACAGTCAGCGCACCTATTTCCTGAGCTGTCAGCAACTTACTGGGGTCAACCAGGCGAGTGCACTGTGAGGAGTGCTTCTTCAGTGAAACTGATGGGCTGGAACAGTGAAACTGAAGAGCTGCAGCCCTGTCCAGGTGAGAAGCTGGTGCTCACAGCACTTCTGAGAGTGCTTTGACTGCTTGACAGGTGATTACCAACCTCTTGGAAGTACATCCACCTGTCTTGCATTTAAGTCACCCTGAGCTGCACTTCCCTGCTGTCAGTCTTCACCACGGCATATAGAGCTTATGCAGCTCTACCTTGTAGCTCTATCTTGCATCGCTGATGAAGAACAAGAGGAGCAGCAACACCAATAACACCAGCAGGAGCACCAGCTGCCCCCTCCTCAGCCACATGCCGCTCCACAGAGTACAGAGAATGGACATAGGATGCAGCTCCAAGGAAGCAAGACACCCAACAATGTTTACAGGCAGAGGATGAGCTGTCTCAACATGTCTGAGCACCAGTGCCTCAGAAGGCTCAGGTCTTGATAGGAATATAGGAGCAGGAGTAGACCAGTCAGCCCATCGAGCCTGCTCCGCCATTCAGTATGATGGCAGGTCATTGCTGACATCTGCAACCTCCTGAAACGTTCCCAGTGGGCCAGGGCATTCATTGCTAGTGGCTGCCAAGGTTGGTTGTCACTGGAGGACCACACCACCAACCCCCCCCCCCCCCCCCCACCCCCACCAAACACTGGTCTCTGCCTCTCCCTGAAGTTGTATGCTTCCTTTCTCTGCAAGGAGAGAAAGTAGAGAGTTGTGAGTATTTGCAATGGCTTGTATGGAGAGGAGGGAAGGACACCATTTGTGGAGGGTAACTGTGAGGCATGGATGTGAGATGACGGTAGGAAGAGGGTGAGGTTGATTCACCATGTCATCCCGCCCGCACTCTCAAGTCGGGAAAACAGAAGCGGGGTGCCTTTACCGAGGCTGAGGCAAAGAGCCACGGCAAAGCCCGCTGATAGAACAAGCGTGTTCCCGACCCGCTACGGGTCCCATTGTTCCGGCAGGGGCTATCGCTTGAAAATTTCACCTGACATCTCAGGCTAATGACCTTTCATCAGAACTGGGAGAAGTTAGAGATTAAACAGTTTTTTTCAAGTGGAGAGCCAGGGGTTGGAGTGGGCAGTAGGGGAGAGAACGAAGGGGAGGATGTGTGATAGAGTGGAGGGCAAAGTGATTAAATGATGCAAGGGATGACAGTGCAAGGCAAAGGAGGTGGTAATGGGACAAGTAAAGGAACAAAAGATGGGTCTAGAGGACCTGTAAATGACAACAGCATAGTTATCATCAGCACCTGAAGTCCGAGAAAATGAGAATAGTGGTTATGATAAGTTGTTAAACTCACTGTTCAGTCCGAAATATTGCAAAATGCCTACTTGAGAGATGAGGTGATGTTCTTCAAGCTTGCATTGAGCTTCATTGGAACAGTGTAGGAGGCCTTGGACAGCGAGGCCATCATGGCAGTGTGATGGAGTATTAAATTGGCCTCATACTTGCATGGTGGGACAGTTTTGCAAAATGTTTGTTACAATAGCTATTTGATCGTGGTGATCATCCTGAAAGATACCTTAGCTAGTCAGACTGACCCATATTAGTTCAGTATAAGATTTAAGGTTTAATTATCATTCTTCAGACTAATACTTCACTCTATGCACACATCACCTGTAAGAGTTGCAACCTCAGCTTTACTCCTGAACAGTTTGTAACGGAGACAGAGATAAAACACAACTCCGCAGTGTCATTTTAATGCCAGCAAAGAATGTATCCTCCCTGATAACCCATCAGCAAATAGTAACATTAGTACAGATATAAGGCTGACCATCGAATTAAATACACAGCAGATCTGTCAGTCTCGTAAAAGGTGAAAGACGTTATCAACTTTGGCTTCAGATTTTCAGCATTTTCAGGTTTTGTTCTTGTTATCCAGAAAGGGACACTGAAGCTGAACCATTCACCTGCATTAATCCTTTCTCTCCCTTCTTGCCTCTTCCTTGTCCTTCAGCAGTATTTTCCTCCCATTGGGCCTCCTAATCTTAATTTTAGCCACACTTGACCCCAAATCCTCCAAGGCAGTAAGGTTGGTGTGTTGAAAGACAGTAATTCATTCCAATTCCAACAAAAAGCAAATGCCCTGTCTGGAACAAGGCTGTCTCTTTCTTCACAAATTTTGGCTTCCAAAATGTTTTCCTTCCTGATGTGAACTGCACTATTTTGCCAGTAGTTTTACTAGATAGAAGCAGATAGGGGGTTCTAGGCTTCACTTACAACAACCTGCACTTACCTAACACTCTTTGCAGCGTAAAATGTCCCACAGTGCTTAACAGGAGAATAATCAGATAAAAATTGGCACCGAGACAAGGAACATGAAAACAGTTGACCAACAGCTTCTTCAAAGAAATAGGTTCTAAGGAGCAGAGAGAGACGGCGAGGTGGAAAGGTTTAGTAAGTGAACTCCTTCAGATATTAAACTTTAATTATTTGCTCCTTTCCTCTTTTTAGATTCTTGTCTGACTTGACAGTAAGCATATGTATTTGCCAGAGGAAAACTGTCTAAAATGCCTTGACTTAATTCTCTAATATTTTACAGGTTTCATGAAATAAAATATGTTGTCAAATAATTAGTCATTTTAATTATAAAGATTAATTAAAATTAATGGTATTAACACAATCTGTGGGGAATAATTATATACTCCTTCAACATGAAGAGTCCATTTTCCTTGACGAATGACTTGGTTGTTTCCTTAGGCTATATTTTTAGAAACATAAATCAGTTATCAGACTCCCTGGGAGCTAATTTACAGCTAACTTCAAGTTCCTGCTCCTTGCTGATTTGTAGGATTAGTGTCAGGTTATGGTAAATTCAAACATACTGTCAATTTGTATCCTGAGCAATGGGTGTCACTTTACCTACTCAAGTGCCTTTAATCTTATTCATTTTACTTTAGGTGCGGCACATGGAATTGTAACCCTAACTCACCAACTGCAATTAGCTCAAGTGTTGCTGTACAAATTACCTACTAACTGGAGCCAGAAGAGACAAAAGCTTCAATGATTGTTCCAAAAATAACATTAGAGCAAAAAAAAATGATAAAGGGTTTTGAAATTGTGCTATATATTCGTAACATTAGTACAGAATACTTCGCTCACTATTTCAGTGCAGACAGTCACCTGTTTAGTGTAAACTATCAAAAGATTCATTGCTATTTGCTACAGACTGTGAATTCAACCTCGAGATGAGTATTAACTGTGCAAAAAGTAATTAGAAGCCAAGTCTGAGTACACAAGTAAAACTGACCTTTTTTAAGGATCTGCTTGACATACTATATACTGTCATTCTTCTATTGATAACTCAAAGAACATTAGCAATAACCTCTGCATCCCTTTGACCAGGCTTTTGCTCTCCCCTCCTAATTTCTGGTTCTGCATCCGAATTCCAAGTGCTTACCTTGTGAAGCACATTGAAAGTCGTTTTTGCTTTGGTAAAGGTGCTATAATATATAACTATAAGTTGTTATTGTTAAGCTAATTGGAATGCTCTTTCCCTCTAAATATAATGGGTAGCACAATGATGCCATATTGCAAATATATAATTTTCTTGAAAAAAAATACAGCGTCACAGAAAAATATAGCAATTTTTGAAAACTTACAACAATACAAACACAGCAGTGTCATAAAACATCACAATGAATATTGTTGTGTCACTTGCACATAATCTAATGAGGAAAGTGAACCTCTGATTGTCCAGTCTGCGAATGGCACCCAAAGGCACTGATCCAAACAGCTCACCTGAAATGGTAGGCAATGGTTATATAAAAAAAAAAGGATAAAAGGATAAAAAAGAGCTCCAGAAACTTCAGAAATACAGTACTGAATGTAATGGAAATAATACCAATTATGGATCATTACTGAAATCCTTTCTCATCTCAACAAAACCTTTTTTGATTGCCTCAAAACATTGCAAGGGCTTCTATTTTATTTTCCTCATGATTTGGGAAATGCTATTGTTAATGTCCACCCTTAGTTGCCCTGAGAAGGTGGCGGGGGGTTTCTGTCCTTGAGCCACTGCAATCCTTGTGCTACTGTTGCTGCAATAACATGATTAGGTAGGAATTCCAAAATTTTAACACACCATGAAAGGAACCCGGAGGTAATGGTGTTACCAGAATATTGCTGCTTTTGTAGCAGTCGTAGGGCTGGGAGGCACTGGAGAAATTAGCTCAGTGAGTTGCTGCAGGGCATCCTATAGACAGTGCATATTGCAGCCATCGTACAACCCTGGAAGGGGGGGGGGGGGGCGGTGGGGGTGGATATTGAATCCAAGAGAAGGAGTTCCAGAATGCTCTGTTCTACATGGTGTCAAACTTCTTGAGTGTTGCAGCTACACCCAGCCAGACAAGTGCTGAATATTCCATCACGGTCCTGATGTGTGCCTTGTAGGTAGTGAAGATTTTGGTTCTGACAATTGAACACCAGAAGTGGGGCCAATTGCTCTTGTTCTATAATTTAAATAGGTTCACTGAGCCTTTCATCCTTCAAAGGTGGATGAATCATCTTCGACTACGGTCAGACTGCAGGAACTGAATGCTGTTTGCCTGCTAGTGCAGTAACATTTGACTGATTGAGATTGAAGATAAGGATCAGCACCATCCTCAAAAGACTTTTGATACCTAATGGAAAGAAACCTTCTTGAGTAATGCCTCTGTCTCGTGTGCTGCAATTTCTACTGCCTAGAAGGTCAAGGGCAGCGGATGCATAGGAACACCAGCACCTGCAAGTTCCCCTTCAAGCCACACACCCTCCTGATTTGGAACAATAATCCCGTTCCTTCACTGTCGCTGGGTCAAAATTCTGGAACTCCCTTCCTAACCGCATTGTGGATGTAGCTACACCACATGGACTGCAACGGTTCAAGAGGCATCTCACCACCACCTTCTCAAAGACAATTAGAAATGGGCAACAAATGCTGGCCCCGCCAGTGATGCTCACATCCCATGAATGACTTAAAAAAATTGCATGTATTTACAATTCTTTCATGGACTAGTAAGAGTGCAATTTTTCTCTTCAAATAGCAGTTTAGAAAATTGCATCTTTGTAGATTCAGTAAAGCTTTGTGCAAACAAGGCACAGCTGATTACAAATACACCTGTTTTTAACCAGCAACTCAACAGTAATGTTTATCAGTGGTTTTGCATTAGAAAGCAGGCAGCATATATGAAATGTTTGTCAGTGAAGTGGATAAATATCCGTTCAACAAATGAATTTCAAACATAACTATGTCAACAGGCAGGTCATGAAATCACAGTTTAATCATGTACAGAATGTCCTTGATGTGGCACTTTCTACATATGTATTTCAGTGTAAAAGATGCTGTTAAGTGCAATCCCTACTATTTGTAAAGGATGTTTGATGATTTCCACTCCTGCAGTCTGTTGAATGAAAAGGAGTGCATAGCTCACATAAAAGCCAATCTACCACATTTTAAATGCAGGTCATTTACGTGAATTGTATGCCAGCTTGAATGGTGCCCCAATAGTCTGTGCAGGGCTGGTGGTAGTGGGAGTACAATAACATGCATTTATTCCTAAGATTTCCATTTGATTCCTCGCAACTGTCTCCTTGCTCCTGTGTCAGTTCTATTATTAAATATTTTGTCTTTCAAATCTCCTCTTCTAATCATAAGCAACTTCATTTCCGAGTGCATTTCCACAGGTATTCCACTCAAATGGCCATTATTAAGGTGTGAGGCTGACGGCGAGTGCTGGCAGATTATTTGCTGGGGAGAGGGAATCGCAGCCGAGTCCAAACTGTTCTCATCTGAAATCTACTCGGGATGTCAGTAACTAAACCACAACCCTGGACTGTCAGTTGTTGCTGTGAATGCTTAATGCTCTTGTATAATGTTACTTTGTGTGGTATCTTTCAGCAGGCATGAGTCTGTTTTATTTTAAATGGGGTTAAAAGGAGCACACTAACACCACTCAAACGTGCTATGCTCTCATGCGTTAATACTACACATAGCCTCACAAAGTCATTGCAGCACTGTAGTAGTTACTGGGTGCTTTGTTTTTCATTATCTCTTGCTCCCGGTATCCATCTGACTCATATGGCGACTCTCTTGAAATTTGCCATTTCTCATCTGATTGCTATTCCGTGAGTTACTTCATCTCTTTTACTCTTTTGAGCCTTGCTGGTGTCCTATACTTTGGTACTTGGCTCCTTCACCTTGGTTTCTCAATAGCAAACAAGCATTGAGATAACATTACTTACCTCCTGTTGCTCAAGTATGTAACTTTTGCAAGGATGTTAATAGTGTCTTCTCTCCTGGTGGTGCCAGTTTCTTCCTTTTACAGCCTCAAACATAGCTGTGTTCAGACCTACTACAACTGACCTTCACATTGCACTTTTTCCTTTATGACTTCTTTCACTGATATCTACAGTCATTAAAGCTCATTTTATGGCTCAGACGCCTTGTTCATAGAGTGAAGAAAACTCCCAAGCTCCCCTCATTAGAATTGTTGTGAAGAATTTATGTGACGGCCCAACTACCTCTTAGAACTGAATGATTGGTTAGCCTTTTTTCATTCTTCAAACAATTGGTTTCCTCTTTATTTTTACTCTATGAATATAACAAGGATCTGACTTCTCAATTTCTTTACATTTCTGTCATTCCCTTGAGTTTATTTCCATGATCCTCCATAGCCTTTTCCTATATTGGCTTTGATGCTTGCTGATTCCTGGTATTGTTCAATGCTCCTTTATTTTTTTACCTTAATGCTTCTATTGACTTCACCAGTCAATCATTTGAGTATCAGTCGATTTATCGGAAGTTGTTTAAAGCTCAAATTTTAGATCTTCATTTTAAAAATAAAATGTATTTCTCATCAATTGTTTTTTTTCTATTTGGAAAAGATTTTTTAGTGACTATGCTCTTCTAATGCTTAGTTTTCATTCAATTTGAACATTCAAAAAGTTTGGAGATATTTCTGTCACTTCTGGTGTCACACTTTGTTATACAAGCAGATTTCTGTGTTGGGTGTAAAGATGTACATGACTTTGATCGAATGTGGACAGGTTAAAAGATTGGACAAACAGAAGGCCTCTGAAATTTAATGAGGAGAAATGTGACATTAGACATTTAGGTGAAAGAAGGAAGGGAAAATGTATACAAAATGATAACACTTTAAAAGGAATAAAAGAGCTCGGACACATAGGGGTTCAGATGCACAATTCTTTTATACAGGTACAGGTCCACAATTCACTGAAATTGGCAACGCAGGTGGATAAGGTAGTCAAGAAGGCATACGGCATGCTTGCCTTCATCGGTCGGGGCATAGAGTATAAAAATCGGCAAGTCATATTGCAGCTGTACAGAACCTTAGTTAGGCCACACTTAGAATATTGCGTGCAATTCTGGTCGCCACACTACCAGAAGGACGTGGGGGCTTTGGAGAGGGTACAGAGGAGGTTTACCAGGATGTTACCTGGTCTGGAGGGCATTAGCTATGGGGAGAGGTTGGAAAAACTCAGATTGTTTTCACTGGAACGACGGAGGTGGAGGGGCGACATGATAGAGGTTTACAAAGTTATGAGCGGCATGGACAGAGTGGATAGTCAGAAGCTTTTTCTCAGGGTGGAAGAGTCAGTTACTAGGGGACATAGGTTTAAGGTGCGAGGGGCAAAGTTTAGAGGGGATGTGCGAGGCAAATTTTTTATACAGAGGGTGGTGAGTGCCTGGAGCTTGCTGCCAGGGGAGGTGGTGGAAGCAGATACGATAGCGACGTTTAAGAGACATCTTGACAAGTACATGAATAGGAAGGGAATAGAGGGATATGGGCCCCGGAAGTGCAGAAGGTGTTAGTTTAGGCAGGCATCAAGATTGGCGCAGGCTTGGAGGGCCGAATGGCCTGTTCCTGTGCTGTACTGTTCTTTGTTCTTTGTTTCTTTGTTATATGCGAAAACACGTTGATGAAGCACTTTTTTTTTAAGAGAAAGCTTGTAACATTCTTGGTTTTATAAATAGGAGCGTTGAGTACAAAAGGAAAGAGGTAATTGCAGATCTATAGGAATCATTTTGGGTCCCCTACATTAGGAAGGTCAAGGAAAGGGTGCAGCAGAGAAGATGATACCAGGAATGAGAGGCTTTAGTTGTGAAGATTCAAGATACTGAGGCAGTTTTCATTAGAGAGTTGAGAGGTGATCTTCTAGATGTGCAAATTATGAAGCATTTTTTGATAAAAATTTGTGAAGAATTTTGAGGCTAGGTCAACTGAAAATTTCAAAACTGAAATTGATAGATTTTTGATTAATAATGGGATTAAGAATTACAAAACCAAGGTGAGTAAATAAAGTTAAGAAACAGATCAGCTGTGATCTAATTGAATAGCAGAATACGTTGGAGGGACTGAATGGCCTACTCCTGTTTCTTATAAAATAAATGGGGAACTATGCCAACCAGAAACAATGTTGGGAGCAAAGTCCATAGTAACTTGTAAGAGGAAAATGGATTAATATTTGAAATACAAAAAATTTAAAAGGGAATGCAGCAAGGGTAGGGGAATAGAACTAAAAGGCTATTGTGTCCGTGCCATTGTTCACATTCCTGTTCAGGTGGGAAAGGGAGAATATTGAAAACAAGGGCTGCATTTTACCAGCCCTCATGAGAAAGGCTGGGAGGCAGGGGAGGAGCTTAAAACAGCAAGGGATGGTGGGGTCACTTGCCCGTCACTTTCCTGATGCCATGGAATGTTCCCAGGGATGGGGATGGTCAAGGACCAATTTGAGGTGCTTAAGTGACCAATTAAGGGCCACTCAAGATCTCTTCCAGCCACCACTGGTACTTTACTAGGGGTGGTGGGCCCTTACACCATGTGGGGAGGCTGCCCAATAAAAGTTGGTGGCCTCCCTGTGGGCTTGGGTGTGGGGGCGTGGATCCTCCTGATCCAGCATCTTGTGGCCCATGGAGGGCACCCCAGTGGCAAGGGCTGTCTCCTGAAAGCACAACCCTGTCACACCCACTCTCACTAAAGACCATGCTCCCCCCCACCCCACCTTGCCAGTGACTCCCCCAAGCCTCACCCCACTTAGTTCCAGGCCTCCTCCATGACTGCTGCTCCAGGCCTCATGCAATAGCAGTAGAGGCCCCTGCTCCTGGTGGCGCTGCTGGGACTGCTGAGCTGTCAACTCCCTGATTTGGCTGGCAGCTCTTGGAGTGGGATCATGTCCCTTAAAGGGGGTGGAATCCAAGACAGCAGGCAGTTGATTGCCTGCCCTCAGATGAATTCAGCCAAGGGTCCGACAAATGGCTGAGGCACGTTTATCCCCTGCTTTCTGGCCTGTTACTGGGGCATCAGTCCCGTCAGTGGCTGCACAAACTCTGAGTGTAAAATGTCTTTGGCTTCTTTTAAGTTTTCCTTCACTCTTTTTGCTTGTTTTCCACAGATTCTCATATCTTTCCATTTTTTCAGACATTTTCCTTCACTTCCTAACTATGTCCTGTGTTCTTTCCAGTTTCTGGTTCAGTTGTCCTTTTTCAGTATCTGCTACCAGTGTCTATCTCCCATTTACCAGCGAGGTAGAGGCCAGATTTTCCAGCTAAAATATGTTTGAACATTAGAACATTAGAACATTACAGCACAGTACAGGCCCTTCGGCCCTCGATGTTGCGCCGACCTGTGAAACCATCTGACCTACACTATTCCATTTTCATCCATATGTCTAGCCAATGACCACTTAAATGCCCTTAAAGTTGGCGAGTCTACTACTGTTGCAGGCAGGGCGTTCCACGCCCTTACTACTCTCTGCGTAAAGAAACTACCTCTGACATCTGTCCTATATCTTTCACCCCTCAACTTAAAGCTATGTCCCCTCGTGTTTGCCATCCTCATCCGAGGAAAAAGACTCTCACTATCCACCCTATCTAACCCTCTGATTACCTTGTATGTCTCTATTAAGTCACCTCTCCTCCTCCTTCTCTCCAACGAAAACAACCCCAAGTCCCTCAGCCTTTCCTCGGAAGACCTTCCTTCCATACCAGGCAACATCCTAGTAAATCTCCTCTGCACCCTTTCCAAAGCTTCCACATCCTTCCTATAATGCGGTGACCAGAACTGCACGCAATACTCAAGGTGCGGCCTCACCAGAGTTTTGTACAGCTGCATCATGACCTCGTTGCTCCGAAACTCGATCCCCCTACTAATAAAAGCTAACACACCATATGCCTTCTTAACAGCCCTATTAACCTGGGTAGCAACTTTCAGGGATTTATGTACCTGGATACCAAGATCTCTCTGCTCATCTACACTACCAAGAATCTTCCCATTAGCCCAGTACTCTGCATTGCTGTTACTCCTTCCAAAGTGAATCACCTCACACTTCTCCGCATTAAACTCCATTTGCCATCTCTCAGCCCAGCTCTGCAGCCTATCTATGTCCCTCTGTACCCTACAACACCCTTCAACACTATCCACAACTCCACCGACCTTCGTGTCATCCGCAAATTTACTAACCCACCCTTCTACACCCTCATCCAGGTCATTTATAAAAATGACAAACAGCAGTGGCCCCAAAACAGAACCTTGCGGTACACCACTAGTAACTAAACTCCAGGATGAACATTTTCCATCAACCACCACCCTCTGTCTTCTTTCAGCTAGCCAATTTCTGATCCAAAGCTCTAAATCACCTTCAACCCCATACTTCCGTATTTTCTGCAATAGCCTACCGTGGGGAACCTTATCAAACGCCTTACTGAAATCCATATACACCACATCCGCTGCTTTACCCTCATCCACCTGTTTGGTCACCTTCTCGAAAAACTCAATAAGGTTTGTGAGGCACAACCTACCCTTCACAAAACTGTGCTGACTATCGCTAATGAACTTATTCTTTTCAAGATGATTATAAATCCTGTCTCTTATAACCTTTTCCAACATTTTACCCACAACCGAAGTAAGGCTCACAGGTCTATAATTACCAGGGCTGTCTCTACTCCCCTTCTTGAACAAGGGGACAACATTTGCTATCCTCCAGTCTTCCGGCATTATTCCTGTCGACAATGACGACATAAAGATCAAGGACAAAGGCTCTGTAATCTCCTTCCGAGCTTCCCAGAGAATCCTAGGATAAATCCCATCTGGCCCAGGGGACTTATCTATTTTCACACTTTCCAAAATTGCTAACACCTCCTCCTTGTGAACCTCAATCCCATCTAGCCTAGTAGTCTGAATCTCAGTATTCTCCTCGACAACATTTTCTTTCTCTACTGTAAATACTGACGAAAAATATTCATTTAACGCTTCCCCTATCTCCTCTGATTCCACACACAACTTCCCACTCCTATCCTTGATTGGCCCTAATCTAACTCTAGTCATTCTTTTATTCCTGATATACCTATAGAAAGCCTTAGGGTTTTCCCTGATCCTATCCGCCAATGACTTCTCGTGTCCTCTCCTTGCTCTTCTTAGCTCTCCCTTTAGATCCTTCCTGGCTAGCTTGTAACTCTCAAGCGCCCTAACTGAGCCTTCACGTCTCATCCTAACATAAGCCTTCTTCTTCCTCCTGACAAGCGCTTCAACTTCTTTAGTAAACCACGGCTCCCTCACTCGACAACTTCCTCCCTGCCTGACAGGTACATACTTATCAAGGACATGCAGTAGCTGCTTCTTGAATAAGCTCCACATTTTGATTGTTCCCATCCCCTGCAGTTTCCTTCCCCATCTTGCCTAATCGCATCATAATTTCCTTTCCCCCAGCTATAATTCTTGCCCTGCGGTATATACCTGTCCCTGCCCATCGCTAAGGTAAACCTAACCGAATTGTGATCGCTATCACCAAAGTGCTCACCGACATCTAAATCTGACACCTGGCCGGGTTCATTACCCAGTACCAAATCCAATGTGGCATCGCCCCTGGTTGGCCTGTCTACATACTGTATCAGAAAACCCTCCTGCACACACTGGACAAAAACTGACCCATCTAAAGTACTCGAACTATAGTATTTCCAGTCAATATTTGGAAAGTTAAAGTCCCCCATAACAACTACCCTGTTACTCTCGCCCCTGTCGAGAATCATCTTCGTTATCCTTTCCTCTACATCTCTGGAACTATTCGGAGGTCTATAGAAGACTCCCAACAGGGTGACCTCACCTCTCCTGTTTCTAACCTCTGCCCATACTACCTCAGTAGTCGAGTCCTCAAACGTCCTTTCTGTCGCTGTAATACTCTCCTTGATTAACAATGCCACACCCCCCCCTCTTGTACCATCTTCTCTGTTCTTACTGAAACATCTAAATCCCGGAACCTGCAACATCCATTCCTGCCCCTGCTCTACCCATGTCTCCGAAATGGCCACTACATCGAGATCCCAGGTACCAACCCATGCTGCAAGCTCACCCACCTTATTCCGGATGCTCCTGGCATTGAAGTAGACACACTTTAAACCAGGTTCTTGCTTGCCAGTGCCCTCTTGCGTCCTTGTAACCTTATCCCTGACCTCACTACTCTCAACATCCTGTACACTGGAACTACAATTTAGGTTCCCATTCCCCTGCTGAATTAGTTTAAACCCCCCCGAAGAGCACTAGCAAATCTCCCCCCCAGGATATTGGTACCCCTCTTGTTCAGGTGAAGACCATCCTGTTTGTAGAGGTCCCACCTACCCCAGAAAGAGCCCCAATTATCCAGGAAACCAAAACCCTCCCTCCTGCACCATCCCTGCAGCCACGTGTTCAACTCCTCTCTCTCCCTATTCCTCGCTTCGCTATCACGTGGCACGGGC
This sequence comes from Heterodontus francisci, assembly GCF_036365525.1. NCBI lineage: Eukaryota > Metazoa > Chordata > Chondrichthyes > Heterodontiformes > Heterodontidae > Heterodontus > Heterodontus francisci. The sequence goes on along the minus strand of NC_090374.1, from coordinate 27,957,050 downwards.
AACAACCCAGAGATAACAACTCTGTTTGTTCTCGCTCTAAGCTTCCACCCTAGCTCCCTGAATTGCAGTTTGTAATTGTGTTATTTTTTAGAGATGGTGGATCTTCATATAAACACAGGTAAGGGATAAACTTATTGTCTGTCTATGTTTAATATACACTCACGACAAAGTAAGTTAAGACTGAAGCTCGGGATTGCTATCACTGAAATTTCACTCTTTCTTCAGTTGGCTACACAATGAATGATCTCATCTTTGAATGGGAAGAAAAGAAACCAGTGCAAACTGCAGAAGGGCTAACCTTACCGCAATTCCTTCTTAAAGAAGAGAAAGATTTACGATACTGTACTAAACATTACAATACAGGTATGGCTTTATCCTCACTAAACCCCCCAAAAAATGCAAGCATGTGGTGTTGAAATAAGATGTGTGCTGTAAGTCAACAGCTTGCATGAGAAATGTGCAAAGCTTTAAGATTCACCCTGCAGGAAATGGTCTTTTTTTAAAATCCAGATTCTAGTTGAGATGGATCATTAGCAACAACTATAAAACCTGCCCCTAATTCAGCACTGTTTGGAACTAAAGTGGTAGTTTGGCTCAACTGGTTACACTCTTGCCTCCAAGTCACAAGGTTGTTGAGCAGAGACTCCATCCCAGGCCTTGAGCAAATAAATAGGCCTTATTTGCTTGTTCAAATGGATGTCAAAAGTACCATGGCAAAGCAAAACAGCAAGGAGTCCTCCTAGTCTCCTGGCCAACATTTCTCCCTCAACTCGTCATTAATGTCCACACAGGAGATTATTGGAAAGGATTAAGGCATATGGAATTAGTGAGAGGGTAACAAGTTAGAATAAAAACCAATTACAATGAAGTCAAACTGGTTAAATTATGAAGCTAAGTGGCATCGACGAGGATTGTATTCCCTTAAGTATAGAAGTATATATGGGGAGATCTAACTGAGGTGTTTCAGATGACTGAAGGAGATTTGATGAGGCAGGTAGATAGAGGGAAACTATCGCCTGTAGTAGGCGCGTCCAGAACAAAAGGCCATCAACTTTCAAACTACAGCTAGGTCATTCAGGGCTGATGTCAGGTAGCACTTCTTTATGTAAAGGTTTGTGGAAATCTGCTACTCTTTCTCACCCCTTCATCACCACCTCCCTAAAAATAGCTGTTGAGACTAGGGATCAATTAAATATTTCAAAACTGTGATTGATGGGTTTTTGTTAAGCAAGGGTTTTAAGAGATAGGGAACTAAGGCAGGTCAGTGGAATTAAGATATGGATCAGCCATGATCTAACAGAATGGCTCAAGGAGTGAATGGCCTACTCCTGTTTGTATGTTCCTAACCACAGGGACGGAGTTCAGGGCAGTTTCTCAGAATGTTTACAAGTGGTAGTGATGTTCTACAGGGTTGAGTTTTGCGGCCACTTTGTTCACTTTGCGTATCACAGGCCTAGAGGAACTTGGTGTTCGCAGACAGAAAGAAAGCTTGTTCTGCGTGCTAAAATATCAAGAGAACCTTGAGTCTTTTTCTGCAGCCACATGTGGTTTAAATCAAGTTTTTTTACACCCAATATACCAGTTTTAAATGTGCAGTCCTCAAAATCCTCGGTGAGTATAACTTTCCTCACAAGAATATCTAGTGTGTATCATTATAGGTGGCAGGGACGTCAATAACCTTGCACACTGGGACCTTTTCGATAATGTATGAGCCTCTTACTTAATAAATCTGGCATTTCACACCTCATTCTAACCACCAATATAGTAAACCTCAGTCGTATTCCCCTATCCTTTGTGGATTGTTTTAACAGCAAGTTAAAATATACACTGTCTCCATCTGCAGCACTGGCATCATTCATTCTGAGATATACATTTCTCAGTTGCCCTGTGTGCTAATTTTATGGCTTACTTTGGATAATGAAAGTCACTATCCATAGATGCATTTTCTCCCCTTTCAGTTTTCTCATCTTCCCCTCCCATTGTGACACTGACTTGTGCTACATTATGAGTTCATCAGCGTTGCTTTGCAATACCAGGGAGCAGTAGTGTAGTGCTTATGTGACTGGACTAATAATCCAGAAGCCTAGACTAATAATCCTGATGAATTTGAGTTCAATTCCAACCATGGCAACTTGAATTCAATTCAGTAAAATGATTGTCATTAAAAGTGACCCCATTTGAATGGAACAGTTGAGCGTATCTGGCTAAAAGCTTTGTGTTGCTGAGAATGAAATTGAATATTATTTTATGGTTGAGTATTAAATATCATGGGTGAGATTTTGTCAAAATGGCGGAGATCCTGTCATCGGGGTGGCTGGCACACTCGGGCAGGAGGTGAGATGTGCCCCACCATATTGCCAGGCAATTAAGAACTGGGAGGCAGCCAATTAAGGACAGCAGGCTGGCCTTCCAGGCTGCCGGCCCAATCAGAGGGCTGGTAGCTCTTGCGCCTCAGCAGCGCCACTGAGAGAGGTGGCCACTGCTGAGGCAGCAAGGAGAACCTGAGGATGCGTCCATTTTGAGGAACTCTCGGAATGGTAAGCATTAAATAAATTTTCGGCTGTGCTTGCTGACAATCTCAACCACTGGGTGGCGCAGTACTGGCACAGGCACAAATGCAGCCTCATCAACTGAAATGTCACTGTCTGCGATGCCTCAGGCAACTGCCAGTAATAAAGATGGCGCTGCTCAATTTGACATGAAAGAACAAATTGAACCCAAACCCCTTCACCCCTCAAAGGCTACGATCATTGTCTCCACACACCCCCCCCCCCCCCATCCCCGCCCCTCGCAACGGTACCCAGCTCCATCTCGCAATTGCGGCCTCAATCGTCACATTTAGTTTCCTGCTCACTCCCCGCCCCCCCCCACCGCCCCCCGCTGCATTAGCTGCTTTCCTTCACAGCTCCCTCCCATGCCTGACTGCTCGCCAGTCCCAACTGCTTGCTACTCCATCCCGCCATTCTCTCCCATGCTCGTCTGCTCACTGTTCCCTCCTGGGGAAGCGGCAGTGGGGAGAGGGGGTAGCGAGTGTGGTGCAAGTGGCAAGGGGAGAAAAGTAGTGAGACGGGATGGAATGGCGAGCTGGCGGGTTCTGGAGGGAGCGGCGAGCAGTCGGGAGCGGGAGAGAGCGCACTGGAGGGAGAGGCAAGCACTCGAGAGCAGGAGAGAATGCATGGGAGGGAGCACTGAGCAGTCAAGAGCGGAAGAGAAAGCACGGGAGGGAGCGGTGAGCAGTCGGGAGTGGGAGAGAATGCACAGGAGGGAGCGGGAGAGAATGTACGGGAGGGAGCAGTGAGCAGTCGGGAGTGGGAGAGAATGCACGGGAGGGAGCGGTAAGCAGACGGGAGCGGGAGAGAATGTACGGGAGGGAGCAGTGAGCAGTCGGGAGTGGGAGAGAATGCACGGGAGGGAGCAGTGAGCTGACGGGAGCGGGAGAGAATGCACGGGAGGGAGCAGTAAGCAGTAGTGAGTGGGAGAGAATGCACGGGAGGGAGCAGTAAGCAGTAGTGAGTGGGAGACAATGCACGGGAGGGAACAGGGAGCAGGAGGGAATGCACGGGAGGGAGCGGTGAGCAGTCGAGACTGGGAGAGAATGCACGGGAGGGAGCAGTGAGCAGTCGGGAGCAGGAGAGAATGCACGGGAGGGAGCGGTGAGCAGTCGGGAGCAGGAGAGAATGGTGAGCAGTCGGGAGCGGGAGAGAATGCATGGAAGGGAGCAGCGAGCAGATGCGAGGGAGGCGGTAATCATGGCCATTGAGGGGTGAGGCAAAACTCGGACATCATTATGAGGTGATGTTGCCACGCACATGCACGGATTCATACTGCAAGCTGGCAAATGTTCAGGTGCACCGATGACATCCGCAATCGCTCTGCACGTGCTCTGCATTATTAGGCAACACTCAGTAAATTTTTAAGTGGACCAAGCAAGCAGGGCCTGGAGTATGAAAGGGAAAACCCTCCAACGTAAGCATTGGGACTACTGGGGGGTTGGGGAGAGGTCATTTGCTGACGGTGTCCCCTCCCTGCGGCCTGGAGCCTTTGGCTCCAATGGCTCCCCGCGTGAGGCCATCTCTACGGAGTTGGCCGCCTCCGCTTGCAGCCGGGGTACGCTCTGACTGGCAAAATGTCAATAACCCAGGAAAATCACCTTTAATTGGGCCATTAATCATTCAAATTGGATATCCGCCTCCGTTCGGGCAGCTGTGCCACTATCGTTCCCGGTACTGGGCAACTTCCCCAGTGGCAGGAAAGCATTAGAGCGCCAACCCAATGTAACTCTCCGGCATTTTGCTGGCACCATGCCCCACCCCCCACCTTGCCCACCAGCCAGGCACTGGTAAAATTCCACCTCCTTTCTAATCAATATGAATAAGTGTGTTTCTTGCATCCATCCCAATGTTGTGCCAGTAGAGGATGAGGCTCACTGCCACATCATAATTGCATAAAACTTGTTAGACTGATTGAAGTATAGGCTTCAGCTGGGCAGGAAACAATAACCTGGAGTTATCTTTCCTATTAAATCTTAAACCTGGGAGAGACTTTACATATGCTGCTTAATGAAAAAAAAAGTACGGGGTCAGTGTTGACATGCATTACACTTGTTTATTTTTGGCCAATTTTGGAAAGGTAAGAAAAATCCTGGAACTCCCGTCCATTAATACTAATGCACAAAGTTACACTGGTACCAGTTCAAAGGAAATTAGCCCCTATAGAATAGCATGCACTATAAACTGTTGAAATGTTAAAAATAATGTCTGAAACACCACACAGACTAGATCTAACATGTTTGCCCCTCTTTCCTTGTGTCACTTTTATATCTTTTGCAGGAAAATTCACATGTATCGAAGTAAGATTCCATCTTGAGAGGCAAATGGGCTACTATTTAATTCAGATGTACATTCCAAGTCTTCTTATTGTGATTCTATCCTGGGTGTCATTTTGGATAAATATGGACGCAGCTCCTGCTAGAGTAGCGTTGGGTATTACAACAGTGCTGACCATGACTACGCAAAGCTCTGGATCTCGAGCTTCACTGCCTAAGGTAGGAGGTCAAATCATTTGCTTGGAATTAACTAAACAGCCTGCTTGATCGGCACCCCATCTATCACCTTAAACATTTGCTCCCTCCACCACCGACGCACAGTGGCAGCAGTGTGTACCATCTACAAGATGCACTGCAGCAATGCACCAAGGCTCCTCAGACAGCACCTTCCAAACCCGCAACCTCTTCCACCTAGAAGGACAAGGGCAGCAGATGTATGGGAACACCATCACCTGCAAGTTCCCCTGCAAGTCACACACCATCCTGACTTGGAACTATATCGCCGTTCCTTCACTGTTGCTGGGTCAAAATCCTGGAACTCCCTTCCTAACACCATTATTGGTGTGCATACAGCACATGGACTGCAGCACTTCAAGAAGGCAGCTCACCACCACCTTCTCAGGCAAGTAGGGATGGGCAACAATTGCTGGCCGAGCCAGCGATGCTCATGTCGCATCAAAAGAAAAAAAACTAATCACTGTGATATAATGAATATATATTCAGTGACCTGCAGCAGATCTGTCCATTACCTATGATTGTCCCTTTGTCAAGTTCTTGACTGCCCACTGAGTGGGAGATGAAACAAAGGCGTGACATCCTTTTAGTGAGGTGTACAAGATTGTGACAGGCTTAGACAAGTTAGACAAGGAAAAACTGTTCCCATTAGATGATGGTACAAAGACTAGGGGACACAGATTTAAGCTGTTAGGCAAGAGATCAGGATTAAGGTCATCATAGAACATCTCCTAGTTACTAGATGCACATTATCGTCAGTGGACTCATCTGAGTTATGATGATGAGGCTGCTGGACCAATTTAGGATGATCCTTGGGCATATCCACTCTGGCCAACATGGCTGTATGCTGCCCAAATCGCGCCTTGTTTTTGATCGCTAATAGAGCCATAGAGTCATAGAGCATTGAAGGAGGCCATTTAGCCTCTCGAGTCATGTCAGCTCTCCACAGAGCAATCCAGTCAGTCCCACTTCCCTGCTCAATCCCCGTCACCCTGCAACTTTATTTCCTTCAAGTGGCCATCCAATTTCCTTTTGAAATCATTGCTTCCACCACCCTCGTGGGCAGCGAGTTCCAGGTCATTACCACTTGGTGTGTAAAAATGTTCTTCCTCACATTCCCCTGCATCTCTCACCCAACAGCTTAAATCAGTGTCCCCTTGTCTTTGTACCATCAGCTAATGGAAACAGTTTTTCCTTGTCTAACTTGTACAACCCTATCATAATTTTGTACATCTCTATCAAATCTCCCCTCAATCTCCTTTGCTTCAGGGAGAACAACCCCAGCTTTTTCAACTTAAACTTGTAACTAAAATCCCTCATCTCTGGAAACATTCTGGTAATCTCTGCATGCTCTCAAGGACCCTCACATCATCCTAAGGTGTTGTGACCAGAACTGGATGCAATACTCTAGTTGTGACCTAACCAGATCTTCATATAGGTTCAGCATAACTTCCCTGCTTTTGTGCTCAATGCTCTATTTTTGAAGCTCAAGATTCCACATGCTTTGCTAACCACTCTCAATATATCCTTTCATCTTCAAAGATTGATGCACATTCACTTCCCGGTCCCTCTGTTCCTACACAGTCTTTAGAACTGTATGAATGTAGGGCCCCTTTAAAGATGTGTTTGTTAACAGAATTCATTATATGTTGGACTAATTTTAAATTTCAGCTATAGGATAAAACATGCAATGTCATCTGGGCCACCCATTCAATATCTTTCATGATTTTCCTTGAAGTTGAGTAAGGGAAAATTGAATCTGCACACAGCTGTGCTATTGCTGACCTCAGTTTAGTAATGCTGCCATTTGCATGGTAATTTTACTCGACACAGGTCCCAGTGCTGAGCCTCACTGGCAGTGAATGTTAGGTAAATAAATTCAACCTTTTCACTGATTGCCAGCAAAGCTCTGTATTGGGAATGCGGCTGCACAGAATTACTTTGTTTGTTTCAGAAGTTTTTTTCATTCTGTCATGGGTTGTGGGCGTCACTGGCAAGGCCAGCATTTCTTGCCCATCCCTAATTGCCCTTGGCAAATGAGTGGCTTGCTAGGCCTTTTCAGAGGGAAGTTAAGAATCAACCACATTGCTGTGGGTCTGGAGGCACACATAGGCCAGACCAGGTATGGAAGGAAGATTTCCTTCTCAACGGACATTAGTGAATCAGATGGGTTTTTACAACAATCGACAATGGTTTCATGGTCACCATTAGACTAGCTTTTAATTCCAGATTTATTAGTTGAATTAAAATTTCACCGTCTGCTGTGGTGGGATTCAAACACATGTCCCCAGAGCATTAGCCAAGGACTCTGGGTTACTGATCCAGTGACGTTACCACTACGACACCACCTCCCCGTGAACTGTTCTCCAGCACATCCATTACTCTGATTAGCACAAAGTTCATAAATATACATTTGAGGAGAAGTCTGCAGCTATGGTTATCATCTAATTCTAGTGATAATGTAGGCCTGAACTTTATGGGTCGCCTAGGAACAGGAGTGGAGGTGGGGGAGGAGCCATAAAAATGCATGTGAAGGTGGGAGGTGGAGTACCTGTCACCTTGCCAATGCCTTTGAATTTAGTCCAGGGCAGGGAAGGTCGAGGACAGTCAATTGAGGCCCATTAGTGGCCAATTAATGGCCACTTAAGGGCCTCTTCCTGTCGCCGCCAGCATTTTATCAGTGGCGTTGGAGTTCCTCTGCCACGTGAGGAAGCCGCCCAGTAATTCAAGGCGGCCTCTGTGTGGGCTTGGGGGTGGTGGGGGTGGGGGGGGGGGTCCTCCTCTGTGGGCAATCTGTGGCCCATGGAAGGCCCTCGGTAGCAAAGGCCACCCCTGAGGCATCACCTCTCCCCTCCTCCGCCCTCAATTATCCACCAACAATACCATCTCCTCCCACACCTGCCTAAGTGCCCCACATACCTTCAGTCCAGGCTCCTTGGCTGCTCTTCAAGTTCCTGCTGCAGTTGCAGCAGTGGTCACCGCTCCTAGTGGCGCTATTGAGACTGCTGAGCATCTGTGCCTCTGATTGGCAGGCAGCTGTTGGAAGTGAGATCCCCATCCTTAAATGGAGGGGGATCCCAGCGCTGGGCAGTTAAATACAGCTCGGGAGTGCTCCATAGTGCCACGGCAGGGTTCCCCTTGCCTTCTGGGCCCGTCGTCTAGATCCCACTGGCTGCATAAAATCCTGCCGGTAGTGTGGAAATTAGTTTTGTCTTGGCATATTTGCCATTTAGTCACACAGTTCTTAATACTACATCTATAATAATCTTGGGAATTTAACTCATTGACATTTGAGCATCATTCTATTATCATAGAATTATTGAATCTTACAGTACAGAAAGTTACTATTCGGCCCATCATGCCTGTGCTGGCTCGTTGAAAGAACGAAATAATTAATTCCACTCCCCTGCTCTTTTTTTTTCATAACCTTACAAATTGTTCCTTTTCTGGTATATATTCAAACAATTTATTTTTGAGATGGGCATTGGTCAATTACCTTCGGTAATTGGTCTCTCTATCTCTCTGTATAGGTGGACCTTGAAACTAATTGTGCTGCTCAATATGGGCAAAGAAAACTTTACAATATTGCCATAGTGGGCACCTGTGTGTCTAAGCGTCCCCCTCGGGCACCTGCCAGCTGAAAGTTTGTGTACTGCGGTGTACTATTTTGGGACCAGGGTGAGGGTGTTGGGCCTTCCCTCTCCCACACTGCACCGGCCTCCCACCCACCCCATCAATCCAGAAAGGTGGAAGAACTGCCGCTTCAACTCCCTTTATAAGGGAGCCACTCCAAAAGCATTTGGAAAATTGTATTGACATCTAATTTTTCAGAGGGCCAGGCCATGTTCCTCAGACCTGGATCTCGGTGGGCCACACAGCCTCCTTTAGGTGCAACCTGATCTCTTCAGGCATGCTGATATCAATGATGCATCCAGCTTATTGGAAGCCCGGGATGTGTAAACTCTGTGTTGGGAATCCCTGCGCGCCCACCCCCAACCCTAACCTGGAACTTGCCCTCCTTACTCCGCTGGCCTTGTAAGGTTCAGGCTGAAGCTTCCCCCTCCCCACCACTTATAAGGCCGTACAGAACCCCTGAGGTAAGGACAACTCCCTCACTACAGGTCCACCTGGCACAGAAAAGTCTGCGACAACAACAACTTGACCCAAAGCTTGTTTAAAGAGATAGATTTTCATGAACATCTTAAAGGAGGAGAGAGAGGTAGAAAGATGGAGAGGTTTAGAGAACAAATTCCAGAGCTTAGGGCCAAGGCAACTAAAGGCAGCCGCCAGTGAGGAGTGATTAAAATCGGCAATGCGCAATAGGCCAGAATTGGAGGAGGGCTAAGTTCTGAGGGTTGTAGGGATGGAAGAGGTTACAAAGGTAAGGCATATAGGAAACATTGATATAAAGTCCCATCTTTAAGACCCATACTTAATGAACTTTTGTCACAAGTAAAGTTTTCACTTGTGTAATTTAAAGATAACCCGGAATTTCATCCCCAGCTTGTTCAACTGCTAATATGCTTGCAACAGGCTGACATTTCATTCTGTTCACTACAGGTGTCCTATGTTAAGGCCATTGATATATGGATGGCAGTTTGCCTGCTATTTGTGTTCTCTGCCCTTCTGGAGTATGCAGCTGTGAATTTTGTGTCAAGACAACACAAAGAGTTACTCCGGCTTCGGAAAAGGAAACGGAAGGTCAGAAACCATCTTTTTAAATTGAAACTGACTAAGGTTGCGCACAGTAGCCACTTGCTATCACACTTTCTGATGTATCACCATCTTGATAGTTCATTACTCTTTGCACTGGCCTAGTATCTAAGCAGAACACCTTCTCAAACACAAGACCTGCACTACAACTTGTTGATGGCACAGCCCCCTTTAAGATGGCATCTTCTGTCTTTGCCTTGGCTGTTGCATTTTAAGTTTTGAGCAGTCCTAGGATTTCGGTTAGAAGGGGTGTTAACAATGCAACATGTACAGAAACAACTCAATGTATTGGAGTTTAGGAAACATTGGTGGAAAGTCTCATATTTAAGACCCATACCTAACTTAAGTATGACGTCTGTCACAAGTAAAGTTTTCTCTTGCATAATTTAAAGAGCTGGAAATATTTAAGATATTAGAGGTCAAAGAAGCCCTTGTGGTTCTACATGTATTTTATCTTAATAGATTACTTTTTGTTTCTCTTGTTTGCTCAACCATTTTGATGAAAGAATATTGAGGGGGTGCTTGATGGAAATGAAAACATAGAAACGATGCGACGTAGCAATGGCTTGAGAAGCAGCGAACCAATATACGGGACTTTGGCTCAAATCTACAGTTCAAATTTTGGGGTAAAATGACAAGCAGATGTCCCATTTGTCATGTGATAAGAAGTAATAAATAGAGGAGTTGTCCTTCTGTTTAACCTCTTGTCTGTACCAAGTAGGAACTGTCACCCTTTGTAGTCTGTTTACTGTTAATATGTGGTAAAACGTAGTCTCATCTTAAGGTACCTGTCTTGTTGAAATATTGATTTAGATCATCTGTAATCTCCCACCCCAAAAAAAAAGTCTTACAACTATCAAACAAAAACAAACCAGAAGCAAATGCATTGAGAAGTGATGAACTGCAAACCAAATTAAGAACAGAAATAGGTGGAAATGCAGAGCAGGTCATCAGCATCTGAATGATGGCAAAGATTAACATTTCCAACATAATCCTTTATCAGAGTTAAGTTACATCCAGAAAGTGCAGAGTAAACCTTAAGTCAATTTCTTTAGATGAAGAAATTAAGAATTGAAGCAGCCTTATTTTCTGGAACTGAGCATTTTGTTTAGGTTTGCTGGCAATTCAGGGAATAACTGGGAATATATTCAACATTGAATAAAAAAGAAAAAACATGAACTTTAGAAACAATACTGAAGGAAGGAAGAAAAAGGTCTTAAGTATTGCTTAAAATAGAGACATTTTGTCGAAGTTTTTCGTCTTGCACTCATCAGGACAACTCATAAGAATACCAATGTAAGGGACAGCAACAAATTTATACTGTATGAGAAGAGTGTACTGATTGGTTGGCAAGTGGACACTGGTAGAGGCGTTGCCAATTTAAGATTGTCAGTCAGGCTCGCAGTGTGGTACATTTACACAAACTGGATGCTACTTATATTAATACACAGGGCCTAGTTCTTTGCAGAGAGAAAGAACATGGACACACATTGCGCCCATTTCAGCTAAGTAAAATAAGTGACAGGCATTCGCTGTTTCGTTCCTCAGGGCAACACCTTGACCAATCAGAGTCAAGTTGCCTGGTTTAAATTTCAACAGATTTTGGCAGTTAACTGTCAGTCACCATAAACTGGTGCATTCTCCATGGCAACACCTCTACCAGAGTCCACTTGCCAACCAATCAGAACTCTCTTCTCATACAGTCTAAATGTGTTGCTTTCCTTTACATTGGAATTCTTTCAAATTGTCCTGATGACTGCAAGACAAAAAACTTCAACAAAATGTCTCTGTTTTCAACAACACTCAAGTTCTGTACTACCAAACAAAAAAAAGTCTTATTAAAAAATATTTAAAATTAATTGAAATTTGCGAAAAGGAAGTCTATACTCGTCACTAGAGTGTTAGTCCTGAGCTGGAATCCAGGCTATAAATTGTAGTTTCAGCCAAGTCATTTATAGAAAGGTTAGCCAAGCAGGCACTGCACATATACATCTTCTAGGTGGCTTACAGGCATGGAAGCTGTTAAAGTCAATGAAGGTATTTTCAGGATTTGTTGCAATGCTCCCTCAGGAAGAAAATAACAAGATAGGTTTATATACATGGACATTTCAATTCTTCTAAATGAAGAAGATATGATAAGTTCAAATGGCATGAAATTCTTACTTCCCTGACTTAAGAAAATAGAGTCATAGTTACAGCACAGAAGGAGGCCATTTGGCCCATCAAGTCCAGATAATGTGGTGAGAACAGAGAGTGGACACCGCAACACTCTGAATGGAGGAAGAGAAGAACATAAAAACATAAGGAATAGAAGCAGCAGTAGACCACATGGCCCCTTGAGCCTGGTTTGCCATTCAGTATGATCATGACTAATCTTCTGCTTCAACTCCCCTTTCCAGCCCACTCCCCCATATCCCTTGAATATCCCTGAGACCAAAAACCTATGTATAAGAATATAAGAAATAAATGATAACACAGTAGGCACATAGAGTTGGACACTGCAACGCTCCCTATTAAAGAAGATAATGTGGTAGAACCATAGGACTAGACACTCCGACTCCAGAAGATAACATGGCTGTGCGTAGAGGTGATTATTTTCTGGAGTCTGCCACTTTTCAAATCAGGAGTAATGTGAATGTGATGGGTTTAGCTTTTGAGAGGGAAAATAAGAAAATAAAAATAAAGAAAATGTAAGTGACATTTACCATTCATGGGAATCAGGTGGCCTAGTCAGGTCAAGGTTCCAAATTGAAAATAAACCATTTAGGAGACAGTCAGCTGTATTCATCGTAAACAAAATTGTGCTTTGTAATAAATGTTTTTTTTTTCTAATTCATTCATGGGATGTGGGAATCGCTGGCAAGGCTAGCATTTATTGTCCATCCCTAATTGCCCTTGCGAAGGTGGTGATGAGCCACCCTCTTCATCCACTGTAGTCCATGTGGTGTAGGGAGGGAATTCCAGGATTTGGACTCAGTGACAGTGAAGGAACAGTGATATAGTTCCAAGTCAGGATGGTGTGTGACTTGGAGGGGAACCTGCAGGTGGTAGTGTTCTCATGTGTCTGCTGCCCTTGTCCTTCTAATGTAAAATTTAGAAAGGAATTATCGTACTTCATTTCACTCACATTTAGTTTATTGGAGATATGGAAAGTGCAGCAAAAGGAATAAGCACAGTTCGAAGGAAAATAAATGATAGACCGATAAATGACTTGGATGGAGGGACTGAAGGTATGTTTGCTGATGACACAAAGATAGGTAGGAAAGTAAGTTGTGAAGAGGACATAAGGAGGCTACAAAGGGATGTAGCTAGGTTAAGTGACTGGACAAAGATCTGGCAAATGGTGTATGATGTGGGAAAATGTGAAATTGTCCATTTTGGCAGGAAGAATAAAAAGGAAGCATATTATCTAAATGGTGAGAGATTGCAGAGCTCTGAGATGCAGAGGGATCTGTGTGTCCGAGAGTATGAATTACATAAGGTTTGTATGCAGGTACAACAATTAATTAGGAAAGCTAATAGAATGTGATTGTTTATTGCGAGGGGAATTGAATGCAAAAGTAGGGAGGTTATGCTTCAGTTATACAGGGTATTGGAGAGACCACATCTGGAGTACTGTGTACAGTACTGGTCTCCTTATTTAAGGAAAGATTTTAGAATTAGAATTAGAATTAGAATATTACAGCGCAGTACAGGCCCTTCGGCCCTCGATGTTGCGCCGATCATCTGACCTACACTATTCCATTTACATCCATATGTCTATCCAATGACCACTTAAATGCCCTTAAAGTTGGCGAGTCTACTACTGTTGCAGGCAGGGCGTTCCACGCCCTTACTACTCTCTGCGTAAAGAAACTACCTCTGACATCTGTCCTATATCTTTCACCCCTCAACTTAAAGCTATGTCCCCTCGTGTTTGCCATCCTCATCCGAGGAAAAAGACTCTCACTATCCACCCTATCTAACCCTCTGATTACCTTGTATGTCTCTATTAAGTCACCTCTCCTCCTCCTTCTCTCCAACGAAAACAACCCCAAGTCCCTCAGCCTTTCCTCGGAAGACCTTCCTTCCATACCAGGCAACATCCTAGTAAATCTCCTCTGCACCCTTTCCAAAGCTTCCACATCCTTCCTATAATGCGGTGACCAGAACTGCACGCAATACTCAAGGTGCGGCCTCACCAGAGTTTTGTACAGCTGCATCATGACCTCGTTGCTCCGAAACTCGATCCCCCTACTAATAAAAGCTAACACACCATATGCCTTCTTAACAGCCCTATTAACCTGGGTAGCAACTTTCAGGGATTTATGTACCTGGATACCAAGATCTCTCTGCTCATCTACACTACCAAGAATCTTCCCATTAGCCCAGTACTCTGCATTGCTGTTACTCCTTCCAAAGTGAATCACCTCACACTTCTCCGCATTAAACTCCATTTGCCATCTCTCAGCCCAGCTCTGCAGCCTATCTATGTCCCTCTGTACCCTACAACACCCTTCAACACTATCCACAACTCCACCGACCTTCGTGTCATCCGCAAATTTACTAACCCACCCTTCTACACCCTCATCCAGGTCATTTATAAAAATGACAAACAGCAGTGGCCCCAAAACAGAACCTTGCGGTACACCACTAGTAACTAAACTCCAGGATGAACATTTGCCATCAACCACCACCCTCTGTCTTCTTTCAGCTAGCCAATTTCTGATCCAAAGCTCTAAATCACCTTCAACCCCATACTTCCGTATTTTCTGCAATAGCCTACCGTGGGGAACCTTATCAAACGCCTTACTGAAATCCATATACACCACATCCACGGCTTTACCCTCATCCACCTGTTTGGATGATGTAAATATGATGGAAGCAGTTCAGAGACTAGTATCTGGAATGGGCAGGCTGTCTTATGAGGAAAGATTTGACAGGCTTGGCTTGTAACCGCTGGAATTTAGAAAAGTAAGAGGCAACTTGATTGAAACATATAAGATCCTGAGGGGTCTTGACAGGGTGGATATGGAAAGGATGTTTCCCCTTGTGGGACAATCTAGAACTAGGGGTCACCCATTTAAGACAGAGATGAGGAGATTTTTTTCTCAGAGGGTCATGAGTCTCTGATACTCTCTTCCTCAAAAGGCAGTGGAAGCAGAGTCCCTAAATATTTTTAAGGCAGAGGTAAATAGATTCTTGATAAACAAAGGGGTGAAAAGTTATCGGGGGTAGGTGGGAATGTGGAGTCGAGGTTACAATCCGATCAACCATGATCTTATTGAATGGCAGAGCAGGCTCGAGGGGAAGAGTGGCCTACTCCAGCTCCTAATTCATATGTTTATATGAACTATGATATGACCAGGTGAGAAAGGGGTCTAGGGCTTCCCTCTCAACCTTTTCCTGGTTTGACCGTGACAGGGTTTAGTTTTTATAACACTGTGTTTTTAGCTTCCCCTCAGTGAATCATCATTCACTGCTCTCCAATTGTCATGGCAAAGAAATTAACCCAACAGATTTTCTTAGATTTAAACAAGAAAAGTGTAAGTTTATTAACCTTAAAACTCTAATTTGGTTAAAACTACTAAAAATATGCGACGTGACCACACTAGCATGCATACGCGATAAACACACACACAGATAGAGACAGAAAAGAAGAACAAATAAAGGGGAAAGGTTTGAAGCAATAGCTGGAGTTCATTTACTGTCTTTTGAGTTCTATGTAAAGTCTTTGGTTGCAGTTAAATCTTGCCACCTCGTTGGGGCCCAGTTCACTCTTTCAAACGTGTTTTGATGGTTTTCTGTCTTGGCTTAGCTTCTTCCATGAGTCCCTGTCTTTGTGTGAGAGGGAGAGAGACACGCAGGGAGATGCTTTCTTCCTTTAAGTTCAGTTGCAATCTGACTTTCAAACTGTTCTGTGAACACAGTTCAAACAAAACCTGGGCTATCAGGCCAGTCATGTGACTAGCTCACCACCTGGATTGTTTGTGGATTCTTTCAATCTCAGTAGACATCCTTAGTAGGGGTCTGGAACGTTAGCTTTCACGCACTCAATGTTTTTTGATCAAAATCCATTTGGTTAATTGAATCAGGGAGCAGTTCCATTGTCTTCTCCAGGCAACTGTCTCTTAGAATGCAAATGTTTCCAGCCACTGTCCTGTTAGAATGCAGGTGCCGCCATGTTTTCAGTCCAGTAAGAGTTTAAAATTAATGTTCCATGTGACAAAAATAATATGCCTCATTTTTGGCAGATGGGGTTTCCATCACACCTCCACACCCAGCAGAATGAAATGCGATTTTTTGAAGAGTACTTCATTAAAAAAGAACTAAAGAGAAGAGTAAGTACAAGAAACCACACATGCATCTTTCCCGTTCATTCAGAAATCCTAAACATTGTTACTTCCTGTCTTTTCTTGGTAGCAGTGCTGCTTTAAACTGCCCTTTTTAGCATCCCAATAAACATGTGATTTTCGGGGAAGTTTATTCAGTTTGCACATTTCCATGACTGCCTAGGGTGGCTTTGTTCTTCCTGTTGAAGTCTGCAGGGGGAGGGTTAGATTTAAATAGCCCTAAGTTGAAGTTCTGCTCAGGAGGGTCAGTAGTAGGTGGATCCATTCTGAACTCTCTTTCAGTGCTTTGATGAGTCATGCAAGGGTTTTTCACCTGAGGGGATGGTTGGTTCCTTTTCTCCTGACTATGGGGAAGGATTCTTTGCTAATCTTCCCTTTGTCCTCTGGGACTCTCCTGCTTGCAGGTATTTGTCCAGATTCTACAGCACTCCCCTGCAACACTTCGACTAAGTGAGGCATCACCCTCACGGTTTCTCTGCCCCCTTGAGAGCTTTCTTTGTCCCTGTAGGTTTCTGTAAATTCTGCCAGAAACTCTGGTGGGCTGCTTCATTTGTCTGCATTTACATAGGAGGATGTGGAGTCTAATTTTAAAAACTTTTCAGGGGTGGCTGACTGAACAGTCGGGGTTTTCATCTGGGATTCCTCCCAGTCTTCCTTTAACCTGCCCTCTTTGTCCCTTCTTCCCCATTCCTCTCTAACTTTTTGCCAGCCTTGTGCCTGTTTGTCCCCTTTTGTTCTCGGAAGGGGTCCCTTACAGTTCATCAGCCCCTTGCTGGAGGGTCCACCAAACACCTATACAGGACTTAGGAATGCAGATCTCACTGTAGGTTAGGGTTGCCCCTCAACCTGGCACATGTGGCAACCCCTGCAGTACTCCACCACATCTTTGTGGAGTTTTGGCCAGTCAAACTGCTGTCTTATGCAGGCTTTGGTTTTTCACATACCGACATGTAGAGACACTGTAATCTCATGGGCCATTCTTAATATTTCTCTCTGGTAGCTCTGCGGCACCGCTAACTGGTGAACCACTGTCCACTCCTGGCTCTCAGGTCTGCGAGGAGAACTCCATTTCCTCATCAGTACCTCATTCTTTCAATTTCAGTCTGGGCAGCCTGTGCTAACTCTATCAATAATGGGTTGGCTCGCTGAGCCTCAGCTAGGGAAGATTCATTTAATTCATTCCCTGGGTCTCCTAACTTTCCAAAGAAAGTCTCAGACAGACAGACCTCATGGTTATCTGCCTGCAATTGCCAATTCAGTTTCCTCTGGGGGAGCCCGATTTACTACACATTCAGAGGAACTGCAGGGGACCGTCTCCTGCCACTGCCCTGTCTCTCTGACCTCCTGCGGTCTTTCTTTCATTACTGGAAAAGCTACCACCTTCACCCCCACCAGATCATTATCTAGGAGCAGGTCAACCCCATCCACAGGCAAATTGGGACAATCCCTATGATCACCAGTCCTGAAACTAGGTCATACTCCAAGTGTACCAGGGCTAAAAGTATGGGTGTACACTGCCCTCCAATAGCATTCACCACCATTCTGGTATTTGCTGCATTCTCTGGGGGAAAGGCCTTTTCCCATTAAAAGGGATCTAGTGGCCCCTGTGTCCCTGAAGATTATTATGGGCTTGCTTGCTCCACTTAAGGGGTATGGAGTTACTCTCCCTTTCGACACAAAATCCTGATTAACCTTCAGGAATCCTATTAAATTTTCCTTCACCTACAGTAGTACATTTCCTGGGCCTTACTACTGCTGCAGTTAAAGCCACAGCTTGTTCAGCTGTGCTTTCCATCAAGGTCCTTTCTTCTGCACTGAGCAGGTGTTCCTTGATTAACCCTACAGGCTTTCCCCGTAGTTTCCAGCAGTCAGCTCTTAGATGACCTGCTGTATTACAATGGAAGCACACAGGTCTCTGGGTCTCACTCCTACTTTCAGCACCTTCCTTTTTGGCTGGAGGAGGGCCCTCTGTGTCTCCTGCTTTTCTCTCTCTCCTAGGACTGCTTGGGCTTCTATCACCTTTTCACCCTTTGTCCTTTTTAGATTTGTGGGGATGACTAGGAAACGGTTTCCCCCGGGGAACTGACTTATAAGATGAGAGCAAACACATCAGCCAGAACTGCAGCTTACCGGGCTCTATGAACATTTTGTTCCTCTACATGTGTCTTTATGGAGAGTGGGAGAGAGTTTTTAAATTCCTCGAGCAAAATTACCTCTCTGAGATTCTCATAGCTAAGCTGTACTTTAAAAGCCCTCAGCCACTGGTCAAAAGCCAGCTGCTTACTTCTTCCAAACTCCAAGTAAGTTTGATCAGCTTGCTTCTTGAGGGTTCAAAATTTCTGGCGAAAGCTTTCTGGTACTAACTCATATGCCCTGAGGATAGCATTTTTTGTCAGTTCGTAATTTGATTAACTCTCATCTGGCAACAGGAAATAAATCTCATGGGCTTTTCCAGTTAACTTGCTTTGTAACAGCAGAGTCCAAGTCTCAGCTGGCCGCTTCAATGCCTCCCTCATTGAATTTTGGAATCAGTTGAGTAAATTTTAACAATCCAGTACCCTGCCTTGGATTATGATCCTCCATATTGGCCATGCTTTCACTGGGGTTACTCTGTCACCCCCTAGTTAACTCAAGCTGCCTCAGCTCTCTCCTTGAATTCATTCTGGAAGGTTCTTTCTGTTTCTCTGTCTTATAATTCAAGTTACCTTTGTTCCAATTGTATCTTTGCTAGCAATACCCTGTTGGAGTCTATTTCTAACCCAGTTTTTGCTGCTTCAGATTCAAGGGAAAAATGGTTGGCCACTAGCCTTGGGAGTTCAGACTTCCTAGCCTTGCCATGTACAGTGATCCCACACTGCTCAGTTATTTTCCTCAACTCTTCCATAGACGGTGCTTTTAACTTATCCCAAGTTACTTCACCCTGGCTTGGGGAGTTGCTGTCATCAGTCGCAGACATGTTAGTATTTTAACACACACAACCACAAGGAAACCTGTATTGAAATCTTTTCTCTTTTTTTTGTTTGGGATCAGTTTGACTTTCCACTTCCAATTTTCTCGTTTGTCTGTGGGTTGAATCCTGGTGCTACCCCTCAAATTCTGTTACACACAGGTGAGAAAGGGGTCTAGGGGTTCCCTCTCAGCCTTTTCCTGATGTGACTGTAATGGGGTTTAATTTTTAAAACACTGTTTTTCGCTTCCTTTCAGTGAATCCTCGTTCACTGCTTTCCAATTGTAATGGCAAAGAAATCAACCCGATAGGTTTTCTTAAACTGACACCTTTCTTGTTTAAATCTATTAACCTTAAATCGCTAATTCGGTTAAAACTACTAAAAATACGCGACGTGACCACACTAGCATGCATACGCGATAAACACATGCACAGATAGAGACAGAAAAGAAGAAAGAATAAAGGGGAAAGGTTTGAAGCAATAGCTGGAGTTCATTTACTGTCTTTTGAGTTCAGTGTAAAGCCTTGGATTGTAGTTAAATCTTGCCGTCTTATTGGGGCCCAGTGCACTCTTTCAAACTTGTTTCTATGGTTTTCTGTCTTGGCTTAGTTTCTTTCGTGGGTCCCTGCCTTTGTGTGAGAGGGAGAGAGAGAGGCAGGGATATACTGTCTTTTAAGTTCAGTTGCAGTCTGACTTCAAACTGTTCTGTGAACACAGTTCAAACCAAACCTGGGCCATCAGGCCAGTCATGTGACTAGCTCCCCACCTGGATTGTTTGTGGATTCTTTCGATCTCAGCAGACATCCTTGGTAGGGGGTCTGGACTGCTAGCTTTCACACACTCAATGTTTTTTGATCAAAATCCATTTGGTTAATTGAATCAGGGAGCAGTTCCATTGTCTTCTTAGGCAAATGTCTCCAGCCACTGTCCTTTTAGAATGCAGGTGCCGCCATGTTTTCAGTCCAGTAAGATTTTAAAATTAATGTTCCATATGACAAAGTAAATATGCCTCATTCTTGGCAGATGGGGTTTCCATCACAACTAGGAATTATAATAGACAGCCATAGACAGATGGATAGATAGATACAAATCATCTATAGATAGATGGACAGATACTGATAGTTACAGATAGATAGAGATGAAGTTTAAGAGCTTGATATATATGTGTATATAGCTATGTGCTATCATTACAGTTGGCTGTCAAAGCTTTGCGTCATATAAGTTGACATTTGTGGTCATCTAGAAACCTAGTGGTCAAGAAGTCAAGTGACCTCTTTCTGTGCCTTTAACTTTCTATGATTCTATGACTCAGTCAGATGAATTTTACATCCAGAAAATGAACCATTCAGGAAAATAGTTTACAGGAGTAAGTTAGACACTGCCAGAAAGGTTTAGAGGCAATGGAAGTGGATATAGTTGGTTCATTTTTCATTCAGCCTGAATTACAAATCTTATGAAAGCTATTAAATGAATATGATCAAGAATGCCAGAAATGAATGCTTGTGCTGCTGCATTTGCTGCAGTAATTTATTATGGATGGTTCCATGTTTTATAAAATTTTCTAAGGATCACAAAATCAATTTATCTTGGGAATCTTTACCTTTGTAAACTGTTCAAACAGAAGCAGTGTTAAGTAGCTACCACATATGCTGTGAACAGATGGTATTTTTCTTTTCTCTCAGTATATGCAACTGATTATATATTTGACATAATTTTTTTCTATTTGTATTAGCCCTGGGTAAGCATCATCTTTCTTCCAATGTGATTTCCTGGAACACATTTGTTTACAGTACTATTCACTTGTACTCGGGAGTCTAATTCAAATGATGTATCACTTCAAGCAGTCCGATATTAAATTGGTTTTGCAGGCTCAGAACAAAGCACATCAATATGAAGATTGATGAGTCAGAAAAAGTAAAGAAACAACTGTGCATTAAAAATGCATTCAAGAAAATATTTCTCCAAATACAAGCCCATTCCTTTGGGGAATAAACAGCTCATGTTTCACTCATAGATTATAAGCTTCTTCGAGTGATTCAGCATTTTCTTTCAGCCTCTCTTTTGAAGTGTTTAGTCTGGTTCATGATAAAAGTACACAGAAGCACCAATACAACATTTGGTGGCTATACAACATATAACACCAGTTTTGGGTCAGGACCTGATGGTCCACATTGCTTGACTTGTAACTAGATGATTCTCATTAGTAGTGATGGGGCATCTCCATTCATTCAAATCAAAGCCCACTTCATTGGGGCTTGCAGCTGTTGCGTGAATTCTGACAGATGTTGTTACCTTTGAGCCTTATGGTCAAGAGTTTTTTGACCACACTTAATGTTTGGGCGGCACAGTGGCGCAGTGGTTAGCACCGCAGCCTCACAGCTCCAGTGACCTGGGTTTAGTTCTGGGTACTGCCTGTGAGGAGTTTGCTAGTTCTCCCTGTGACCACGTGGGTTTCTGCCTGGTGCTCCGGTTTCCTCCCACAGCCAAAGACTTGCAGGTTGATAGGTAAATTGGCCATTGTAAATTGCTCCTAGTCTAGGTAGGTGGTAGGAGAATGGTGGGGATGTGGTAGGGAATATGGGATCAATGTAGGATTAGTATAAATGGGTGGTTGTTGGTCGGCACAGACTTGGTGGGCCGAAGGGCCTGTTTCAGTGCTGTATCTCCACATAAAATATAAATTTATGGGATTGGAAACAAAAAATTGGGCAGGAGATGAGGAAAAAAATTTCTCGATTCAAAAGTTATTCAATGCATTTTAAAAATATTTTTCCACATTTTGCCTCCTCTCTAGCTCCCTCTTTTTCCCTTCTAATGCCACCAGCCTTCCTCCGTCCTGATTTCCATCTCATATAGGAGCATAAGAACATAAGAATTAGAGAAGGAGTAGGCCATTCAGCCCCTCAAGCCTGCCCCGCCAATCAATAAGATCATGGCTGATCTGTCCCAGGCCTAAACTCCTCTTTCGGGCCTGCTCTGCATAACCTTTGATTCCCCGAAATTTCAAAAATCTACCTCCTCCTTAAATGCATTTAGTGATCCAGCCTCCAAAACTCTCTGAGGTAGAGAATTCCAGAGATTCACCACCCTCTGAGAGAAGAAATTCTTTCGCATCTCAGTTTTAAATGTGTGCCCCTTATTCTGTAACTATGACCCCTTGTTTGAGATTCCCCCACCATTGGAAACATATTCTCAACATGTACCCTGTCAAGCCCCCTTAGAATCTTATATGT
Organism: Heterodontus francisci; assembly: GCF_036365525.1. Lineage (NCBI taxonomy): Eukaryota > Metazoa > Chordata > Chondrichthyes > Heterodontiformes > Heterodontidae > Heterodontus > Heterodontus francisci. Next base: position 27,934,765 of record NC_090374.1, on the reverse strand, counting down.
TTCAATAAGGTCACCTCTCTTTCGTCTAAACTCCAATGAATAAAGGCCTAACCTGTTTAGCCGCTCTTGATAAGACAACCCCTTCATCCCAGGAATCAGCCGAGTGAACCTTTTCTGAACTGCCTTCAATGCTACGATATCCTTTCTTAAATACGGGGACCAAAATTGGACGCAGTATTCCAGGTGTGGCCTCGCCAACACCCTGTACAGTTGTTACAAGACCTCCCTATTTTTAAACTCGAACACCCACACCACCCGCCCCCCCCACCCCCCCGCCCCCAGCAATAAAGGCCAAAATTCCATTTGTCTTCCCAATTACTTGCTGCACCTGCATGCTGACTTTTTGTGTTTCATGTACAAGAACACCCAGATCCCTCTGTACTGCAGTATTTTGTAGTCTTTCTCCATCTAAATAATAATCAGCCTTTTTATTCTTCCCACCAAAGTGGATTACCTCATACTTTCCAACATTGAATACCATCTGCCAAATTTTTGCCCATTCACTTAACCTATCTATTTCCCTTTGCAGATTCTTTGTGTCCTCATCACAACATGCCTTCCCACCTACTTTTGTATCGTCAGCAAATCTGGATACTCTACACTCTGTCCCTTCCTCAAAGTCATTAATATAGATAGCAAATAGTTGAGGCGCTAGGACCGGTCCTTGTGGCACCCCACTAGTTACAGCTTTCCAACCTGAAAAAGACCCATTGATCCAGACTGTGCATTCTGTGTGTTAGCCAATCCTCAATCCATGTCAACACATGACCCCCAATACCCTGAGCTCTTATTTTGTGCAGTAGCCTTTTATGTAGCACCTTATCGATTGCCTTCTGAAAATCCAAATACACTACATCCACTGGTTCCCCTTTATCCACTCTGCTTGTTATATCCTCAAAGAACTCTAACAAATTTGTCAAACATGATTTCCCTTTCATAAAACCATGTTGACTCTGTTTGATTGCATAATGTTTTTCTAAATGTCCTGCTATTTCTTCCTTAATAATGGACTCTAGCATTTTCCCAATGACACATGTTAAGCTAACTGGTCGATAGTTTCCTGCTTTCTGTCTCCCTCCTTTCTTTAATAGGGGCCTCACATTAGTGGTTTTCCAATCCGCTGGTACCCTACCAGAAACCAGTGAGTTTTGGTATATTATGACCAATGTCTCCACTATCTCTGCAGCCACTTCTTTTAAAACCCTTGGATGCAGGCCATCAGGTCCTGGCGACTTGTCTGCCTTTAGTCCCATCAGCTTGTCAAGCACCTTTTCCCTTGTGATACAGATTGTTACAAGTTTCTCCCTCCCATTTACACCTTGCTCATCTATTATTGTTGGGATGTTTATAATGTCCTCCACCGTGAAGACTGATGCAAAATATTGGTTTAAATTATCTGCCATTTCCCTGTTTCCTGTTATTAATTCCCCAGTCTCATCCTCTAAGGGCCCCACACTTACTTTAGCTACTCTCTTCCTTTTTATATACCTGTAGAAGCTCTTACTGTTTGTTTTTATATTTCTTGCCAATTTACTCCCTCTTTATTAGATTTTTAGTCATCCGCTGTTGGTTTCTAAAAAAATTCCCAATCCTCAGGCCTACCACTATCTTTCGCCACATTGTATGCCTTTGTTTTTGATTTGATACTCTCCTTAACTTCCTTTGTTATCCACGGGTGGTTCATCGTTCTCATCGAGTCCTTCCTTCTGACCAGAATAAACGTTTGCTGAGTGTTATGAAATATCTGCTTAAAAGTCTGCCACTGCTCATAGAATCACAGAATAATATCACAGAATAATACAGTGCAAAAGAGGCCCTTTGGCCCATCGAGTCTGCACCGATGCATTAGAGACACCTGACCTATCTACCTAATCCCATTTGCCAGCACTTGGCCCATAGCCTTGAATGTTATGACGTGCCAAGTGCTCATCCAGGTACTTTTTAAAGAATGTGAGGCAACCCGCCTCTACCACCCTCACAGGCAGTGCATTCCAGACTGTCACCACCCTCTGGGTAAAAAAGTTCTTCCTCAGATCCCCCTTAAACCTCCTGCCCCTCACCTTAAACTTGTGTCCCCTCGTGACTGACCCTTCAACTAAGGGGAACAGCTGCTCCCTATCCACCCTGTCCATGCCCCTCATAATCTTGTACACCTCGATCAGGTCATCCCTCTGTCTTCTCTGCTCCAGCATAAACAACCCAAGCCTATCCAACCTCTCTTCATAGCTTAAATGTTCCATCCCAGGCAACATCCTGGTGAATCACCTCTGCACCCCCTCCAGTGCAATCACATTCTTCCTATAATGTCGTGACCAGAATTGCACACAGTACTCCAGCTGTGCAATTACCAATGTTCTACACAACTGCAACATGACCTCCCTGCTTTTGTAAGCTATGCCTCGATTGATAAAGGCAAGTGTCCCATATGCCTTTTTCACCACCCTATTAACCTACCCTTCTGCCTTCAGAGATCTATGGACAAACACGCCAAGGTCCCTTTATTCCTAAGAACTTCCCAGTGTCAGGCCATTCATTGAATACTTCCGTGTCACATTACTCCTTCCAGAGTGTATCACCTCACACTTTTTAGGGTTAAATTCCATCTGCCACTTTTCTGCCCATTTGACCCGTCTATATCTTCCTGTAACCCAAGACACTCCACCTCACTGTTAACCACTCAGCCAATCTTTGTGTCATGCGCGAACTTACTGATCCGACCCCCCACATAGTCATCCATGTCGTTTATATAAATGACAAACAATAGGGGACCCAGCACAGATCCCTGTGGTACGCCACTGGACACTGGCTTCCAGTCACTAAAACAGCTGTCTGTCATCATTCTCTGTCTCCTACAGCTAAGGCAATTTTGAATCAACCTTATCAAGTTACCCTGTATCCCATGTGCATTTGCTTTCTTGATAAGTCTCCCATGTGGGACCTTGTCAAAGGCTTTGCTGAAATCCATGTAAACTACATCAACTGCACTACCCTCATCGACACACCTAGTCACATGCTCAAAAAATTCAATCAAATTTGTTAGGCATGACCTCCCTCTGACAAAGCCATGCTGATTATTCCTATTCAATTTGCCTCTCCAAATGGAGATAGATTCTCTCCTTCAGAACTTTCTCCAATAGTTTCCCTACCACTGTTTCCTTCTCTTTGTACCCTGAATGTTTCTGGTCATCCATGGCTCTCTGGGCTTGTTGCTCCTACCTGTTACCCTAGAGGGAACATGTTGGGCCTGTACCCTCCCTATTTCCTTTTTGAATGCCCCCACTGCTCTTCTGTAGATTTCCCGACAAGTAACTCTTTCCAGTCTACCTTGGCCAGATCCTGCCTTATTTTACTAAAATTCGCTCTCCCCTACTCCAAAACCTTTTTTTGCAACTTGTCTAATTCTTTCTCCATAACAAGCTTAAATTGTACCATGTTGTTGTCGCTATCACCAAAATGCTCCCCCACCAACATATCAACCACCTGTTCGGCTTCATTCCCCAGAATTAGATCCAGCACTGCACCCTCCCTAGTTGGATCCTCTACATATTGAGCTAAAATGTTCTCCTGGATACATTTTAAGAATTCCACTCCATATAAGCCCTGAACATGATGACTATCCCAATTAATGGGAAAGTTGAAATCACCTAATATAATTACCCTATTATTATTTTTACACACCTCTGCGAATTGCGCACACATTTGCTCCTCAATTTCCCGCTGACTATCTGGGGGTCTATAATAAACACCTAGCAATCTGTCTGTCCCTTTTTTATTCCCAAACTCTACCCACAAAACTTCATTTCATGCCCGCTCGAAGATATCATCTCTCCTTACTGCATTAACTGACTCCTTAACTAATATTGCAATGCCCCCTCCTCTTTTACCCCCTCCTCTGTCTCGCCTGAAGATTCTATATCCCGGGATACTGAGCTGCCAATCCTGCCCCTCCCTCAACCATGTCTCCGTGATGGCTACTATATCACAATTCCACGTGTCAATCCTTGCCCTTAACTCATCCGTTTTAGCTGTAATACTCCTGGCATTAAAGTAGAGGCCTTCCATCCTGGTCTTACTCCCTTGAAACTTACTTACGCTGTATTCCCTCTGACTTGTTTCCTGTGTTTAGCTGTGTCCCTATTCTGCTAGGGGTCTGTGTCCCTTCCCCCTACCAAATTAGTTTAAACTCCTCCCAACAGCACTAGCAAACCCGCCAGCAAGGATGTTAGACCCCTCTGGTTCAGATGCAGACCGTCCCTCTTGTACAGGTCCCACCTTACCCAGAAACGGTCCCAGTGGTCCAGGAATCTAAAACCCTCCCTCCTGCACCAACTGTTCAGCCACGCATTCATCTGTGCTATTCTCCTATTTCTATACTCGCTAGCACGTGGCACTGGAAGTAATCCAGAGATTACAACCCGAGAGGTCCTGCTTTTTAGTCTGCTGCCTAACTCCCTGAATTCTTGATGCAAGACCTCATCCCTCTTTCTGCCGATGTCATTGGTACCAACATGTACCATGACCTCTGCCATATCACCCTCCCCCTTCAGGATGCCCTGCAGCCATTCAGTGACATCCCGGACCCTGACACCAGGGAGGCAACACCACCATCCTGGAGTCACGTTGACGGCCACAGTAGAGCCTATTTGTTCCCCTGACGAGAGACTCCCCTATTACTGTTGCTCTTCCTCGCTTTCCCCCTTCCTGTGCAGACAGGCTGCTTGCGGTGCCAGAAGCTTGGCTCTGTCCGCACTCCCTGGAGGAACCAGCCTCATCAGCCTCCAAAATGGAATACTGATTTGCAAGCGGGACCCCAGGGGACTCCTGAACTACCTGCCTGATTCTCTTGGACTGCCTGGTGGTCACCCATTCCCTTTCTTCCTCAAGTCCCTTCAGCTGCGGTGTGACCACCTCTCTATATGTGCTATCCACGATGCTCTCAGACCCGCGGATGCTCCACAGTGTTTCCAGCCGCCGTTCCAGCTCTGAAACCCGAGCTTCCAGGAGCTGCAGCTGGATACACTTCCTGCACACATGCTGGTCCCGGGGACTGGAAATATTCCCGGATTCCCACCTGCAGCAAAAGGAGCAAACCACGGCTTTAAGCTCTCCTGCCATGACTAAACGCTTTAAATTTAAAACTTTAGAAGACTATTGTAGTAAAAAATAAATCAACTAAGTCTTGCTAAAACAATGACTTGCAATTCAATCCAGCTTGAAAAATACCCACCAGGACCTACTCACCAGTCAGCTGTGCTCTGTGGAAACTCTCGGCTCCCCTCACGGTCCCTCCTCACCGAACTCCCTCAGTCACAAAACTCCCACTTTAGCACTCTAATGCAACCCAAGTCAGCACTCCAGTGCAAACTACTGACTTCCCCTGTAGTCTATTTTCCCAGCCTGCTTCAGACAACTCTTTCTTCACAGCTCTGTAATTACCCTTGTTTAAGTTGAAGACATTGTTTTGAGACCCGAGTTGCTCACTCTCAAACTGAATTTAAAATTTATCATGTTATGATCGCTTCCCCCTCAAGGATCCTTAACTACGAGATCTCTTATTAATCCTACCTCATTACACATTACCAAATTTAAAATAGTCTGTTCCTGGGTAGGTTTATTTTTAGAACATTACAGCGCAGTACAGGCCCTTCGGCCCTCGATGTTGCGCCGACCTGTGAAACCATCTGACCTACACTATTCCATTTTCATCCATATGTCTATCCAATGACCACTTAAATGCCCTTAAAGTTGGCGAGTCTACTACTGCTGCAGGAAGGGCGTTCCACGCCCTTACTACTCTCTGAGTAAAGAAACTACCTCTAACATCTGTCCTATATCTATCACCCCTCAACTTAAAGCTATGTCCCCTCGTGTTTGCCATCACCATCCGAGGAAAAAGACTCTCACTATCCACCCGATCTAACCCTCTGATTATCTTATATGTCTCTATTAAGTCACCTCTCCTCCTCCTTCTCTCCAAAGAAAACAACCTCAAGTCCCTCAGCCTTTCCTCGTAAGACCTTCCCTCCATACCAGGCAACATCCTAGTAAATCTCCTCTGCACCCTTTCCAAAGCTTCCACATCCTTCCTATAATGCGGTGACCAGAACTGCACGCAATACTCCAGGTGCGGCCTCACCAGAGTTTTGTACAGCTGCAGCATGACCTCGTGGCTCCGAAACTCGATCCCCCTACTAATAAAAGCTAACACACCATATGCCTTCTTAACAGCCCTATTAACCTGGGTAGCAACCTTCAGGGATTTATGTACCTGGACACCAAGATCTCTCTGTTCATCGACACTACCAAGAATCTTCCCATTAGCCCAGTACTCTGCATTCCTGTTACTCCTTCCAAAGTGAATCACCTCACATTTTTCCGCATTAAACTCCATTTGCCATCTCTCAGCCCAGCTCTGCAGCCTATCTATGTCCCTCTGTACCCTACAACATACTTCGGCACTATCCACAACTCCACCGACCATCGTGTCATCCGCAAATTTACTAACCCACCCTTCTACACCCTCTTCCAGGTCATTTATAAAAATGACAAACAGCAGTGGCCCCAAAACAGATCCTTGCGGTACACCACTAGTAACTAAACTCCAGGATGAACATTTGCCATCAACCACCACCCTCTGTCTTCTTTCAGCTAGCCAATTTCTGATCCAAAGCTCTAAATCACCTTCAACCCCATACTTCCGTATTTTCTGCAATAGCCTACCGTGGGGAACCTTATCAAACGCCTTACTGAAATCCATATACACCACATCCACTGCTTTACCCTCATCTACCTGTTTGGTCACCTTCTCGAAAAACTCAATAAGGTTTGTGAGGCACAACCTACCCTTCACAAAACTGTGCTGACTATCGCTAATGAACTTATTCTTTTCAAGATGATTATAAATCCTGTCTCTTATAACCCTTTCCAACATTTTACCCACAACCGAAGTAAGGCTCACAGGTCTATAATTACCAGGGCTGTCTCTACTCCCCTTCTTGAACAAGGGGACAACATTTGCTATCCTCCAGTCTTCCGGCACTATTCCTGTCGACAATGACGACATAAAGATCAAGGACAAAGGCTCTGCAATCTCCTCCCTGGCTTCCCAGAGAATCCTAGGATAAATCCCATCTGGCCCAGGGGACTTATCTATTTTCACACTTTCCAAAATTGCTAACACCTCCTCCTTGTGAACCTTAATCCCATCTGGCCTAGTAGTCTGAATCTCAGTATTCTCCTCGACAACATTTTCTTTCTCTACTGTAAATACTGACGAAAAATATTCATTTAACGCTTCCCCTATCTCCTCTGATTCCACACACAACTTCCCACTACTATCCTTGATTGGCCCTAATCTAACTCTAGTCATTCTTTTATTCCTGATATACCTATAGAAAGCCTTAGGGTTTTCCCTGATCCTATCCGCCAATGACTTCTCGTGTCCTCTCCTCGCTCTTCTTAGCTCTCCCTTTAGATCCTTCCTGGCTAGCTTGTAACTCTCAAGCGCCCTAACTGAGCCTTCACGTCTCATCTTAACATAAGCCTTCTTCTTCCTCTTGACAAGTGCTTCAACTTCTTTAGTAAACCACGGCTCCCTCGCTCGACAACTTCCTCCCTGCCTGACAGGTACATACTTATCAAGGACACGCAGTAGCTGCTCCTTGAATAAGCTCCACATTTCGATTGTGCCCATCCCCTGCAGTTTCCTTCCCCATCCTACGCATCCTAAATCTTGCCTAATCGCATCATAATTTCCTTTCCCCCAGCTATAATTCTTGCCCTGCAGTATATACCTGTCCCTGCCCATCGCTAAGGTAAACCTAACCGAATTGTGATCACTATCACCAAAGTGCTCACCTACATCTAAATCTAACACCTGGCTGGGTTCATTACCCAGCACCAAATCCAATGTGGCATCGCCCCTGGTTGGCCTGTCTACATACTGTGTCAGAAAACCCTCCTGCACACACTGGACAAAAACTGACCCATCTAAAGTACTCGAACTATAGTATTTCCAGTCAATATTTGGAAAGTTAAAGTCCCCCATAACAACTACCCTGTTACTCTCGCCCCTGTCGAGAATCATCTTCGCTATCCTTTCCTCTACATCTCTGGAACTATTCGGAGGTCTATAGAAGACTCCCAACAGGGTGACCTCACCTCTCCTGTTTCTAACCTCGGCCCATACTACCTCAGTAGTCGAGTCCTCAAACGTCCTTTCTGCCGCTGTAATACTCTCCTTGATTAACAATGCCACACCCCACCCCCTCTTGTACCATCTTCTCTGTTCTTACTGAAACATCTAAATCCCGGAACCTGCAACATCCATTCCTGCCCCTGCTCTACCCATGTCTCCGAAATGGCCACAACATCGAGATCCCAGGTACCAACCCATGCTGCAAGCTCACCCACCTTATTCCGGATGCTCCTGGCGTTGAAGTAGACACACTTTAAACCAAGTTCTTGCTTGCCAGTGCCCTCTTGCGTCCTTGTAACCTTATCCCTGACCTCACTCCTCTCAACATCCTGTACACTGGAACTACAATTTAGGTTCCCATTCCCCTGCTGAATTAGTTTAAACCCCCCCGAAGAGCACTAGCAAATCTCCCCCCCAGGATATTGGTACCCCTCTGGTTCAGGTGAAGACCATCCTGTTTGTAGAGGTCCCACCTACCCCAGAAAGAGCCCCAATTATCCAGGAAACCAAAACCCTCCCTCCTACACCATCCCTGCAGCCACGTGTTCAACTCCTCTCTCTCCCTATTCCTCGCTTCTCTATCACGTGGCACGGGCAACAACCCAGAGATAACAAGTCTGTTTGTTCTCGCTCTAAGCTTCCACCCTAGCTCCCTGAATTTCTGCCGAAAATCCCCATCTCTCTTCCTACCTATGTCGTTGGTGCCTATGTGGACCACGACTTGGGGCTGCTCCCCCTCCCCCTTAAGGATACAAAAAACACGATCCGAGACATCACGAACCCTGGCACCTGGGAGGCAACACACCAACCGTGAGTCTCTCTCGTTCCCACAGAACCTCCTATCTGTTCCCCTAACTATGGAGTCCCCAATGACTAATGCTCTGCTCCTCTTCCCCCTTCCCTTCTGAGCATCAGGGACAGACTCTGTGCCAGAGACCTGTACCCCATTGCTTACCCCTGGTAAGTCGTCCCCCGCAACAGTATCCAAAACGGTATACCTGTTGTTGAGGGAAACGGCCACAGGGGATCCCTGCACTGCCTGCTGGTTCCCTCTCCTTCCCCTGACGGTAACCCATCTACCTACTTCTTTTATCTGAAGTGTGACGACCTCCCCATAAGTCCTCTCAATAACCCCCTCCGCCTTCCGAATGATCCGAAGTTCATCCAGCTCCAGTTCCCTAACGCGGTTCTCGAGGAGCTGGAGTTGGGTGCACTTCCCGCAGATGCAGTCAGCAGGGACACTCTTGGCGACCCTTACCTCCCACATTCTGCAGGAGGAACATACAACTGCCGTAACCTCCATTCCCACTATTCTAAATTCCCAACCAATCTGCTGAAAAACCAAAAAAAAAAGTCAAAACTTGTTCGCTTAGCAATCCAATGGACAGAACTTTTTAAATAAAAAGCTTACCTTATCAACACACCAGAATCCTTTTTTTTGGTTAGAGGAGGAGGGTGGGTGGGAGACACCACACGTGTAGTGTCTCAGGTACAGCCACCGCCCAAATATATAGTTTTACTTACCCAGCAGTCCCCTGGTCCTCCGAAAATAAAAGGGAATTAACTTTTAACTTACACTGAAACTGACCTCCCAGCTGCAAGTTCGCTCCATACCTCCGCTTCTGTCAAAGCTGCTGCAACCAAAACTAAAAGAAAGTGATTTTAAACCGCCCAAATATATAGTTTTTACTTACCCAGCAGTCCCCTGGTCCTCCGAAAACAAAAGGGAATTAACTTTTAACTTACACTGAAACTGACCTCCCAGCTGCAAGTTTGCTCCGTACCTCCGCTTCTGTCAAAGCTGCTGCAACTAAAACTAAAAGGTTCTGCAATGTATTGTTCTAAAACAATCCCTGATGCACTCTGCAAATTCGTCTTCCATGGTACCCTTGCCAATTTGATTTGTCCAGTCTATATGCAGAAACCCTGTACTGCAAATTTCCACAGCTCAGTGCCCCACCGCATGGCATAGCATGTGCATATTTCCTGCTTTAACGCCACCAATGTGCAGGTGTAGATTTACGCTCGGAGATGCAGCGCCGAATCCCTTTTTTGACGTATCTGAGAAGTTTGAGGACTAAAGATTACTCAGATTTTTTTAAACTGGATTTCTGTGGTTTGCTTGTGTGTTTCTCAGCTTTTTTTCCCCACTCTTTCTCAGTGAGATCTACTCGATAAGTTGCTACAGTGCTGGCAATCTCACTGCATTTAATACCTTTCAGACCCTGAACTTCCACCCAACGTGTTCAAAATGACTGAGCAGCAGGTACAGGCTAACTAATCAGCATACCTATGATGTGGAATATGAGCCAGATGTCTGTGAGCCTTAGGCATCATGGTAGAAGACAGCAACCCACTTGCTGTCTGCACACCAGAGAGCATACAGCGATGGACATGCCAAGACCTTTCTGAGGAACTGTGCACCAGAACACTGCCCTTCTCCAAAGAAGTTGTAGACCACCTTTGTGACATTTTGGAGGGAAACCTCAGCCACTCTAAAAGCCTGCAGAGCGATGAAGGCAACATAGCCCTGAACTTTTATGGCTCTGGATCCTTCCATTCAAACACAGGAGACTGACATATCTCTGTTACCTCCTACAGCCCTCCAAGATCTCTTTGTTTCTCCAGTTCTGATCTCCTGCGCATCCCTGATTTCCATCTCCCCACCAGCCATGCCATCAGCTGCATAGGCCCTAAACTCCAGACCTCTCTCTGCCTTTTTTTTTAATTCATTCGTGGGATTTGGGCAATGCTGGCCAGACCAGCATTTATTGCCCATCCCTAATTGCCCTTGAGAAGATGGTGGTGAGCTGCCTTCTTGAACCGCTGCAGTCCATTTGGGGTAGATACACCCACAGTGCTGTTAGGAAGGGAGTTCCAGGATTTTGACCCAGCGACAGTGAAGGAACGGCGATATAGTTCCAAGTCAGGATGGTGTGTGACTTGGAGGGGAACTTGCAGGTGGTGGTGTTCCCATGCATTTGCTGCCCTTGTCCTTCTAGTTGGTAGAGGTCATGGGTTTGGAAGTTGCCGCCTAAGGAGCCTTGCTGCATTGCTGCAGAGCATCTTGTAGATGGTACACACTGCTGCCACTGTGCGTCGGTGGTGGAGGGAGTGAGTATTTGTGGATGGGGTGCCAATCAAGTGGGCTGCTTTGTCCTGGATGGTGTCGAGCTTCTTGAGTGTTGTTGGAGCTGCACCCATCTAGGCATGTGGAGAGTATTCCATCACACTCCTGACTTGTGCCTTGTAGACGATGGACAGGCTTTTGGGGAGTCGGGAGGTGAGTTACTCGCCTCAGGATTCCTAGCTTCTGACCTGCTCTTGTAGCCACGGTATTTATATGGCTACTCCAGTTCAGTTTATGGTCAATGGTAGCCCCTCGGATGTTGATAGTGGGGGATTCAGCGATGGTAATGCCATTGAATGTCAAGGGGAGATGGTTAGATTCTCTCTTGTTGGAGATGGTCATTGCCTGGCACTTGTGTGGCACAAATATACACTTATCAGCTCAAGCCTAGATATTGTCCAGGTCTTGCAGCATTTCTACACAGACTACTTCAGTATTTGAGGAGTTGCGAATGGTGCTGCACATTGTGCAATCATCAACGAACATCCCCACTTCTGACCTTATGATTGAAGGAAGGCCATTGATGAAGCAGCTGAAGATGGTTGGGCCTCGGACACTACCCTGAGGAACTCCTGTAGTGATGTCCTGGAGCTGCAATGATTGACTTCCAACAACCACAACCATCTTCCTTTGCGCTAGGTATGACTCCAGCCAGAAGAGGGCTTTCCCCCTGATTCCCATTGGCCTCAGTTTTGCTAGGGCTCCTTGATGCCATACTCGGTCAAATGCTGCCTTGATGTCAAGGGCAGTCATTCTCACCTCACCTCTTGAGTTCAGCTCTTTTATCCATGTTTGAACCAAGGCTATGATGAGGTCAGGAGCTGAGTGGCCCTGGTGGAACCCAAACTGATTGTCACTGAGCAAGTTATTGCTAAGCAGGTGCCGCTTGATGGCACTGTTGATGACACCTTCCATCACTTTACTGATGATTGAGAGTAGCCTGATGGGGCGGTAATTGGCCGGGTTGGACTTGTCCTGCTTTTTGTGTACAGGACATACCTGGGCAATTTTCCACATTGTCATGTGTTCTTTGTGTTATATTAAGCAACACAATGAGGTACGTGGAATCCGGTTCCTCGAAGATCACTAAAAGGTTTATTAACATATAAACTAGTGTATGCAATACAGAGAAAACTATATACAGAACCTTTGTTCAGGGTATTACAGTTGCAGAGTGACGCTGGTTTCTAGTCACAAGACTACATCCTGGTAATTAGCTCATTAGCATACTGAATTCTTAAAAGGGATATCACACTTAAGGCGATCATACAAGATCCCCTTTCTTTCTGTCTCGTATGCTACAAGTAAAAGCACATAAAATTGGCTTATATCAAAATTAGTTATATGGATAGAGATTATAAAATTTACAAGTATAAGTTTAGGGATTGTGACATTTACTAGTGCAGAAGCTTAAGAGTCCATATATCGTTTTGGTGGTTTGACAACCTTTCCAGATCTTATTTTTGTTTTTGGTTTGCAGACATGTTGTCAATGTCATAGAGTCATAGAGTTATGCAGCACAGAAACAGGCCCTTCGGCCCATCATGTTTATGCTGGCCATCAAGCACCTATCTATTCTAATCCCATTTTCCAGCACTTGGCCCATAGCCTTGTATGCTATGGCGTTTCAAGTGTTCACGTAAATACTTCTCAAATGTTGTGAAGGTTCCTGCCTCTACCACCCTTTCAGGTAGTGTGTTCCAGATTCCAACCACCCTCTGGGTGAAAAACCTTTTTCCTCAAATCCCCTCTAAAGCTCCTGCCCTTACATTAAATCTGTGCTCCCTGGTTATTGAAACCTCCACTAAGGGAAAAAGTTTCTTCCTATCTAACCTATCTATGCCCCTCATAATTTTGTACACCTCAATCAGGACCCCTCAGCCTTCTCTGCTCTAAGGAAAACAACCCTAGCCTATCCAGTCCATCCTTCATAGTTGAAATGCTCCAGCCCAGGCAACGTCCTGATGAATCTCCTCTGCACCCTCTCCAGTGCAGTCACATCCTTCCTATAGTGTGGTGACCAGAACTGTACATAGTACTCCAGCTGTGGCCTAACTAGCGTTTTATATAGCTCCATCATAATGTCCCTGCTCTTATATTCTAGGCCTTGGCTAATAAAGGCAAGTATCCCATATGCCTTCCTAACCAACTTATCTACCTGTGCAGCTGCCTTCAGTGATCTATGGGCAAGGTCCCTCTGACCCTTTGTGCTTCCTAGGGTCCTACCATCCATTGTATATTCCATTGCCATGTTAGTCCTCCCAAAATGAATCAACTCACACTTCTCAGGATTAAATTCCATTTGTCACTGCTCCGCCCATCTTACCAGCCCATCTATATCCGTGAACATACTGATCATACCTCCCATATTCACATCTAAATCATTAATGTGCACTCCAAACAGCAAGGTTCCCAGCACAGATCCCTGTGGTACATCACTGGTCACAGGCTTCCAACCACAAAAACAATCATCACCCTCTGCCTCCTGCCACTAAGCCAATTTTAGATCAAATTTGCCAAATTGCCCTTACCTTCTTGACCAATCTCCCATGCAGGACCTTATCAAAAGCCTTACTGAAGTCCATGTAGCCTACATCAACTGCTTTACCCTCATCTACACACCTAGTCACCCCTTCAAAAAATTCAATCAAATTTGTTAGACGTGATAAAGCCATGCTGACTATCCTTAATTAATCCCTACCTTTCCAAGTGGAGATTAATCCTATCCCTCAGAATTTTTTCCAATAGTTTTCCTGCCACTGATGTTGGACTAATTACCTCGTATATCCCTACTACCCTTCTTGAATAATGGTACCACATTCGCTGTCCTCCGGCCCTCTGGCATCTCTCCTGTGGCCAGACAGAATTTGAACATGTTATTCAGAGCCCATGCAATCTCCTCCCTTGCCTCACATAGCAGCCTGGGATACATCTCATCTGGGCCTGGGGATTTACCCACTTTTAAGCCCACTAAAACCGTTAATACCTCCTCCCTTTCAATGCTAATTTGTTCAAGTATATCACAATCCCCCTCCCTGATCTCTACACCTACATCGTCCTTCTCCATAGTGAACACAGATGAAAAGTAATCATTTAAATCACCTATGTCCTCCGGCTCCACACACAGATTGCCACTTTGGTCCCTAATGGGCCTTACTCTTTCCCTGGTTATCCTCTTGTCCTTGCTATACTTATAGAATGCCTTGGGATTTTCCTTTATCTTGTCCGCCAGTGTTTTTTCATGTCCCTCCTTCGCTCTCCTAATTACTTTTTTAAGTACCCTCCTAAACTTTCTATATTCCTCTCGGGCCTCCATTGTTTTCAGCGCTTCGAATCTGCCATAAGCCTCTTTTTTTATCCACTCCTCTCTCTCCCTTGACATCCAAGGTTCCCTCGACTTGTTGGTCCTACCCTTCACCTTTATAGGAAAATGTTGGCCCTGAACTCTCACTATTTCCTTTTTGAATGACTCCCACTGGTCTGATATAAAAGCAAAATACTGCGGATGCTGGAAATCTGAAACAAAAACAAATGCTGGAATCACTCAGCAGGTCTGGCAGCATCTGTGGAAAGAGAAGCAGAGTTAACGTTTCAAGTCAGTGACCCTTCTTCGGAACTGACGAATATTAGAAAAGTCACAGATTATAAGCAAGTGAGGTGGGGGTGGGGCAAGAGTTAACAAAGGAGAAGGTGCAGATTGGACCAGGCCACATAGCTGACCAAAAGGTCACGGAGCAAAGGCAAACAATATGTTAATGGTGTGTTGAAAGACAAAGCATTAGTACAGATTAGGTGTGAATACACTGAATATTGAACAGCAGCAAGTGCAAACCTGAAAAAAAACCTGAAAAAAACAGTGGGTAAGCAAACTGAACAAACTAAGATGAATTGAAATAAATGCAAAAAAAGATTGTAAAAAAGAATGTAAAAAAGAATGTAAAAAAAGGAAGAAAAAAGTAACTAAAAATGAAAGTAAAATGGGGGGCTGTCATGCTCTGAAATTATTGAACTCAATGTTCAGTCCGGCAGGCTGTAGTGTGCCTAATCGGTAGATGAGATGCTGTTCCTCGAGCTTGCGTTGATGTTCACTGGAACACTGCAGCAATCCCAGGACAGAGATGTGAGCATGAGAGCAGGGGGGAGTGTTGAAATGGCAAGCAACCGGAAGCTCAGGGTCCTGCTTGCGGACTGAGCGGAGATGTTCCGCAAAGCGGTCACCCAGTCTGCGCTTGGTCTCCCCAATGTAGAGGAGACCACACTGTGAGCAGCGAATACAGTATACTACATTGAAAGAAGTACAAGTAAATCGCTGCTTCACCTGAAAGGAGTGTTTGGGGCCTGGGATAGTGAGGAGAGAGGAGGTAAATGGGCAGGTATTACACCTCCTGCGATTGCAGGGGAAGGTGCCCACTGGTCTGATGTTGACTCTCCTACAAGTATCTGCTCCAAGTCCACTTTGGCCAGATCCTGTTTTATCATATTGAAATTGGCCTTCCCCCAATTCAGTACCTTTATTTCCAGTCCATCTTTGTCCTTTTTCATTACTACCTCAAATCTTATAGAGTTATGATCACTATCCCCTAAATGCTCTCCCGCTGACACTTCTACCACTTGTCTGGCTTCATTCCCTAGGATTAGATCCAGTACTGCTCCTTCTTTTGTAGGACTTTCTCCGTGCTGGCTCAAAAACCTCTCCTGGATGCACTTTAAGAATTCTGCCCCCTTTAAGCCTTTTGCACAAAGACTATCCCAATTAATATTGGGGAAGTTGAAATCCCCTACTATTATTACCCTATTATTTTTACACCTCTCTGAAATTTGCCTACATATCTGCTCTTCTATCTCTTTCTGACTGTTTGGAGGCCTGTAGTACACTCCCAGTAAAGTGATTGCCCCCTTTTTGTTTTTACGTTCTACCCATATGGCCTCATTTGAGGAACCTTCTAAGATATCATTCATCCTTGCTGCAGTAATTGACTCCTTGATCAATAGTGCAATACCACCTCCTCTTTTATACCCCCCTCCCCCCACCCCATCACACCTGAAGATTCTGTACCCTGGAATATTGAGCTGCCAGTCCTACCCTTCCCTCAACCATGTCTCTGTGATAGCAATAATATCTCATTCCCATGTGTGAATCAAAGCCCTCGTTTCATCTGCCTTATTTGTAAGACTCCTTGCGTTAAAATAGATGCAATCCTGCCTTGCATTATTCGCTTGTGCCTCAACAGGACTATATTTGCTCTGCCTTTCAGACTGACTTAGTTTCTCTTCTATATTTGGCTGTGCATCACCCACTACTGTACCTCCACTCTGTATCCCATTCCCCTGCCAAAATATTTTAAACCCCTAGCCCACCGCCCCCAACAGCACTCGCAAACCTCCCTGCAAGGATGTTGGTCCCATTCCGGTTCAGGTGCAACCCGTCTGACCTGTTCCATTACACCCTCATTGTCGGAGTGTGTTCTTTTGAGTCCACTGTGTGCAATTAGAGTATTGCACACTTCTCTTAATTGGCTTCAATTCCTCCTCAACACTGCTCCTTTAGATGTTGTACCCTCGTAGGACCTAGGCTCACTGCATACTTTGGATGGATAACCATGTTCTTATTGTGGGGTGTATGACCCTGACCTTTTGTCCCATGTGTAGTTGAGGTAGTTGCGCTCCTGCATGTCGATCATGCACCTTCTTCATTCTCCCTTGTTTTTCAAGCAGTGTCTCCTGCATCTCGGAGAATTTGGACAGATGATGTCTTAGTTGAATCATTCTCACTTGTCTGCCAAACATGATCTCTGCTGGTGACGGTAAACCCATATCCATAGGTGTAGCTCTGAGGTGGAGCATGGCAACACAAAAATATTTTTTCGTTGTCCTGTCCTACACTTCAGGATAAGTGATTTAAAGGCGCAAACCATTCGCTCGGCAACACCATTAGACCATGGTTTATGCCCCATTTGGTACACATATGCCTGAAAGGTCTGTCTGTATACAGTGGCCTATTGTCAGAAATAATTTCTTCAGGTGCACTGAACAGACTGAATATGGCACTCAGTGTCTCTGCGACGACTGCGCTTGAAATGTCTTTTGCCTGTCTGACAATTGGAAATCTGGAAAAATAATCAGTGACTAAGATAAAGTTGTCTCCATTCATGGGAAAATAGATCAGTGGTGATTTTGAACCAAGGGACTGACTGAATCTCGTGAGGGTGTAGAGGTTCTTTAGGTTGTTGTGGCTGGTGGCACTGGCATGCCTCACACATCCTCACTAACTTTCCAATGTCACTGTTGATCCCGGGCCAATAAACAGTATCTCATGCCAGTCGTCTTGTTCGCTGTATGCCCATATGGCCTTGATGAATTTGTGACCAGATGTCCCATAGGAGAGCTTTGGACACAATCATTTGTTTTCCTCTGAAGCTGATGCCTCTCGAGGAACTGATATTATCTCTAAGGCCAAAAGCATCTGAGGATTTCTGGCCAACTTTCTATGATGACTCTTCACAGTCCCTTCAGTTGTGGGTCATTGGCTGTTTCTGATTGCAGTTGGTCATATTTGCGCTGACCAAAATGCAATAAATTGATTTTGAGTACATCTTCCACCTTGATGTCCATACTGTCTCCTTGTAGATCCAGTGGAACTTCTTCATTCTTGCATCTATTTTAACACAATCTGCTCAGCATATTTGAGGTGACCATTTTAGTATCCAGTTTGTAGCAGACATCGAAGTCGTTCCCCTGTACTTTCACTAACAGCCACTGTAGTTGAGGTTGTGTGCTTGTCAATGGTTTGCACCAGATCATCTGCAGTGGTTTGTGGTCAGTTTCCATAGAGAACTGCTTACTGAACGGGTAGGTGTGGAACCTTGTGATCCCGAACACCAGAGCAAGTGTTTCAAGCTCTGTTTGGGTAATTGGATTGTGCTGAGGATAAACATTTGGATCCAAATGCAGGATGCACGCTCCTAGCCCTTTTTGTGAGGCATCGACTTCCAGGATTGTCTTTTTCCTTGGATCATAGTACTGCAGGGTACAGGTTTCTGCTGCCAATGCTTGTTTGAAAGATTCAAACATATGCTGATGATCCTTCTGCCATACGTAGGGTACGTCTTTCTTAAAGCATCATCGCTAAGAGAGCTCTTATTCAGGAAAATTTGGAATGTATGGTGCCGAGAAGTTGAAAAGTCCATGACATCTCTGTTGATCTTCCTTGTCTTGTGGAGTAGGCATATGCCTTACATCTTCGACTTTGCTTGGGTCAGGACAGATTCCACAACCTGAATAGATGGAGCCAAAAAAATTAATCTGACTTGCATTCATCTGGCACTTATAAATGAGTATGATAAATGAGCCTTTCACAATGAGCTACTGCCCTCAGTGAATGAAGATTTCGATCATGCTCTTCTTTGGTTTTGCCCATGACCGCAATATCATCGGCAATGCATATACATCCAGGCAAGTTTTTTATAATTCTGTCATATGCTGTTGAAACAGATCTTGATTGACAGATAAGATGAAGGGTAGTCTCTGGATACAATGTCTTCCAAATGGTGTTCTGAAGGTGGTGACTTCCTGAGGTTCCTTAGCTAGGTGTACTGACCAATATCCATGTTTAGCATCCAACGTGGAGAACAATTTGGCTCCTGTGAACTTGGGATTCAATTCCTAAAATTTTGGAAACTTGAGGGTATCTCTGTGGAGAGAGGTTTAGACGCTTTGGATCTAGACATACCCTGATTGCTCCAACCTTCTTTAGTACACACGTAATTGAGCTGCAACGGTCTGTGTGATGATGCACACCACAATGATGCCATTGCATTCCATGTCATTCAACTCGCTCTTAAGCTTTTCTTGTATGTGCATGCTGCACTTTCTGGGAGGGTTGACTGATGGAATTGCATCCTCTCTGAGGTGCAGTATGGCATCGCCTTTGAAGTCTCCAATGGTTCGAACCGGTTCGGGTACATTTGTTGTATCTCATGGACTGATTCAATGTAGGTGCCCTTGGTCTCTTCTGCTGTAACGGGTACCTTGGTGATCTCGTGGATAGTCACAATGTTGAGGTCCTTACACGCTGGTAGTCCTGCCACTGCTGGTCCACTCGTGTCTACCAGGTAAAATATTTGCGGTTTCCATGCCGACTTGACATAGCTTCATTGCATTGTTAGCGTGCCGCTGCAAGGGATGGGTGACCCATTGTATACAGTTAACTTTTGCAGTTGTCAGTTGTATCATTACTTTCCAATGACCCCGGTACATATCCTTCAGGATTTGGACTGGCAGGATATTTGCACTAGCTCCCATGCCACTCTTATTCCTGAGTGTATGTTTGCCAACTTTCTTTGGATGTTAATAGTAGCAAAAGCTTCCATTTTTTTGACTACTTCAGCACGATGTGTCAGGTTCACAACGTGAAATACCTGCTCCTCTTTTAAGAATAATTGCACTTTCAACCTGAATATATTAATGGCAAAATACAAACTAGGCCTCATGGAATGGAATAAGTGGACGTTGAATCTTCCTACAGAAAGGAGCAAAGACCAATCCAAACCAGTGAAAAATGACAGGCAAGAAAAGACCCTCTGGTCCATCAGCCTGTCCCATTCAGTTATGATGCATCACAATACAAACACTTCCTACTCCAACCAGAGCCACATAATCTCCTGGGATAGGCAATAAAACAGATTTTTAAAAAACCAGGCCAATTAGGGTAAGAAATCTAAATAAGTCCTCTCCAACTCCCTAAAACCTCCAGAACAGAACCGATTAAGTGCACAGTCACCTGTCATGTGTTCTTTGTGTTATTTTAAGCAACACAATGAGGTACGTGGATTCCAGTGCCTTGAAGATCTCGAACAGGTTTATTAACAGCTAAACTAGTATATACAATACAGTGCAAACTATGTACAGAACCTTTGTCTAGGGTATTACAGTTGCAGAGTGACTATAACTTCTAGTCGCATGACTATGTCCTTAGCTCATTAGAAAACTGAGTTCTTAAAGGGACATCACTCTTGAAGCAAATATACAAAATCACCCAATTATCCTAATGTACAAAGCATACTCTGTGAATAGCAATGAGCAAATTCTATGCACTTTGAACTTGGCATAATCAATGGCTAGATACAATTAACGCAGTAACCCTACTGCGTCTTTGAAGCATGCATAGACACCCATTGCTAAGACGTGCCTTCCTATCACCTATTATAGTGTGGGATCTAACAATTTCCTGAGGGCCAGGAAGGTGGGAAGTGGTGGGCTCCTTATGCTATGCAGAAACAGTCATGGGAGTGAGGTGGCACTCTACCCATGGCAGCTGGGTCCTGGCATGGGGCTGCTTCTGGCTGCATCTCAGGAGGGAGCTGCTGGACACCCTGGTCTCTCCACAAAGAGTGGGTAGCAGGTCATTAGTTGTCTACCAGAGGTAAAATGTGGCCGGGAGTCTCGCAAATGGCTGAGGCAGAATAATCGCCATGACAAAAATCAGCCCATAGTGTGAGAGAGGTACAGGTGTGAGGGTTTGGCGCCATTTAAATTTCCATTGCCTTCAATTGAAAAGTCAATCAAGCTGATTTTAAAGGGACTGCTGATTCACTATTGCCCGTTCTCTATTCCAACCCAGAACTATTTTCAGCCCCATTAACCCCTGGTCATGGCACTTAAAGGGCTGACACTCATTAATGAGTGCAATAGAAGTTATATTCAGTCTTACATTGCCAATTCTCTCAATCACTAATACCTGTGGAAATGTAGATAAGCAAAGGCA
Source organism: Heterodontus francisci (assembly GCF_036365525.1). NCBI lineage: Eukaryota > Metazoa > Chordata > Chondrichthyes > Heterodontiformes > Heterodontidae > Heterodontus > Heterodontus francisci. The sequence goes on along the minus strand of NC_090374.1, from coordinate 27,913,675 downwards.
CCCACACGGCTGGTTTGATCCATTTGACCCTATCCTTGCTATATTCTCCTTGCTGCAACTAGCCGCCTTAAATGAGTCTTGTCAATGCAGTTAGAAAAGAAACTCCCAGCTTCAAAAGAGAGACCGTTACCATATCTGGCAGCATTTTCATATTCTAAACTCTATCAATGAACCTCTATTCAAAACTGAAACAATTACTTTATAATGGCAAGAGGTACGTAATAATGGTTTGTGTCCACTGGAATTGAATAAAACCCCTCAGAATCTGTGAACTGGGTAATCCTGGGTAAATTATTCATTTCTTTGATCTGGCAATTTGTTCTTATTCTGTTCTAACATGGAATGAAATCGAGGGCTCTGCTATCGAGCTGTGGGGCACTAATGTACAGAAACCTTACTGTGTACACCCTAACTTCCACTTTGCTTTTAGCCAAGTTGATAACCAGTTTAAGATGAGTGGCTTCACATCTTTGTTTAAATAGCAGGCAAAGGAATTCCAGATGTGTAGGTTTCAGATTGACATGTGAATGCCTCACATCATTTTCAGTGTCTGCATCTTGAAGTCTGTTGAAGTATTGACAAAATTGTGAAAATTGCTGGATGACATTTATGTGAATAAGATAATTACGTACCTAGTGTTAAGCACAGAATAACCCATGGAAAATACACTTTTTGTTGTACAATGTGCAAACAATTTTAATTTTATAATTTCACCATGTACAATCTCTTCAGGTAAACTTGCAAAACAGGATTGATTGGAAAGTACAGGCAATAATTCTTATCTCACCGATCACATCAAAAATGGATAAGAAAACATTACAGCTATTGTGAGGTGAACTTTGGCAGTTTGTTAGTAGCTGAGTTGAGAATTAAATTGGTGATTCAGTGCTGGGAGCGAGAGTCAGTGGAAGCAACAGTCAGAGAATCAGGGCAATAATCTGGGCTAGTGAGATAGTTGATGCATTAGTTTTAATTTTCAAAAGTTCCCTATATTCGGGGAAGGTTCCGTTCGATTGGAAAATAGTGAATGTAACTCCTTTATTCAAAAAGTGAGGGAGACAGAAAGCAGGAAACAACAGGCCAGTTAGCTTAACATCTGTCTTAGGGAAAATGGGAGAAGCTATTATTAAAGACGTTATAGCAGGGCATTTAGAAAAATGCAAGGTAATCAGGCAGAGTCAACATGGTTTTGTGAATCAATTTATTGGAGTTTTTTGAGGGAGTTACATGTGCTGAGGATAAAGGGGAAACCAGTGGATGTATTGTACTTAAATTTCCAGAAGGCATTTGATAAGGTGCCACATCAAAGGTTATTGCAAAAATAAAAGCTCATGGTATAGGGGTAACATATTGGCATGGATAGAAGATTGGCTAGCTAACAGGAAACAGAAAGTAGGCATAAATGGGTCATTTTCTGGTTGGCAAGATGGAACGAGTGGTGTGCCACAGGGATCTGTGCTGGGCCCTCAACTTTTTACAATTTATATAAATGACTTAGATGAAGAGACCAAAGGTATGGTTGCTCCATTTGCTGATGGCACAAAGATAGGTCGGAAAGTAACTTGTGAAGAGGACATAAGGTGGCTACAAAGGGATATGGATAGGTTAAGTGAGTTGGCAAAGACCTGGCAAATGGAATATAATGTGGGAAAATGTGAAATTGTCCATTTTGGCAGGAAGAATAAAAAAGAAGCATATCTAAATGGTGAGAGATTGCAGATCTCTGAGATGCAGAGGGAGCTGAATGTCCTACTACATGAATTGTGAAAGGTTAGTATGCAGGTACAGCACGTAATTAGGAAAGCTAATAGAATGTTATCATTTATCTCGAGGGGAATTGAATACAAAATTAGGGAGGTTATGCTTCAACTAGATAGGGCATTGGTGAGATCACATCTGGAGGACTGTGTACAGTACTGGTCTCCTTATTAAAAGAAGGATGTAAATGCATTGGAGGCAGTACAGAGAAGGTTTACTAATATCTGGAATGGGCGGGCTGTCTTATGAGGAAAGATTGGACAGGCTCGGCTTGTAACCGCTGGAATTTAGAAGAGTAAGAGGCGACTTGATTTAAACATATAAGATCCTGAGGGGTCTTGACAGGGTGGATGTGGAAAGGATGTTTCCCCTTGTGGGACAATCTAGAACTACGGGGCGCTGTTTAAAAATAAGGGGTCGCCTATTTAAGACAGAGATGAGGAGAAATTTTTTCTCTCAGAGGGTCGTGAGTCGTTGGAATTCTCTTCTTCAAAAAGCGGTGGAAGCAGAGTCTTTGAATATTTTTAAGGCAGAGGTAGCTAGATTCTTGATGAGGAAGGCGGTGGAATGTTATCAGGGGTAGGTGGGAATGTGGAGTAATCAGTTCAGCCATGAACTTATTGAATGGTGGAGCAGGCTCGAAGGGCCGGGTGACCTACTCCTGCTCCTAATTCGTACGTTCGTATGTAATATCCATCTCACAAGCAAGCATGGCTCCCCTTTGGAAGAGCGGAATCATACTTGAACTGACAGACCATTGGGGAATAGGTGGGTTTGGACCTGATTGTATTATCGATTAGAATCTCTGTGCACTTGGAGGGAAAGGACTTGGAATTCATTTATCAGCCAACTTTCATAAGGACATAGGAAATAGGAGCAGGAGTAGGCCATTTGGCCATTCAAGCCTGCTCTGCCATTCAACTAGATCATGGCTGATCTTCTACCTCAATGCCATTTTCCCGCACTATCCCCATATTCCTTGATATCTTTAATATCTAGAAATCTATTGATCTCTGTCTTTAATATACTCAATGACTGAGTCTCCACAGCCCTCTGGGGCAGAGAATTCCAAAGATTCACCACCCTCTGAGTGAAGAAATTCTTCCTCATCTCAGTCGTAAATGGCCTTCCCCTTATTCTGTGACTATGCCCTCTGGTTCTAGACCCACCTCCCCCCGCCCCCCCCCCCCCCCCACACTCCGTCCCAGCCAGGGAAACATCCCTCCTGCATCTACCCTGTCGAGCCCTGTAAGAATTCTTCGAAACTCTAGAGAATATTGGCCCAGTCTCCTCAATCTTTCCTCATGGGAGAATCCCAGCATCCCAGCGGTCAGTCTAGTGAACCTTTGCTGCACTCCCTCTTTGGCAAGTATATCCTTCCTTAGGTAAGTAGACCAAAACTGTACAAAATACTCCAGGTGAGGTCTCACCAAGGCTCTATACAATTGCAGCAAGACTCCTGTACTCAACTCCTCTTGTAATACAGCCCAACATACCATTTGCCTTCATAATTGCTTGCTGCACCTGAATGTTAGCTTTCGTTTTAGTTTTTTTTTTGTTTAGTTTAGAGATACAGCACTGAAACAGGCCCTTCGGCCCACCGAGTCTGTGCTGACCATCAACCACCCATTTATACTAATCCTGCACTAATTCCATATTCCTACCACGTCCCCACCTGTCCCTATATTTCCCTACCACCTACCTATACTAGGGGCAATTTATAATGGCCAATTAACCTATCAACCAGCAAGTCTTTGGCATGTGGGAGGAAACCGGAGCACCTGGAGGAAACCCATGCAGACACAGGGAGAACTTGCAAACTCCACACAGGCAGTGCCCAGAATTGAACCTGGGTCGCTGGAGCTGTGAGGCTGCGGTGCTAACCACTGCGCCACTGTGACTTATGAACAAGGACACTCATATCTCTTTGGACATCAACACTTTCCAATCACTCACCATTTAAGAAATGCTCTACATTTTTGTTTTTCCTACCAAAGTGGATAACTTCACATTTTTCAACATTATATTTCATCTGCCATGTTCTTACCCATTCACTTACCCTGTCTAAATCCCCTCTTTGCATCCTTCTCACAACTTACATTCCCACCTAGTTTTGTGGCGTCAGCAAACTTGGAAATATTACATTTGCCCCCCCCCCCCCATCTAAACCACTGATATACCTTGTGTATATCTGGGGCCAAAGCATTGATCCTTGCGATACCCCACTCCCACTAGTCATAGCCTGCATGATCGTATTGAATGGTGGATCAGGCTCGAAAGGCCGAATTTACCACAGGATACTAGGGGTATCCTAGAAACAGAAAAATAGGAGCAGGATTAGGCCATTTGGCCCTTTGAGTCTGCTCTGCCATTCAATACGATCATTGAACATTTTTCTATGTTTCTATTACCCCAATCCTTATCAAAAGCCTTCTGAAAATCCAAATATACCATGTCCACTGGTTCCCCCTTATCTATTCTGCTAGTTAAATCCTCAAAAAATTCTAACAGGTTTGCCCAACTGATTCATTTTTCATAAATCCATGTTGACTCTGCCCAATCTTATCATTATTTTCTAAGTGTCCAGCTATCATATCCTTTATAATAGATTCTCACATTTTCCCTGTTAGACTAACAGGTCTGTAGTTGACCATTTTCTTTCTCCCTCCTTCTTAAATAGTGAGGTTACATTTTCTACCTTCCAATCTGCAGGAACCGCTCCAGAATCTATAGAATTTTGAAAGATGACCACTAACCCATCCATTATCTCTGCAACCACCTCTTTCAACACTCTGGGATGCAGATCAATCAGGTCCAGAGGATTTATCAACTTTCAGTCCCATTAATTTCTCCAGTACTACTTTTTTCCTAATATGAATTTCTTTCAGTTCCTCATTCTCACTAGTCCTTTGGTTCTCTAGTATTCCTGGGAGTTTTTTTTTACATCTTCCTCCATGAAGACAGACACAACGTATTTGTTTAGTTTCTCTGCCATTTCCTTATTCCCCATTATAAATTCTCCTGTCTCTGTCTGTAATGGGCCCACATTTATCTTTGCTAATCTTTTCCTTTTTTACATACCTATCGAAGCTTTTACAGTCTGCTTTTATGTTTCTCGCTAATTTACCTTCATATTCCATTTTCTCTTTCTTTATCAGTTTCTTGGTCCTCCTTTGCTGAATTCTAAAATGCTGCTAATCCTCAGGGTTTTTACTTTTTTTTGGCAACATTATAAGCCTCTTCCTTTGATCTAATACAATCTTTAACTTCTATTGTTAGCCATGGTTCGATCACCTTTCCTGCTGGGTTTTTGTGCCTCAAAGGAATGTAAATTTGTTGTTAACCGTGTATTAATTCTTTAAATTCTAGCCATTACTTGCCTACCGTCATACCTTTTAATGTAGATTCCCAATCTACCACATCCAATTTGCATCTCATACCTTTGTAGTTTCCTTTATTTAGATTAAAGACCCTAGTTTTTGATTGAATTACATCACTTTCAAACTTAATGTAAAATTCTATCATATTATGGTCACTCTTCCCTGGAGGCTGCTTTACAATGAGATTATTAATTATCCCTTTCTCATTGCACAATACTAGATCTAAAATAACCCATTCTCTAGTTGGTTCCTCAACATACTGTTCTAGAAAACCATCTCGTATACATTCTAGGAATTTGTCCTCCACAGTATTAGTGCTTATTAGGTTTACCCAGTTTATATGTAGATTTAAGTCCCCCATGATTACTGTATGATCATTGTTACATGCACTGCTAATTTTCTTATTTATAGCATGCCCTACATTACCACTACTGTTTGGTGGCCTATAACAACTATCACTGTTTGCCCTTTTCTGTTTCTTAGCTCCACTAATGTACTGATCTCATCCTTTATTAACAGTGCTACACCAGCTGCTTTTCCTTTTTGTCTGTCCTTCCTAAATGTTGAATACTCTTGGGCATTCAGTTCTCAATCTTTGTCACCCTGCAGTCACGTCGACATAATGGCAATTAGATCATATCTGTTTACTTCCATTTGTGCCGTCAATTCATCTATCCTGTTGCAAATGCTGGGCACATTCAGATAGAGTACCTTTAATTCTCTTATTATTTTCGCAACCTCTGGCCGTATCTGTTGGCGCGCTCTTAAGTTTGCACACTCTGTCTCTTCCTGCCACACTCAGATTATCAATTCCCTTATTGCTACCTTGCTTTTTTGCCTTTTTCTCCCTCCTTAATTTATCACAGCTTCCCTCACTTGATCCCTCGTTTCCACTATTTAGTTTAAAGCCCTCTCCACCACCCTAGTCCCTTCTTCTCCTGAAAGTGCTACGATTTTATGGTTCCACAGGCATTAACAGAATCTCAGCACCTCACCTAAGTGGCAGTCTTATATGTATGAGCCTAGCCAGTGAGCATTAGCAGATTATTCCTCCTAGTGCGGCCATCGCAACCGAGGTTAATTTTTAATTAATTCTCGGTATATGGATGTCACTTGCAAGCCCGACATTTATTGCCCATCCCTAGTTACTTTTGAGAAGGTGGTGGTGAGCCACCGCCCTGAGCTACTGCAGTCCATAGCAGTGAAGTTGCTCTCACAATGCTGTTTGATACGGAGTTCCAAGATGTTGAAGTAGTGGCAATATATTTTCAAGTTGGGATGATGTGTGAGTTTCCGGGGAAGTTGGAGGTGATCGTGTTCCCCTTGTCCTTCTAGGGTGGTAGTGGTCATGGGTTTGGGAGGTGTTGTCAAGGAAGCTTGTGCAATTTGCAGTGGAAGCACTTTACAGCAGGAGTGAGAACACCAGCCAATTTTACCTCTCTAAATTGGGAGTATGAAAGCCAATTTTGAGGGTCCCAACTCACACCCAAGAACAAACCATTAATTGGTCTGAGGGCCTTCGAAATCAAAATAGTTTGGTACTATGTTGGATATTGCCCACTAAGCCACAAGGGATGGCACATTTGGATTCTACCCTTTTATCAACACATTTCTCTGGTGCTATTTATCAGATAGATAAATCAATGCTAGTGAAATCGACCAATACGTATGTTAAAAGCAAAATACTGCAGATGCTGGAAATCTGAAATAAAAACAAGAAATGCTGGAAACACTCAGCAGGTCTGGCAGCATCTGTGGAGAGAGAAGCAGAGTTAACGTTTCAGGTCAGTGACCAGAATTGGCAAATATTAGAAATGTAAAAGGTTATAAGCAAGTAAAGTGGGGGTGGGTAAGAGATAACAAAGGAGAAGTGACATCCTGAAGTTGCGTTCAGTTTTGGGGGGTGGGTGGTGGTATTACAGTAAACGTTGACAGTTCGTTGTCAATCGGTCCCTACCCCTCCACACTCCCCCCACAAAATATGTATGTTAATATCACCAAGTAAACTCACACCAAAACCCTGTGAGAACGGTTCAAAAGTGTCAAACAATTACTGTTCTTTTGCAGGGTTCCACGCCAGCCATGTGAGTGACAATGGGATTTTCTGACTCTCTTTCACATGCCCCGAAATTATACTTTGGGATATTCACAATTGGATAAAACATTCATCTGAAATTCCTCTCTCTGGTACTTTAGCAAAGTTGTTGAGCCTTTTCCTTAAGTAATTAATTCTTCCCATTGAACAGCAGTGAAAAGAATTTTAGACAAACATATGGAGGAGTATCTTTCCTCTTCTGCACAGTTGGAAAACTGTACCATATTTCTCCTTAGTTTCTTCAGAGTTAGACACAGAGGAGGGCGATCAGTCATATACACAAACCAATTCTCTTGGTAAACTTTAGCCATGTTTTTATTAACACATGATTTTGGTCAACCAACAGTGAATCATAATATCATCTTTACTCAATTCCCATAGTCTCCGATTAATTTGCTGGTTGGCGACTTCTGTCTCCTTAGGTGGTAGTTTCCCACTGTCGACCGCTGCCCTGACAGCCCCAAACAGACTCACATATATATATTCACATTCTACTGTATGCCCGGGGCATGAACACTAGCATAGCCTCTTTCTTGCCCTAAATCCTTGTTCACATGCACAGTTTTTGGTGATTTGTTAACCTTATTTGGCGTAGTAAATTATTCCTATTTCAGACTGTTAGTGTGGTCAGGGTCACTAGTTTTCCACCTTCCATTATCTTCAATGTTTCAGCTTTATCTGATGAGGACTTTATGATGCTGTGAGGTAAATCAGTTCAGAGGGCAACAGTCCTTGCCGCCAATGGGCTGGATTTTGTGGGGGGAGTGTGGAGGGGTGGGCAGCGATTGACAATGAACTGTCAATGTTTACTGTTATACCACCACCCACCCCCCAAAACTGAACGCAACTTCAGGATGTCAGACATATGCAAATGAGCGTGGAAATCCTGCTGTCGAAGGTTTGTCACTGAGGGCTCCAACATAGGTTGCACTGTGGCTCCTCCCAGAGCCAGCAATCACTGAAATCAATGAGAAGTTCCTTCTTTCTGCTCCCACACTGGTATTAGAAACCCCATAAAAAGTTGCACCTTGTTCGATCAGGTGTAACTGGATTTTTAACAGTGATGTGATGAATAAAGTTTGACGAACAGCAGACCTGGCCTTGAAAAGATCATTTTTATATTCGTGGAGTGCTGTTGACTGATTAATTAGACTTTTTAAGCTTTTATTTTTCTAATTTTTTAAAAGCACAATACTTTATCGTCTACTCTCACCTTATGTCTGTTTAAAAAAAAAGACTCATTTTATTTTACTGCTTTTTGTTTCCTGTTTTGGCTGTCAAATTCTTGGACAGCCTCACGGTAGTGCTCCAGCTTTATACTGTGAATGCTCAGTAAAGAATGCTGCAGATTGAGGTGAAATTTTCACCAGAGAGATTGATAGATCTCAGCGAGACTTGCTTCAAGGTCAACGGTGAGCACTGTTGCTTGAGCATTGACTGCAAACTCTGGGCCCTTAACTTTGTGTCAATGTTTTTTCTTTTTATATCAAGCAAACTTTTTCCAATCTCCCTTCCTATCAGATCAGCCGTCCATTATTCCCCCGCCAAATTATTTCTCATTGGCAAGGTGTTTTTTTTTTCTTAAAGCAGAAATGGTAAAGGGGAGACTGCATAAAGAAAATACATTTACATAGCATCCTTTAAAATCTCATAACATCCCAAAGCGTTTCACAGCCACTGAAGTACTTTTGAACATAAGATCATAAGAAATAGGAGCAGGCGTAGGCCATACCGCCCCTTGAGCCTGCTCTGCCGTTCACTAAGATCATAGCTGATCTTCTACATCAACTCCACTTTTCTGCTCTTTCCTATATCCCTTCATTCCATTGCTGCCCAAAAATCTATCGATCACAATCTTGAATATACTCATTGTCTGAGCATCGACAGCCCTCTGAGATTGACTATTCCAATGATTCACATCTTAGTCCTAAATGGCCAATCCCATATCATAGGATATACCACATAGAAACAGGCCCTTCTGCCCAACCAGTTAATGCTGGTGTTTATGCTCCAGTCGAGCCTCCTCCCGTCTTCCCTCATCTAACTCTATCAGCATAAACCTCTATTCCCTTCTCTGTCATATGCTTATCGCACCTCCCCTTAAATGCATCTATACTATTCACTTTAACCACTTCCTGTGGTAGCGAGTTCCACATTCTTACCACTCTCTGGGTAAAGAAGTTTCTTCTGAAATCCTTCTTTGACTTTTTAGTGACTATCTTACATTGATGGCCTTCAGTTTTGTTCTTCCCCAAATGGAAACATTCTCTCAAAACCTTTCAGGAAAATTCCAGTCATCTTCGGCCTGCCATTTGCATTAACGAATCTCAGTTCCCAATTTATGACATTCACAACTGCTATATAACAGAACAAAACACGAAAAAAAATTTAAATAGAAACTAAGCATGTTATATACTTCCACTTTTCCTGATTTCCTTTTCCTTTCATTGTTTCTTCACCCCTCCCCCAGTCTATCTTTTATGTTGATTTAAAAAGAAACTTAATTTCTGATGAATAAATTCTACTGTAACTATTCTGTATTATCTTTCAATGTTTTGCCTTCCCTTCCATCTCCCTGAAGACATTGTTCACTGGCACACAGTTTCCTGGGCACCCTAAGGTACCCCATTCAAGTGACCATTCTTCATGTCTAAGACTTACTCGTGATTTTGATTGGTCATTCCTTCAACCATAGGAGAGCATCACATTTGAGCTGGTTCTACCCTCACTCTTATTGCCAGCATGAAGCAGAAGTGTAACTCTAACTGATTAGTTACCCCTCCCCTGACTCCCCATCCTCTGTCTCACCTATTCCAGGAGCAACAATTGTAAGAGCTCTGATGTGGATATCAGATAACTCAGCACAAGTAGGGACAACCTGGCGCTTCCTGGTGTGCGTACAACATAGGAACAGGAGGAGGCCACTCAGCCCCTTGAGCTTGTTCCACCATTCAGTCAGATCATGGCTGATCTGTACCTCAGCTTAATTCAGCTACTTTGGCTCCATATTCCTTCATACCTTGCCTAGCAAAAATCTATCGATTTCAGTTTTGAACAATCCAATGGACCCAATGTCCACCACCTTTTAAGGAAGCAAAGTCCAGATTTCCTTTACCAATTATGTGAAAATAAAATCCTGATTTCTGTCCTAAAGTGGCCTCCCTTTAATTTTAGCATTATGCCATCTTGTTCTGGATTCCCTCACCAGAGCAAATCTCTGTATCTACTTCACTGAATGTCTTTGTCATTTTAAACCTCAGTTAGATCACCCCCTCAACCTTCAGAACTCAAGGGAATACAAGTCAAATTTACACAACCAGGCCTCATAATTTAACCTTTCAAGTCCTGTCATGGCTCAGCTACTCTCAGACTAAACTCCCTGAGCCATCAGGGGAAGATTTTGCTGCTTTTTTTTTCTTACTTTGCTTTCCAAAGCTCCTGGGTCCTCTGTTCCATTTTGAAGCTGGGTCCCATGCGGAAAGGATTGGTTGAGACTCAGCTGGCAAGTTGATTGGCTGAGCTCCATTATCTATGTCAAAGAGGTCTTTAAGTTAATTTTTGATCCTTCCTTTGGTCTCAAACTGTGAAGTGCTGCTGCAAGAAAGCTATCTCGACACCACGAGCTCAATCCTACACATATGAGTTGTGACTGCAACATCTTTTAAGAGTTGAGCCAAATTTTCCTTGTCATCTTTGAGAGTGGCCATGTTGTGATCATATGTATAAGGAAAATATACCAGCACTCAGGCCAAACCTTACATTCATGTAACAATATAAAGAAGACCAGTTCTAGTATTTCAAAACTGTTACTTGTATTCTTCTATTTAGTTAATATTTTTGGTGATTCTTCTGATTATTAAGGTGAGTTTATGACAGTGTGGGGGAATGAAGCATTTTTTTCACTTTCGCACCATTGAGCACACTCAGATCAGATGTACTATCAGTAAGTACAAGATTAAATTTTCCTTTACTCTACCCTCAAAGTGGCTTCAACCCCACCTTCAAAATGGTGAACCTTTACTGCCCAAGTGTGGATCATATTCTATTTCTGAACACCAACCATCCTTCTGGCCTGTGATTGCATTCACCAATCTGTACTGAATTCCACTCAATTCATGACAATTGCTTAAGCCATTCAAATCACACAGAATTTGCAGCGCAGAAACAGGCCATTTGGTCTATGCTGGTGTTTATTATCCATACAAGCCTCCTCTTACCCTACTTCATCAACCTTTATCAGCATAACTGTCTAAGGAATTAGATTTCACAGCTGCTTTTATACCTCAAAGTAAGGGGATATAAATTGTAATTGTTGCTCATTTTAATGCGGACTGATTTCAATAAGGAGAATGAAATGGTCATAGCCCCCTTGTTTTACCTCCTGCACTGTCTCACAACATGCAATGTGGTACAGTATGAATTAGTAAAATTTAATGTGTCATCCCCTTATCTTTTCAGTAATCATTCACACCTGTTAAGTAAACTGTGTATAAAAATCTCTAGGGGCCTGCTCCAATCTTAAATTAATCAGTGAAGGGAGATTCAAATATGATTAAATTGACAACAAGGAGCCTGGAAAAGTCTCAAAGACCTTGAATTTTCACAACACGATAATAAGAGACTCCCAGAGAAGGTAGTTAATTCAGGGTCACATGGCACCTCTAACAGAGAACTGAATCGATAGACCTGTTGAGTCGGGAAGATTCTAGGTTCTCAAGGGTGAGATTTAGAGTTCCCTAAAGTAAGTAAGGTGAAAATGTGAGTGGGAGGGAGAATCCATGTCAAAATAATTACACAGATGTTTTGGATGGGAGAGTGATGAGGGCTTGAAGAGCGAAATGGCCTTTTTGTTACTTTGGATTTTCTTGAGTTTTTATGCAGAATAAATCATAGAAATCATAGAAAATTGACAACACAGAAGGAGACTATTTGGTCCATCATGTGAGTGCCAGTTTGAATTGATCCCTCCACTAAAACAGCAAAACATTCACAGAAGCACACCAAGGATTTACATGCTGATATCCAGCAGCATAATTTTAAAGTCCAAAGTATCTCTTTTTTTCTTCAAAAAGTATGTAAATTTTGGACTCTGTGCAATGAGAGCAATTTAAGATGAGTCATGAGTCACACGTAGTCTAAAATTCCTGCTAATTTAATTCTATTAAAAACAAAGTAGCATGATTTGAAAATAAAGCTCGTTCAAATGCTTCCTAATTCTGAATGAATTCTTTTTTTTCATTGTCTTCCGCATCTGGAAAACTTTATTTGTATCACTAGAGGGCAATGTAGCTTTCTCTGAGATCAGTACAACCAAAAGAGGCCTTAACATCTAAGGCCATCAAAAAAAACCTCACTAATCATGGGAAAAATGCTCAAATTTGCAGTCATCAGTAAATATAATTTGCACCCTGCATTGGAGCCAACTATTTTTGATGACAGGAGAGGTACCTTAGAATTTTGTCTGATTTAAGGAGCAAAATATGAGATTTTTTACCCAATGTGAACTATGTGGTAGATTCCCTGTGTCACTCATTCTTTATTTGTCCCTGTTAAGTGTCTCAATGTCAATACTAATTCATTTTACGCGCTCAAATCTTTTTGTTATCTGACTGGAACTCTTCCGATTTTGCATGGACTGTGAGATTCGTGTGACTGTTAGTTCTGATTTCATACAAAAAAGCACTTGCTTTCAAGTTGAAAGTGCTTTCTAGTATGGCTTAATGTGCTGTGATCTGTAACACAACAGGACCTGGCATCAATTCTGACAAATATCATAAGAATCGCTTTGGCAGGATAAAGATCATGAAATCAAAACATGTCCACCTGTAATGTTATTAAAATGATTTTAATTATTCCCCTTCATATGAGGTACGAACATACGAATTAGGAGCAGAAGTAGGCCACTCGGCCCTTCGAGCCTGCTTTGTTATTCAATACGTTCATGGCTGAACTGATTACTCCACATTTCCATCTATCCCCGATAACCTTCCACCCCATCTACCGCTGCCTTAAAAATATTCAAAGACTCTGCTTCCACTGCCTTTTGAGGAAGAGAATTCCAAAGACTCATGACCCTCTGAGAAGAAATTTCTTCTCATCTCTGTCTTAAATGGGCAACCCTTTATTTTTAAACAGTGACTCCTAGTTCTAGATTCTCCCACAAGGGGAAACATCTTTTCCACATCCTCCCTGTCAAGACCCCTCAAGATGTTATATGTTTCAATCAAGTCACCTCTTACTCTTCTAAATTCCAGCAAATACAAGCCTAGTCTCTCCAATCTTTCCACATAAGACAGCTCACCCATTCCAGGTATTAGTCTAGTAAACCTTCTCTTCACTGCCTCCAACGTATTTATATCCTTCCTTAAATAAGGAAACCAGTACTTTACACAGTACTCCAGATGTGGTCTCACCAATGCCCAGTATAGCTGAAGCATAACCTCCCTACTTTTGTACTCAATTCCCCTCGCGATAAACAATAACATTCTATTAGCTTTCCTAATCTGTGAGATGAAGTGTTAACTCTGCTTCTATCTCCACAGATGCTGCCTGACCTGCTGAGTATTTCCAGCACTTTGTTTTTATTTCAGGTTTCTAGCATCTGCAGTATGTTGCTTCTAATATCCTGAATTCCTTATTGGATTTACTAGTGACTATCATATGTTTATGACCCCTAGTTTTGGACACCCCCACGTGAAAACATCTTCCTTAAATCTACCCATCAAACCCCATCATAATTTTAAGGACCTGTGTTAGGTCAGTTTCCAGCTATGTATTTGCCAGAGAGGTAAATGGAAAGTTGGTAGGAAGACATATGGAATGTTGGCCTTTATTATGAGGGGGAATGGAGTATAAAAGTAGGGAAGTCTTGATACAACTCTACAGGACATCGGTGAGACCGCACCAAGAGTGCTGCATACATTTTTGGTCACCTTACTTAAAGAGGGATATACATGCATTGGAAGCAGTTCTGGGAAGGATCACTAGGCTGATTCCTGGGATGATGTGATTGTCTTATGAGGAAAGGTTAAGCAGGTTCGGCCAATACTCATTACACTTTAGAAGAATGAGAGATGATCTTACTGAAGCATATAAGATGCTGAGGGGGCTTCACAGGGTAGGTGCTGAGAGGATGTTTCCCCTCGAGGGGGAATCTAGAACTAGGGGGCACAGTTTCAAAATAAGAGGTGTCCCTTTTAAGAGGGAGATGAGTAGGAATTTCTTCTCCCAGAGGGTTGTTAATCTTTGGAACTGTCTTCCCCAGAGAGCAGTAGAGACTGGGTCATTAAATATATTCAAGGCTGAGTTCGACAGATTTTTGATCTACAAGGGAGTCGGGGGTTATGGGAGCAGGCAGGAAAGTGGAGTTAAGGCCACAATCAGATCAGCCATGATCTTATTGAATGGCAGAGCAGGCTCAAGGGGCCAAATGGCCTACTCCTGCTCCTATTTCTTATGTTCTAAAAGAGCTCCAGCAGCCTTTAATATCCAGTTACGCCAACATTTAAAATTTGGAAGTAATCGCCATAGTTTTGTTTACTTGTTTCCTATGATTTTATTTATTCTCTTTTCTGAACAATCAAAACCCTTGGGGCCCACTCCAGTGGGTAAATGGGTCACATAGTATGGTACCAGGGAAAGGCCTGATTTGATTCTTGGTCTGTGCTGAGTTTAGCCGGAATGATAAGAATGACCATTGGCAAGGTGTCGGGGGTCTATCACTGCCTTAGAACCAAAAAACTTGAATGAGTTCGTGCTTTCAGGAGATACTTGGGAATTAAAATTATAGGGGTTTACAAAAAGAAACCTGCACCATTTAGAAATTACAAAACCTACTTTGACTCTACAGGCTATTAGATTTAGCAATGATCTGTTATAAATATTGCAATGCCCTGTAGATTTGCCTGATAATCCTGATTATTAATTAGATCTCTTCATTTTTTTCAAGACACATATATCAAGCATCTCCTATCAAGTTTCAATCAACCCAAGACAGATGAGATAGGAAGGAATACAGGAACAAGCAGAGGCCATTCATCCCTTAAAGCCTCTTTTACTATTCAGTAGCGGTGTGCAAAAGAAACCTGACCCAAGTCCGAATGCTGGACCTGGAAGCCCGACCCGACCCGAACCCAACACATGCCATGTACTGATGTAAAGGCCTGCTGCCCAACCCAACCCCAACAGGTCCCAATGACATGTGTCGGGTTTGGGTCGGGTCGCACTTCGGGGTCCAGAATTTCGGTTCGCGTCAGGTTTCCTTTGCATACCCCTACTACTCAGTTAGATCACAGCTGATCTGCATCTAAGCTCCATTTACCCACCTAGTTTCCGTCTCCTTTAATATCCTTGCTTCGCAAAAATCTTTCAACCTCAGTTTTGACACTTTCAATTAACCCCCAGCCTCAACAACTTTTTGGGGGAGAGAGTTCCAGATTTCCACTACCCTGTGTAGGAAGAAGTGCTTCTTGACATCATTCCTGAATGGCCTAGCTCTAAGTTTAAGGTTATTCCCCGTTGGTGGGCTCCCCCATCAGATTTAATATTTGTGTTCCTCTAATGGCTGTTAAACATCCTTGGTGAAATTAGTCTCAGGCCAATGCTAGAATGCCTTTATCAGGGCTCAATAGGAACTACTTGCCAGTCTCTCTCGAGAGGTTACAAGAGTGCATCATAAGTAAGTGAAATGGATGTGTTGTGTAGTTGGGAAATGCTCTTCCACGTTTGGGTTTTAGGTGCATTTTCACAGTAATATCTACATTGCATCTGAACTGTGTCTGTACCTAGTCTTGGGAATGATTTTCATCACTTAGAACTGAATTTCACACAAGATTTCATCTGTGTTTCAATAAATACAAGAACACTCAAAAAAAAATTGGAATGACACTGTATTTAACTTACTTGCGATAATTAGATTTTTTGTTGCCATCTAAACGCTAATATTGAGGCCACTAAACAAATCCGACTAAACAAACATCATAAACAATATCAAAAATAAATGAAAAAATAACCTGCCGAAAAGAATTGAAGAGTTAAACTGAAATATGCCACTGAGAAACGAGTAAGATGGAAAATAAAATTCTTGGATGAAGATTATAGGCAGCACATGCAAATATGATAGGGAAGAGCAGTTTGCACAATCACAATGGCTGAATGATTTGCGCAAATTATACATTACAAGCTTTAACATGGGGCAAAATGTTCCACAGATTGTATTACTGATGGACTGAATTACAAAACAAGCAGAATAGAAATATATTAAATATTTCTGCACTTCTGTTGGGATTGGGGGGGTGGGGGAACTCAGAATTGTAGAATGACATCCTGTGTAATTTTTCTTGTTGTACACTGTCATCTGCAGTTAACGTGAACACTTTGCTACCTTCACAGGATGATGAGGTGAGAGAAAGCCGCTTTAGCTTCACAGCATATGGGGTGGGACCTTGCCTACAAGCGAAAGATGGAGTCACTGCAAAAGGGGCAATCAACACATCTCAGCCTGCACCTAAAAACCAAGACGATATGAGAAAACTCTTCATTGACAGAGCCAAGAAGATTGACACAGCGGCACGAGCTGGTTTTCCTTTAGCCTTTTTAATTTTCAATATTTTTTATTGGGTCATCTACAAAATCCTTAGACATGAGGACATACACCAACAGCAGTAGTTGTAGGCCTCACCCAGACATCATTTACAGTATACGCCAGCAACAAAAGTAACGTTGAAAGGAATCCTAGTGGTAAGGAGGTCATATTGAGCCAGAATTCATTTTTAATACACTGAGCAGTGATATTGGATGAGCTATGCAAATCTAAAGAGGAACCCAAATGAACAACAATAAATTAGTTATCCAATGCTTTTTGCATTTTCACATCGCACAGAGTACTCGGGAAAGGGATTTTTTTTTTACATGGGTGAAAATGTTACTGGCAAAGTAAAATATTGACTGAAATAAATATATTAATGGTTCTCCTTTTCTCAATGTTTTAAGCTGACTGCTTCCAATTTGAAGATAGCAGTAAATAAATTACTGCAGACATATTAGAGGGAACTGTTGTGGAAAAAACAATTATCTGGGAGAGAGAGCAGGTAATTGGAAGCTCACAATATATCTTCTAGTCATAACCCATTTTCTTTATATCTTCCAAATTTAATTGTAACTGGGAATGGGAAAGCAACTTCTCAGCTGACAAGATAGCACGTGTGTTCATCCATCCAATTCCACCCCTTCGCCCTTTCTCTGCATCTCTTGTCAGATGTTGCAGCTCTTCCCTATCCAACTAATGAATTTGTTTGCTTTGGTAGTGCCCAGTTCGATTTTTGGTGCTGTAGAGGGGTTTCTTCTCTATGGATTCAAATAACTTTCTCTGTCTCTGGTAAGCAGACACTTGATGTAAATGAAATTAAAAAACAATTTAACCAACAAGTAGTGAGCAAGCTTTAAGATCTCCCAGCTCTGACTTGATGCAAATTATCATTGGACATCTATTTAAGAATAAAGATTAGGACGGTTTAACAGACCTGGGACTAAATCAATCCAACTCATTACAACCACTCAAGGACAAGTTCTCAGTTAGAAAGCACAGTGAGGGGAAAGGTAAATGTGAAATTCATGAATGTGCACCACCAAATCAAGTTTAACTTGATTTTAATTGAGAAAACTAAGTCAAGGGTCCAAGCCCATTGTGCTACAGCACCAAGGCTGGAAAATAAACCAGAAGCAAAAGCAAAGCAGGAAAACGCAAAGCTTGGGTCTGAAAAGGATGTAGATTGTCGATGGCAAGGAAGATTGGGAAGGGGGACGGGAGGAGATGAAAAGATCAATAATTTTGAGGTCCTGCAAACGTATGAGGGAGCGTAGGAGACTATGAGGTGACTTTGATCCTCAACAAAATGAGGATGTATTTGTTTTAAATTTTTACTTGTATATTCTATAAAATATATATTTTTTGATCCAGTACTGTTAGGTAAGGGGGAGATACAGGAAGGTACTCCCTGCGATCATGTGGAAATGCTAGATGAGCTCCTAAATAATCTGCAAATGATATCTGATTACACAAGGCAAATTTTCAAGGTGTTTCTATTATAAGCATCAGCACATGCATTTTACAGTTTTACTGCTTAACTCTGGTGATGCAGATTTTTTTTTATTAATGTAAAATGTACTACATGCTGTAACAGTATAACACATTCAGTGATGCTGATAGCTCCTGTTGCACCATCTGTGCTCCCAATTAAAATAGTCAATGACACAAGGTAACTTCAGACTGTTATCCATTTCTGGCTCTTAGGCTTTGTATATGAAGGAACAATGAACAGGATCGTGCCCACAAATCTCATTTGTTCATTTATACCTGGCTTACATTGTCACAAGCCACTTTCGCGCCAGTTGAGGACTGCAAAAGTAGTAGATTATTTTTTTTAAAGTTGACATGTAAACTGCACAAGGTCTGGGCCATGTTACCAAAGCCATTCCTGACATTTCTGGCTTGTTACTGATTACTGCGGTGGGGTAGGCTTAGAGACCTAAAGCAAGTGACACGACGACTCCACGCGATGGGGTGAGATATGCAAGAACAGAAGTTTTTTGTGACGCTCAAAAATGGACAATATTTGGAGAACCCTTAAGGAGTATCCATTCCAGCTTACTTAGAATTTTTCAAAAGTCATTGATGAGCAAGATCCAAAATAAAGTGCTTTTGGGTAATAAGTGTGCCCAGTGAAAAGATGTTACAGGAGTACAATCAGAGGCACTTTTACACTTATCGGTGTTTTCATGTTTAGGGAGAGCAAGCTCCGAGTAGCGCTCTCCAATTTTCACATTTGGCACTGGGAGCTGATATCTAATCATCCGTGCTCTGCAACATAGAGACACCCGGGGGCAGGGGGGTAATTTTGACTTTCGGCAATAATGTATAATGGATCAGCTAACCGTTATATATTTCTCCCTTATTCATTCTAATGAAAATCAGGAGAGATGTATTGCTTCGTCCGATTTCACCCATTTCATACTATCGACAAAAGTCAAAATGACTCTCTTCGCAGAATGTCAAAGGACAGGGAAAGGCTTTTACTTTCCTGGAACAGGAGGCCTTAAGATGATGATGGATTTGTTAAATCATATTTTCATGGGACCACTGTCTCGCCATGCTCCGTGCAGGTCCCACTGGCTTTAAGTAGGCCTCCAGTCGGCCAGACTCTTGTAAGGTAAAAGCACATCTGGTCTGATTGAAGTCAAGCCTTAGAACTCCATATTGGCAGGCCGGTGTGCCCTTAGTTCATGCATGTGTGCTAAGACATTTTACTTTTAAGGGAACAAAATATGTACAAAACAGATGAATCTTCATATTACGGTTTTACAAACAGTCTGAAATTTACAAAGAACAAATGGACGTTTTTCTTTTTCTAAATTCTACAGCCACGAGGTGTCTTTTAAAGTAGAACAATTTTTCCACAATTACTTCATATATTTCTCTGGATGTTGCATGATATTTCTTATTGGAGGTCAGTGTCAGTTTTATTTCTGTTCATCAGTAAATTGTACTTTCTTAGTGAAAAGTTAGAAGAACCACTTAACAAATGTCTATTATGCTGCTTGTCGCACCATGTGCGAGGAAACACTTTTTGAACAAATAGACTTTCTGGCAGTTGAAAGCAAGACATTTGTATCATGTTAGGCTGTGTGGAAATAATACTGTGTAATATTGCGTTATAAATACTTCCCTTGTTTGTATCAAATTCAATTGTCTGGTATTTTCAGAAGGGAAAGGGAACGGAAATGGGATAAAGCAAACAGCTCCTGTCGGAGAACTATCACCAACATCAGCACGGTGGGCCAAATAGTCTCCCACACTGTGCTGTGATTTCTGTGACACTCTATGACATGTCACACCATTAAAAATAAATCTCCGTTAAAATTGCAGGCAGAGGAATTTAAGACAAAAGCTTTAGGCATCCGCACAGTGTTGTTTTCATGCTGCTGAATCACGATAGGGATTTATTATCCAAGAATGTTTTACAGTTTTAGTAATTTCCTGATTGCTTTTTTAAGGTTAGCACTTGATACATTCACGAGATAAGCATTCATCTCTTTGTAAGATTTTGTAAGAGAATTGCATTACTGCGCAGATTTCAGGGGCCATCATTAAGCTTGCCTGTGCTTGGCTACAATAAACGCACTTGTGCATCTGGTACTATAATCCTTATTTAGAGGCGATAAATCGTGCATTGATAAATGAGTGATTATGTTGAAAAGGCCTGATTTTTGTGGCATTGATTTAACATTGCAAATCAGACCGTAACAGAAAATACACAGCAGGTGGATCAGCAGCTGAAAGAGAAAGATGGGCTAATGTTTGAGGTGTGGCCATTCATCAGACTTAGACTGGAAAAAAGCACTTGTTATCAAGGTTGCCACCCTTCCAGGAATTAAAGATTAATGTCCAGGACAATGCTACAAGCAACTGGGAGAAAATTCGTAAAGGCACAAACACATAAGATTCTGTGTTTTTCCTTTCATTTTCTTTGAAAATTTAGTTTATTAGTTATGAAAATATTGGAGATGGGGGAGGAGGGAAGAGGCTGTTTGACTGGACGGGCCTGTTGGAAGCCTCCAAGAATATGTCCAACTGCAGTTAGCAGCCTTGCATGTTATAGGACTGACTAAAGTAAGGAGAGGGCAAAAAGAACAATGTGGAGAGAGGTCAGCTATCATCAAATGTCCGAATGGCTATGAAGTAAGAGTTGCATATAAATGGAGAGAAAAACAAGGAGGGATGAATCTGATGTCCCCTGATGAAGGTTGCACCCGAATCATTAACCTGCTGTTCTTTCACATAACTTGCTGTGCATTTGCAACAGTTTTCAGATTTAATGTCTCGAATACAAACAAGTTGCCAAGGTATCTTCCTTTGCCCTTACTCAAAAGCATAAAGAAAACTGAACAGAAATGTTATCGCATGAATAGTAATGTTGTAGGAGAAAGAATGTGAAAGTTATGCAGACAAGTTGTCTTCCTTCTTTGGCCATTAAGGTGGACACCCAATCCTCAAAACTTCAAGCTACAGCAGTGGAAAGTCTTCTGCAAAACACATTTTAATTCAACACGCTTGTTAAAATTTTCATTGATGAATTTAACTGAGTTTCATTTCATTCCAAAAGTGTTGTGCACGACATGATCTAATTTAACATTGAAACAGTTGCAAGATTTTATATTGCAGTTTTTTCAGTTACTTTGTTTTTAGTTGCATGCATGTTTAGGTACATTTTTTGACAAGCTATTAATTTGGGAAGTTTTTTATCAGCATTCCTCTGTTGCGATTTTTTTTGCAGAGACAGGTGAGGTTGCAGCCCACATTGGGAGCTGGATTTTATGCTCGCCCCCGTGGCAGGGAGAGCATTTCATTGTGTGGGATGGTGGCGGGTGGGGACCCCACCACCTTCCCAACTCCACCCCAATTAAGTTTGTGGCAGGAAGGCCCGTGGACTTGCTCCACTGCCAATTGAGGGCCTTAAGTGAGTACTTAACGTCCAATTAAGGGCATTGTCCTTCCTTCGATGGTGTTAGTCCAGTGGTGGGTGGGCCTGTTGCCACTTGGGGAGCACGCAGAGCAAACCCGTGTGGGTTGCTTGCAGGCTCCTGGGTTGGGGGGGGGGGGGGGTTTCCCTTTTTCAAAGGCACTTAGTGCTTGATCAAAAGACCCAACATGAGGAAGTGGGGGGGGGGGGGGTGCCGCTGAGAGCGACCCCCATGCCGTTACTACCGGACCCCCCTGCAACCCCCAACCCGCAAAACCCCTCCCGATCATCACTCACGGGTGGCCTGGGTCCATCGACAATCCTTGGGCCTCGGGTGGGTGCATTACTGGCAGTAACCACTGCCTCCCCAGTGGCGCTGCTCAGTAAAAGAACTGCCAGCCTCTAATTGGCTGGCAGCTCTCGGTGAGTGGGACTTTTATGCCCAGGGTCATTGATCTCAGGAAAGGCCCTCTGTTTCCCAGTTAAGTGCCTGGTTGACACATAATGCGGCAGGCCTTCCCAAAAAGAGGCAACACGGGGGCTCTCGCTAGCTCGTCAATTGGCAGGTGAAACCCCCTTCGCCACCATTAAATATCACCTGGGGATTTGCGATGGGAGCACTTGGGCAGATGGCTTTTAAAGGGTGATGGATGGATTTAAAGGGATATCATTTCCCTTTCTGGGAATAAAAATTGTATTTCTGATTTTTAAGGAACAAAATGACATGGCAAGGCCAGTGGCTTGCACAGTCAAGAGGGAGTCAGGAAATGGAGTCTATGTCCAGGATAGGGAGGGGCACTGCACTCCCTCTTAGATGAGCTGGTGAAATGCAAATGCTGCAAAATCAGGTGTAAGATAGGAAGGTTGTGTTTGTTTTCCCTCCTACAGGACAACATGCCTGGGTGAAAGCAGAGAAAAGATTTTTTTATTATTCATTCAGGGGATGTGGACGTTACTGGCTAGGCCAGGATTTATTGCCCATCCCTAATTGCCCTTGAGAAAGTGGTCGTGAGATGCCTTCTTGAACCGCTGCAGTCCATGTGGGGTAGGTACACCCACAGTGCTGTTTAGGAAGTGGGGTCCCAGTTTTTGACCCAGCAACAGTGAAGGAAAGGCGAAATAGTTCCGAGTCAGGATGGTGTGTGGCTTGGAGCAGAACTTGCAGCTGGTGGTGTTCCCATGCATCTGCTGTCCTTGTCCATCTAGGTGGTAGAGGTCACGGGTTTGGAAGGTGCTGTCGAAGGAGGCTTAGTACCATCTTGCAGATGGTACGTGCTGCTACCACTGTGTGTTGGTGGTGGATGGGGTGCCAATCAAGAGGGCTGCTTTGTCCTAGATGGTTTTAAGCTTCTTGAGTGTTGTTGGAGCTGCACCCATCCAGGCAAGTGGAGAGTATTCCACCACACTCCTGACTTGTGCCTTGTAGATGGTGGACAGGCTTTGGGGAGTCAGGAGGTGAGTTACTCGCCGCAGGATTCCTAGCCTCTGACCTGCTTTTGTAGCCACAGTATTTATATGTCTACTCCAGTTCAGTTTCTGGTCAATGGTAACCTCCAGAATGTTGATAGTGCAGGATTCAGTGATGGTAATGCCATTGAATGTCAAGGGGGAGATGTTTAGATTCTCTCTTGTTGGAGATGGTCATTGCCTGGCACTTGTGTCGTGCGAATGTTGCCACTTATCAGCCCAAGCCTGGATATTGTCCAGGTCTTGCTGCATATGGACACGGGCTGCTTCAGTATTTGAGGAATCATGAATGATGCAGAACATTGTGTAATCATCAGCAAACATCCCCACTTCTGACCTTATGATTGAAGGAAGGTCATTGATGAAGCAGCTGAAGATAGTTGGGCCTAGACACTACCCTGAGGAACTCTTGCAGTGATGTCCTGGAGCTGAGATAATTGACCTCCAACAACCACAACCATCTTCCTTTGTACTAGGTATGACTCCAACCAGCAGAGAGTTTTCCCCCGATTCCCATTGACTCCAGTTTTGCTTAGGCTCCTTGATGTCATACTTGGTCAAATGCTGCCTTGATGTCAAGGGCAGTCACTCTCACCTCACCTCTGAAGTTTAGCTCTTTTGTTCATGTTTGAACCAAGGCTGTAATGAGGTCATGAACTGAGTGGCCCTTGTGGAACCCAAACTGAGCATCACTGAGCAGGTTATTGCTGAGTGAGTGCCACTTGATGGCACTGTCGATGACCCTTTCCATCACTTTGCTGATGATTGGGAATAGATTGATGGGGCGGTCATTGGCCGGGTCAGCTTTATCCAGCTTTTTGTGCACAGGACATATCTGGGCAATTTTCCAAATTGCCGGGTAGATGCCAGTGTTGTAGCTGTATTGTGACAGCTTGGCTAGGGACATGGCTCGTTCTGAAGTACAAGTCTTCAGTACTATTGCTGGAATATTGACAGGGCCCATAGCCTTTGCAGTATCCAGTGCCTTCAACCGTTTCTTGATATCACGCGGAGTGAATCGGATTGGCTGAAAACTGGCATCTGTGATACTGGCGACCTCAGGAGGAGGCCAAGATGATCAACTCGACACTTCTGTCTGAAGATTGTTGCAACTGCTTCAACCTTATATTTTGCACTGATGTACTAGGCTTCCCCAGCATTGAGGATGGGGATATTTGTGGAGCCACTTCCTCCTGTTAGTTGTATCATTGTCCACCACCATTCACGACTGGATGTGGCAGGACTGCAGAGCTTAGATCTGATCTGTTGATTGCGGGATCGCTTAGCCCTGTCTATTGCATGCTGCTTCCGCTGCTTGGCATGCAAGTAGTACTGGGTAGTAGATTCACCACATTTTTAGGTATCCCTGCTGTTGCTCCTGGCATGCCCTCTGCACCCTTCATTGAATCAGGATTGGTCCCCTGGCTTGATGGTAATGGTAGAGTAGGGGATATGCTGGGCCTTAAGGTTACAGATTGTGGTTGAATACAATTCTGCTGCTGCTGATGGCCCACAGCGCCTCTTGGATGCCCAGTTTTGGGTTGCTATATCTGTTCGAAATCTATCCCATTTATCATGGTAGTGCCACATGATAGGGTACCCTCAGTGTGAGGACCGGGCTTCGTCTCCACAAGGACTGTGCGGTGGTCACTCCTACCAATACTGTCATGGACAGGTGCATCTGCGACAGGCTGATTGGTGAGGATGAATTCAAGTAGGTTTTTCCCCCTTGTTGGTTCCGTCACCACCTGTCTCAGACCCAGTCTAGCAGCTATGTCCTTTAGGACTCAACCAGCTCGGTCAGTAGTGGTGCTACTGAGCCACTCTTGGTGCTGGACATTGATGTCCCCCACCCAGAATTCATTTTGTGCTGTTGCTACCCTCAGTGCTTGTTCCAATTGGTGTTCAACATGGAGAAGCACTGATTCATCAGCTGAAGGAGAGCGGTAGGTGATAATCAGCAGGAGGTTTCCTTGCCCATGTTTGACCTGATGCAATGAGACTTCATGGGCTCCAGAGTCGATGTTGAGGACTCCCAGGGCAACTCACTCCCGACTGTATACCATTGTGCCGCCACCTCTGGTGGGTCTGTCCTATTGTGGGACAGGACATACCCGGGGATGGTGATGGCGGTGTCTGGGCAAGGAATGTTTCCATGAGTATGACTCTGTCAGGCTGTTGCTTGACTAGTCTGTGGGACAGCTCTCCCAATTTTGGCACAAGCCACCAGATGTTAGAAAGGAGGACTATGTAGGGTTGACAGGGCTGGGTTTGCCGTTGTTGTTTCCGGTGCCTAGGTCGATGCCGGGTGGTTCGTCCGGTTTCATTCCTTTTCTTAGACTTTGTTGTGGTGATTTGAGGGTGGATCTGACATCAGTGCTAGTTCCAGCCTTCAGGTGCAATTTTGACTGCAGAGGTCCTTGCGCAGCTTTGCGTCTGGTTGTCTGCTGACCTGGACACAGTTCTGCAAAGTCATTTCCAGGTAGGTAGACCACTGTCTGTAAATGTGAGTGGGAAGATGCTGCCTGATGGTTATGTGTAGTCTGCCTCTGGGGCACTTTAACCTACCTCCATTGCTCATCTTTTTCCTCCAAAACAAAATCAGAAGTGAAGGGTATTCCCATTGGCTGCTTTAAAATAAAAGGCAATACTGGAATACTTGGCACAATGCCAACTGGCAAACTAAACAGATGCAGGGAAAAACAGGCTGAGAAGTAGCCTCAAACTGCTGACAGAACCCTTATTAAAGGTGACTTTAAAAGTACTCTGCAAACAGCACACATGAAAAGGTCGGGCCACAAATTTTATATGGGCTGGTCGATAACTGAGTGCTACACTGCAGTAAAGACTGATATCTTGCATAAATATCTGAATGGCCTTTTAGGGACTAATTTTAATATAAAATACAAACTGGTTTCAAATCAGTAGACACTTCTAGCATTGGTACAGCATCTGACTGTAAAACTGATTTGGATGCTAAATGAGTGGAAATTTACTGCCACAGATCTCTGCCTCGCTCATCCAGTTGGTTGCACCCACATCAGACCCATTAATTCCGAACCCTTCAGAAATCTATTCTGTTGTGTTGCACAAATAGAGTACATTTGGGTTCATGAGAAGCCCCAATGAATTTAGCAACTTCAAGTAGGTTGAGCTACAAATACTGAACTAAGGGGTGCAGTGATTAGGCATTTTGGAGTTACTCCAGTAAGGTGAGAGGTGATTTTAGCTTCCTGCGCCCACCCTCCCAGTGGAAACAGGACTGTAGCAGAGTTAAAATTGCAATGGTGGATTTGATCCCATCCCACCATCCACCATATTGTTTTTGCTGTTTTCATGGGCATCCAAGGAGACTGCAAAAATTAGATGGGAGCCTCATGGCTTCATTCAAACAGGGATCCTAGGCTGTATGTAGGACCCTGATGCAATTTTAATGGCCTCCTGACCAGCAAGAGGAAGAAACCTGGTAGGCAAGCGGTAAAATTGTTTTCACGGAGCTGGAAATGGTCTTCAAGATCGATATGTATAATGTGAGCTGCTCTTTTCCCCCTCTCCCCCACCCCACCGCACAGTGCACCCTTCACACATCACTACATGATCAGAGAAAGCATTCCTCTAGATCCACCAGAACTATCTTTCTATCTGCCAAGTGGGCCATGGAGCTGTCCAATATTGCACCATACTACAGATGGCGAGTTGCAGTGGGACAGCCTTCAGGTTGTCCAGTTTGTAATACATCTACTAATGAGGCCCAGCCTTCAAAATAGACCAGGCTGATCCCCTCAGATACAATTTAAATTCCTTCCACCACCCCAAAAACCTCCTGTTCTTGAATGTTTGTGGAGCCAAGGCCAGTGAATGGAGTTAAGATACAGACCACCCATAATCTTATTGAATGGTGGGACAGTCTCGAAGGGGTGAACAGCAGACTCCTGTTCCTTAGTTTGTATATCCGTGTATGTCAGTAATAAGATCACAAGATGAGAAAAGCCATTCTGCCATTCCCAATTCATCAATTCAGAAAAAGAAACTATACAAATGTCAGTTCTTAATAGTGGGCATTGATCAGGTATTAGGTTTGATTGAATATCCAAACTCAACTTCAGTTGTTACACACTTCCTCATAGAGCTAGAGAGAAAAGAAAGAGGTGTGGGCGCATTATCAATGAAGGATTCTATCACAATGTTCGCACATAAGGAATACAGGCCATCAAACTGTGGAGATGCGACAAATGGGGAGATTTTTAAACGATTCAAAAAGACAATGCAATAATATTGGGTGTTTAACCAAACAAGGCTGGGAGAAATGTCTTGATGCAGACGATTGTCCGAATATGGACTGCTCTGCCACAGGGAATACCTGACACAGAGACCATTGCATCTTTTGAGGAAGGAGTAAATTAAAATGCTTGAAGCAGAATGGGGAAGACAGCAAAGCAGTGGGATTCATTTGGATTGCGCTAGCAAAGAGATGGCACTGAAGAAATGGGCCAAATGCCCTTTCTCTGTGCTATAAACCTTTATGGTCTTCTAGTTCAAAACAACGTAGTGATTAGTAATACAATGCAATACAGCACAACATTGATCATTGCAAACATTTGCCAAATAGACTTGCAACAGCACTGTTCTTGAAGTTTCAGGGAGCAGTGATCACTGTCCACTAATGGCTTAAAATTACTTCAGGTGTGACTATTATAAGAAGCAGTTAACATGAAATGCCCCACACAGAAATGTAGGCCAACTGAAGGCTTTAAGCATTTTCTGCTTAGGACACTGTAACTTGAATGCTTAGCTGTCAAATACTTATGATTACAGCTCAGCAGTGGAGGAATTGGAAAGTCTATCATCTTGATGTACTCTGCAGCTTATTTTCCTAAAATGTATGATAATGCACTGAAATGATGTTTAAAAAATGTATCTGTGTCGTTAAATGACTATGTGCCAATGGGACATTGCCATCCATAAGCTATACAATTTATGCAATGTTGAGCACAGCTAAATCATCTTAATACTGCATTAGTTCAAACATGACAATATTTTCAGTACGTTTATATTGCAGATATTGAGTATTTCTGAAGAGGTGTTCTTCTAGCCTATACTTTACAGGTGAAAATTTTGAGGCAAACATTTTGTAACATTATCTCATAAATCAGCCAAACACTGAAATTAAAATATTTCCTCACTTGTGTATAGTTATAACAGATTCATAAATAGAATTAGGATTGCATGGAATATATTATAAAGTGAATTTTATTGTATTTTGTCCTATTTTGAATAATATGCAAGCTGAGTCAGTGCTTAATGTGCAATTTACAGTGTACATGTATTTGTAAATATTTTGCTGTATAATTTATGCAAATAAACTTTTTTCAGAATTTGGTGTGCTCCCCTGATGTGAATCATTTTACAAAGCAAATAAACAGATATTTACACCTTGTCATTTTAGAAATGTCTCAAAGGTAATTCACACAATAGGGAGGATTTTAGGGCCCCACGGGGAGTGTTAACAGAGGCGGATCGGATCAAGAAATGCCGGCGCCAGCTAGCGAGTTGGTTTCCTGATGCCATTCCTGGTGCCAGCCATTTTAGAGGAGGTGGGTTTGTGCCCCTAGCCAAGCTGTTCCAGTACAGCTACTACACTAGCATCTACCCAGCAAGGTGAAAATTGCTCAGGCATGTCCTGTACATACAAAGCAGACAAATCTAACCCAGCCAATTACCGCCCCATCAGTCTACTCTTGATCATCAGGAAAGTGATGGAAGGGGTCGTTGACAGTGCTATCAAGCAGTACTTGCTCAACAACAACCTGCTCACCGATGCTCAGTTTGGGCTCTGCCAGGGCCACTCAGCTCCTGACCTCATTACAGCCTTGATCCAAACATGGACAAAAGAGCTGAACTCCAGAGGTGAGGTAAGAGTGACTGCCCTTGACATCAAGGCAGCATTTGATCGAGTATGGCATCAAGGAGCCCTAGCAAAACTGGAGTCAATGGGAATCGGGGAAAAACTCTCCGCTGGTTGGAGTCATACCTAGTGCAAAGGAAGATGGTTGTGGTTGTTGGAGGTCAATCATCCCAGTCCCAGGACATCACTGCAGGAGTTCCTCAGGGTAGTGTCCTAGGCCCACCCATCTTCAGCTGCTTCATTAATGACCTTCCCTCCATCATAAGGTCAGAAGTGGCGATGTTCGCTGATGATTGGGCTGATAAGTGGCAAGTAACATTTGCGTCACACAAGTGCCAGGCAATGACCATCTCAAACAAGAGAGAATCAAACCATCTCCCCTCGACATTCAATTGCATTACCATTGCTGAATTCCCCACTATCAACATCCACGGCTGTCATTAACGGTGAGTTTCATGTCTCATTGTCTTGGTCCACTAGCTAAAAGTAACGTGTAAACACCCACATTGCCCATTGTTAACAGGAGTGTTTCCAGCCCTCAATTGTCTGCAAATCTCCTGGAATTAAAGATTACTTTCCCGCATACTCCTCGGTAATAAATCAAAAACTAAATGACGTTAGCTACACTTCTGAAGTCCTTCATTATCTGTCAATCATTTTGAGGTGTCCTGAGGACATGAAATACAAGTTCTTTTAAGAAAGAAAGATTTGCATTTGTACAGCAACTTCCACATCCACAGGACATCCCAAAGTGCTTTATAAAGTGTTGTCACTGTTGGAGTGTAAGAAACACAGCCATCAATTTGCGCAGAGCAAGATCCCACAAACAGCAATGTGAGAATGACCAGATCACCTGTTTTAGCAATGTTGCTTGAGGGATAAATATTGGCCCAGGACACTAGGGGGGGAAACTGCCCTGCTCTCCTTCCAGTAGTGGCCGTGGGAAAAAGAAAAGGTCCCCTCCAATCACACACCATCCTTGACTTGGAACAATATTGCCATTCCTTCACTGTCACTGGGTTAAAATCCTGGAACTCCCTCCCTAACAGCACTGTGGGTGGACCTACCCCACATGGGCTGCGGCAGTTCAAGAAGGCAGCTCACGAGCACATTCTCATGGGTAATTAGGGATGGGCAATAAATGCTGGTCTAGCCAGCGACGCCCACATTCCCTGCTCAAATAATAAGAAAGGACAGGAGGGGCGACCTGCCCCCACATAGCAGTCAGTGGAGAAAGCTCATTAAGAGCCTATTAAATTCTAATTAAAAGAGGTCGATTGGAATTTTTCAGCCAGCCTCCAGTTTCCCCCACCAGCAGGTGCTGGTTTAGGTGCCTGGAGGCAGGCACCCAGCAGTAGGCCAGGGCCAGCACTCCAGGTAGGCCTAGAGCCCTGCCCTGCCTGCCTGGGTGTGAGATCAGCCACATGCCACACTGTAGAGAAACGGTCCCCACCAATCCTCTGCCAACATAGTAGTGGCCTGGTTGCAAGAACCATCTTTTATTTAAAATTTGAAAAAAGTTGATAAGAGGGCACTTCCTTGTTGAAGCACTCCCTCTGTTACTTACTATGCATCACAGCCTGCCGCCCCTCTCAAGCTGGAAGGCCTCTGATTGGACCTCCAGCTTCGAGAACCTTCCCACCGCCCTTACTTGGACAGGGAACCTGTCTTCATGCCAATTAAGGGACTGCCTCCATTAAAATCCCAATGAAAGACTCTTTCCCCCAAGGAGGCGGGTTCAGAACCAGGAAACAGCCCCAGTTCCTGCTTCCTGACCCCATAGGGGAAATCTAATCCAATGCATTACTTGCCTTCCAAGTGAGATGACTATCGCTTCTTGGGAAACGCAGCAGCATCCTACAAACAGAAGTGAGATCAATCATGAGTTAATTGAGGGTGAGGAGTAATGCTATTGAGCATACCAGGTTTCAAATGGGATCTTTATTGGCCAATTGAACAGGTAAGTGGAACCTGGGGTCAAACCGCAGGCTTTGCCACATCATGGGATAATTACAATAGCAACAACTTGCACCCTTAACACAGTGAAACATCACAATGCACTTTATGTGCCCATTATCAGACAAAATTTGATACTAAGCTGCCTAAGAAGATTTAATGACCAAAAGCTCAGTTAAAAGAGGCAGCTGTTGCCATGGAAAAGAAACAACGAATCACTGAATAACAGAATGAGTACAGTACTGAAGGAGGCCATTCGGCCCATCGTGCCTGCACCAACTGTCCGAATGAGCAATTCATTTCGTGCCATTCCCCTGCCTTCTCCCCGTAAAGCTGCACATTCTTCCCTTTTAGATAACAGTCTAATTTCCTTTCGAATTCCTTGATTGAACCTGCCACCAGCACACTCTCAGCAGTGCATTCCAGACCTTAGCCACTCGCTGCGTGAAAACAATTTTCCTCATGTCACTTTTCCTTCTTTGACCAATTACTTTAAATCTGTGCCCTCTTGATCTCATTCCTTTCATGTGTGGGAACAGTTTCTCTCCATCTACTCTGTCCAGACCCCTCATGATTTTGAATATCTCTATCAGTCTTCTCTTCTCCAAGGAAAACGGTCCTATCTTCTCCAATCTATCTTTATAACTGAAGTTCCTCATCCTTGGAACCATTCTCGTGAATCTTTTCTGTACTCTCTCCAATGCTCTCTCATCTTTCCTAAAGTGCAGTGCCCAGAACTGAATGCAATACTCCAGCTGAGGCCGAACTAGTGTCTTGTACAATATCAATATAACATCCTTCCTCATACATACGAACATTCGAATTAGGACCAGCAGTAGGCCACTCGGGCCTGCTCTATCTTTCAATAAGTTCATGGCGGAACTGATTACTCCACATTCCCGCCTACCCCCGATAACCTTTCACACCTTTGCTTATCAAAATTACTCCACATTCCCACCTACCCCCGATAACCTTTCACCCCTTTGCTTATCAAGAATCTATCTACCTCTGCCTTAAAAATATTCAACGTCTATTCCACTATTAATAAAGCCTAGGAAACTGTATGCTTTATTAAGTGCTCTCTCAACCTGTCCTGTCACCTTCAATGACTTATGTAAATATACACCCAGGTCCCTCAGCTCCTGCACCCATGTTAGAGTTGTATCCTTTATCTTATAGTGTCTCTCCATGTTCTTCCTACCAAAATGAATTACTTCACATTTCTTTACATTGAACTTCATCTGCCATTTGTCCACCCATTCCACCAATGCGTCTATGTCCTTTTGGAGTTCTACACTATCCTCCTCACAGTTCACACTGCTTCCAAGTTTCGTATCATCTGCAGATTTCAAAATTGTGCTCTGTACACCAATGTCTAGGTCATTAATGTATATCAGGAAAAGCAAGGGTCCCAACACTGACCCCTGAGGATTCCACTACAAAACTTCCTCCATCCCAAGAAACATCCATTAAGCTCTACTCTCTATTTCCTGTTACACAGCCAATTTTGTATCCATGTTGCTACTGTCCCTTTTGTTCCATGAGCTATAACTTTGCTGACAAGCCTGTTGTGTGGCACTGTATCAAATGCCTTCTGGAAGTCCATGTACAGCACATCAACGACATTACCCTCTCTGTAACCTCTTCAAAAAACTCCATAAAGTTAGTTAGACACAATTTTCCCTTGACAAATTTGTGCTGGCTTTTGTTAATTAACCCGCATTTGTCCATTTGCCTATTACTTTTGTCCCGAATTATTGTTCCTAAAATTTTCCCCACAACCAAAGTTAAACTGACTGGCCTCCAGCTAGGCTTATCTTTACATTCTTTTTTGAACAAGGGTGTAAAATTTGCAACTTTCCAGTTCTCTGGCACCACTCCTGAGTCCAAGAAAGATTGGAAAATTTTGACCAGTGCCTCCACAATTTCCACTGTCACTTCCCTCCCTAGCCTTGGATGCATCTCATCTGGTCCTGATGCTTTATAAAATTTAAGTATAGACAGCCTATCTAATACCTCCTCCTAATCAGTTTTAAATCCTTCTAATAATATATTAATTATTGCATCTTTCATTGTGGCTTGGGTTGCATCTTCTTCCTTAGTAAATACAGATGCAAAGTATTCATTTAATATCTCAGCTATTCCCCCTGCCTTCATGTGTAAAACCCCTTTTTGGTCCCTAATCAGCCCTCCTCTTTCTGTTACCACCATTTTCCTATTTATATGCCTGTAGAAGACTTTGGAATTCCAATTTATGTTAATGGTCAGTCTCTTCTCATACTCCCTCTTTGCTTTCCTTATTTGCTTGTTCACTTTCCCTCTGAACCTTCTATATTTAACCTGGTTCTTGTTCGTATTATCCACCTGACATCTGTCATAAGCACACTTTTTCTTTTTCATCTTAATCTCTATCTCATTTGCCATCCAGGGAGCCTGGACTTGTTTGCCCTACCTTTCCCCTTCAGGGAAATATATCTTGACTGTATCTGTGCCTTCTTTGAAGGTAGCCCATTGATCAGCTACTGTTTTTCCTGCCAACCTTTGATTCCAATTTATCCAGCCCAGATTCATTCCTACTCCCTTGAAGTTGACTTTCTCCCAGTTAATTATTCTTACTCTAGTTGTTTCTTTGTCCTTTTCCACAACTAATCTAAATCTTATGTTACAATGATCGCTGTCCCTAAATGTTCTTCTACTGACACTTGATCCACTTGGCCCACCTAATTCCCAAGAACCAAGTCTAACCGTGCCTTCCTCTCATTGGACTAGCAACATACTGCTGAAGAAGATTTTCCTGAACACAGTCTAGGAACTCTTGCTTCTCTCTGCCC
This sequence comes from Heterodontus francisci, assembly GCF_036365525.1. Taxonomy (NCBI): domain Eukaryota; kingdom Metazoa; phylum Chordata; class Chondrichthyes; order Heterodontiformes; family Heterodontidae; genus Heterodontus; species Heterodontus francisci. The sequence continues at coordinate 27,879,767 of NC_090374.1, read as the reverse complement.
TTTCCACTACTCCTATCCTGGTATATATTGGGATAATTAAAGTGCCCCATTATAACTACTCTATAATTCTTGCATCTCTCTGTAATTTCCTTGCAAATTTGTTCCTTTACATCCTTTCCACTGGTTGATGGCCTATAGACAACACCGAGCAATGTAACTGCACCATTTTTGTTCCTTAACTCCAGCCAAATAGATTCTGTCCTTGATCCCTCTGGGATATCTCACTCTCCAGCACTGTAATGCTCTCCTTAATCAATACTGGCACTCCTCCCCCTTTTCTTCCTTTCCCATCTTTCCTGAAAACCTTGTATCCAGGAATATTTAACATCCAGTCCTGCCCTTCTTTGAGCCAGGTCTCTGTTATCGCCACAACGTCATATTTTCACAAATCAATTTGTGCCTGTAATCTTATTCACCACACTCTGTGCATTCACATCTTCTTCTTTGGCCTCCTTGTCTCAAGAGACAATGGGTAAGCGCCTGGAGGTGGTCACCTGCACCATCTTTCCAGCCACACATTCATCTGCTTTATCTACACTTCTGAAGTGACTGTTATAATGAAGGAAATTTTTGGGCTTTAATTCTAGGTAGCAAGAAGAAGGAATTGTTGGTACTTTTCTCTCCTCAGTTTGGGTCATAATTGGACAATATTTTTCGACTTTGTCAGGGCTCATGTGTAGTGCAGCACACACACTGGGCACTTGTGTGTCAGCTGTGGCTCAGTCGGTAGCACGCTTGGGTCTGAGGTTAGGAGGTTGTGTGTTCAAGTCCCATTCCCTGCCTTAAGCACACAGATTAAGTCTGATAGTGGAGTGCTGTCTTTTGGATGAGAACGTTAAACTGTGGCCTTATTTGCCCTCTGAGATAAAAGATCCCACGTCACTATTTTCAAAGAATGGCAGTGGAACTATGCCCCATGTCCTGGCCAATATTTATCCCTCAATCAACAACACAAAATAGCAGGTTATTATCACATTGCTGTTTGTGGGAGCTTGCTGTGTGCAAATTGGCTGCTGCCTTTCTGACATTACAACGGTAATTACAATACAAAGTAATTCATGGGCTGTAAAGTGCTTTGGGGTGTCCTGTGGTCTTGAAAGGTGCTACATAAATGCAAGGCTTTCTTTTCCTCTTTCCAATCTTAACCCTCCTGTGTTTCCGGTTTCCAGTTGTTTTATTCAGTGTTTGGGAATACCACCACCACCTCCAAGTCACAAGCCATCCTGACTTGGAAATATATCGCTGTTCCTTCAACGTCACTGGATCAAAATCCTGGCACTCCCTACCTAACAACAGAACTGTGGGAGTACCTTCATCACAAGGACTGCAGTGGTTCAAGAAGGCAGTTCACTACTCACCACCACCTTCTCAAGGGCAATTAGGGATGAGTAATAAGTGCTGCCTTGCCAGCAATGCCTACAACTGTGAATGAATAAAAAACTGTGTTCCTCTGGGCGCTTAGGAGAGGGACACTTGGGGCTGATGTCCCCAACAATTGATTTTTTTAAAGATAGAATTGTCCAACTGATAGACCTGAGTGCAATTTTTCCCTGTGGCTTGCTTCACCATGCCCAGAGCTTTGAAGACTTATTACACAGAATTTACAACACAGATACAACTTGTCAATACCTATGGTGTTTATGCTCCGCGCGAGCCTCCTCCTTACATCATCTATCCCTATCTGCATTTGCTTCTATTCCTTTCTCCCTCTTGTACTTATCTTGCTTCCCCTTAACTGCATCTATGCTATTCTCCTTAATTATTCCACATGGTAACAAGTTCCACATTCTAACCACTCTCTGGGTAAAGAGATTTCTCTTGAACTCATTATTGGATTTATTAGTGACTATCTTATATTTATGGCCCCTGGTTTTGGACTTCCCCACAAGTGAAAACATCTCAATGTCTACCCTACCAAATGCCTTCATAATTGTAAAGGCCTTTATTCGGTCACCCCTCAGCCTTCTATTTTCTAGAGAAATGAGACCCAGTCTGTTCAATCTTTCCTCTTCATTATAACCTCTCAGCTCCAGTACACAAGAAACAGGAGCAGAAGTAGACTATATGGCCCATCGAGCCTGCTCGTTTTCTTTTCTGCACCTTCTTCAATGCCTTTATATCTTTTTTGTAATATAGAAACTAGAACTGTGCACAGTATGTTTTGCCTCCTATCAGGACCAATCTGTTATGAAATAATTTGTAGTCGCAGCAGATCGTCAAGAAAAATTATTCTTGCACTGAGTAATTTAGAAAATTGATGGATAACACTTTTTTTAAAAAAATCCCACCAAAAATGTTGTTCTGTAAATAAAACTATGAACTGTGGGCGTGATTGATGAATGCGAAATGCCGTTAACGCTTTGGGAACTGTTCTGTGAAAGGGACACTATTGTTGTTCTGTGAATTTCTGAGAACTAGTTTCAAAGACAGCACAGCTGTGAGAAACCAATTTAAGGTCATTTTTTACTTACATTTTGAAGGACAAACTAAAAGTGTTTGAAAGATTCTTTGAACAAAAACGCAACAGTTTCCACTTTTTTTATTCGTTCATGGGATGTGGGCGTTGGCCAGTACTTATTGCCTATCTCTAATTGCCCTTGAGAAGGTGGTGGTGAGCCATCCTCTTGAACTGCTGCACTCCATTGGGTGTAGATGCACCCACAGTGCTGGTAGGAAGAGATCCAGTGACAGTGTTCCAAGTCAGGATGGTGTGTGGCTTGGAGGGAAACTTGCAGATGGTGCTGTTCTCATGCATCTGCTGGCCTTGTTCTTCTACAAGTTGGATGTCCAAAATCCAGCACCCTCAGGACCGAGGCCATGCTGGATTTTGGATTTGCCCGGATTATGATCAATATCCCAGGCCAAATTCAATAAATAAGAGATACATAAAATAAAGTATGAAAAAGAATTACTAATAATGTATACATAATGTCTGAAAAGGAATAAATACGTTTTTTAATAAAGTATGAAATTTTAAGTGGTTAATGTACCCACCCGTACTCCTCATTCAGCTTTCGCAATGATGTACCTCTATCTAATTTCTGCAGTAATTCCACATTTTTGGCTAGAGACAATGAAATATGCTTCCTTTTTGCAGCGATACCCATGGGGCTATCTGCTGGCCTTTTTGACATGATTGCAATGGCAAAAATACAGGAAATCACAGGTCGTGCGGGGTCGGGCCGGGTCGAGGGTCGTTCGGATCAACTTGAAGTGTGGCAACTAGAGCTAGTGCCTAGTCGAATTGTCCTGGTATTTGGACATTAAGTCTGTATTTTACTTAACTGAATATCAAATAGAATATTTTCAAAAATGTCCAGTTTTCAGACAATTCTGGTTTTCGGACAGCCAGATTTTGGATGCCCAACCTGTAGGAGGTAGGGGTCGCAGGTTTGGAAAGTGCTGTTGAGGAGCCTTGCTGAGTTGCTGCAGTGCATCTTGTATATGGTACACACTGCTGCCACTGTGCACCAGTGGTGGAGGGAATGAATGTTGAAGGTGGTAAATGGAGTGTCAATCAAGCAGGCTGCTTTGTCCTGGATGACGTCGAGCTCCTTGAGTGACTGAGTTACACTGAATCAAAATCCCATGGATGCTTGAATCTCAAATATAAACAGTAAATGCTGTGAGTGCTGAGCATTTCCTGCTTATCTCACCAACAACCTCCCCTCCATCTCACCACATTTTTCTAGGACTTTAAACTAGTGACTCGGGGGGAAGGGAAAGGGAAAACGACAGGGAGTATGATGGTAAATAAAAAGGTAAGCAACAGGTTAACATGTGTGCAGGAGGGTTTAAGTTCAAGGCAGACTATGAAAGAAGCAGAAAGGAAGGATAACTCAGGAGATATTATTAGAGATGTTGGAAATCATGAGGGTAAGAAAGCGAGCATAAAGGCACTTTACCTGAATGCTCATAGCATTCATAACAAGGTTGATGAGTTAACGGCACAAATCATCGCGAATGAATATGATTTGGTAGCCATTATGGAGACATGATTACAGGTTGGTCACAACTGGGAGTTAAATATCCAGGGGTACCAGACTATTCGGAAGGACAGACAGGAAGGTAAGGGAGGTGGTGTAGCTCTGATATTCAAGGACGACATCAGGGCGGTGCTGAGAGATCATATAGGTGCTATGGAGAATGAGGTTGAATCCATTTGGGTGGAAATTAGAAACTCTAAGAAGAAAAAGTCATTGATAGGCGTAGTCTATAGGCCACCAAATAATAACATCACATTGGGGCGGGCAATAAACAAAGAAATAACTAATGCCTGTAAAAATGCTACGGCAATTATCATGGGGGATTTTAATCTACATGTAGATTGGTCGAACCAGCTCAGTCAGGGTAGCCTTGAGGAGGAGTTCGTTGAGTGTATCCGTGATAGTTTTCTTGAACAGTATGTAATGGAACCGACGAGGGAGCAAGCTATCCTAGATCTAGTCCTGTGTAATGAGACAGGAATAATTAATAACCTCATAGTTAGGGATCCTCTTGGAAGGAGTGATCACAGTATGGTTGAATTTAGAATACAGATGGAGAGTGTGAAGATAAAATCCAATACCAGGGTCCTGCGCTTGAACAAGAGGGACTACAATAGAATGAGGGAGGACTTGGCTAAAGTAGACTGGAAACAAAGATTTTATGGTGGGACAGTTGACGAGCAGTGGAGGACTTTCAAAGCAATTTTTTAAAGTGCTCAGCAAAAGTATATTCCAGTGAAAAGGAAGGACTGGAAGAAAAGGGGTAATCTGCCATGGGTGTCTAAGGAAATAAGGGAAGCTATCAAATTGAAAGAGAAGGCATACAAAGTGGCCAAAAGCAGCATGAAACTAGAAGATTGGGAAAACTTTAAAGGTCAACAGAAAGCCACAAAAAGATCTACAAAGAAAAGTAAGATAGAACATGAGAAAAAACTAGCACAGACTATAAAGACAGATAGCAAAAGTTTTGATAAATATATAAAACGAAAAAGAGTGGCTAAAGTAAACGTTGGTCCTTTAGAGGATGAGAAGGGGAATTTAGTTATGGGATATGATGAAATGGCCGAGGCATTGAACAGGTATTTTGTATCGGTCTTCACAGTGGAGGACATTAATAACATGCCAGTAATTGACAAAGAGACGAACGTAGGTGAGGACCTGGAAACAATCATTATTACGGAAGAGGTAGTGTTGGGCAAGCTAAAGGAGCTAAGGATTGATAAGTCTCCTGGCCCTGATGGAATGCATCCCAGGGTACTAAAAGAGATGGTGGGAGAAATAGCAGGTGCACTGGCGGTAATTTTCCAAAATTCGCTGGACTCTGGGATAGTCCCAGCTGATTGGAAAACAGCAGATGTGACGCCACTGTTTAAAAAGGGAGGTAGACAAAAGATGGGGAATTATAGACCAGTTGGATTAACCTCTGTAGTGGGGAAGATGCTTGAGTCTATTATCAAGGAAGAAATAGCAGGGCATCTCAATAGAAATTGTCCCATTGGGCAGACGCAGCATGGGTTCATGAAGGGCAGGTCATGCTTGACAAATCTTTTGGAATTCTATGATGACATTGCGAGCAAGGTGGACAATGGGGACCCAGTGGATGTGGTGTACCTAGATTTCCAAAAGGCCTTCAACAAGGTGCCGCACAAGAGGCTGCTGCATAAGATAAGGATGCATGGCGTTAGGGGTAAAGTATTAGCATGGATAGAGGATTGGTTGACTAACAGGAAGCAGAGAGTGGGGATAAATGAGTGCTATTCTGGTTGGCAATCAGTCACTAGTGGTGTGCCTCAGGGATCGGTGTTGAGACCGCAATTATTTACAATTTATATAGATGATTTGGAGTTGGGGACCATGTGTAGGGTGTCAAAATTTGCAGATGACACTAAGATGAGTGGCAGAGCAAATGTGCAGATGACTGTGAAACTTTGCAGAGGAACATAGATACATTGAGTGAGTGGACAAAGGTCTGGCAGATGGAATACAATGTTAATAAATGTGAAGTCATTCATTTCGGTAGGAGTAACAGTAAAAAGGATTTTTACTTGAATGGTAAAAAGTTGCAGCATGCTGCTATGCAGAGGGACCTGGGTGTCCTTGTGCATGAATCGCAGAAGGTTGGTCTGCAGGTACAGCAAGTAATTAGGAAGGCAAATGGAATTTTGTCCTTCATTGCTAAAGGGATTGAGTTTAAAAGCAGAGAGGTTATTATGTTGCAGCTGTATAAGGTACTGGTGAGGCCGCACCTGGAGTACTGTGTGCAGTTTTGGTCTCCTTACTTGAGAAAGGATATACTGGCACTGGAGAGGGTGCAGAGGAGGTTCACTAGGTTGATTCCGGAGTTGAGGGGGTTGGCTTATGAGGAGAGACTGAGTAGATTGGGATTATATTCATTGGAGTTCAGAAGAATGAGGGGGGATCTTATAGAAACATATAAAATCATGAAGGGAATAGATAGGATACAAGTAGAGAGGATGTTTCCACTGGCAGGTGAAGGTAGGACAAGAGGGCATAGCCTCAAGATTAGAGGGGGCAGATTTAGGACTGAATTAAGAAGGAACTTCTTCGCCCAGTGGGTTGTTAATCTATGGAATTCCTTGCCCAGTGACGCTTCTTCAGTAAACGTTTTTAAAGCTAAGGTGGATATCTTTTTGAACAATAAAGGAATTAAGGGATACGGTGAGAGCGCGGGTAAGTGGATCTGAGTCCACGAAAAGATCAGCCATGATCTTATTGAATGTCGGAGCAGGCTCGAGGGGCCGGACGGCCTACTCCTGCTCCTAGTTCTTATGATCTTATGATTTTATGGCTCTGCACTTGATTAAAAGCTTTTTATCTGCAACATCTTTCAGTTCTAATAGCAGGTCATTAACCTGAAATGTTAACTCTGTTTATCTCTCACAGATACAGCCAGATCTGCTGATTGTTTCCAGGATTATTTTGTTTTTATACATGCCTTTCTCTCTCTCTCACACACACACACACACACACACTAAAGTTCAGAGCAATTCAATGGAGCAACAGTGAAGTAGGCAAGATGTTTGCGAAGATGGCAAAAAGTGCAAAGTAGGTCTTGAGGAGAATTTTGAAGGAGAGAGTAAGGTGAAATAATGTATGGTCAGAGCTCCATGATGCAGTGGTGACTTCGCTGAAGACACTGCCTCCAATATGCAAGTTTAGGGCATCAGAGGTGGGGTGGAGGGGCTGCCGGGGCAGTGAATGGGGTAGGTGGAGAGATAAGTGTGTGTGCTGAGATGGAGGTTTGGAGAAGATTGAAGAGATTCGGTAGAGTTAGGCCAGAGGGAGAAATGAATACAAGTTCAAAAAGTTTGAAATCAGTAAACTCGAACTGGAGGCAAATAGGAAACGGTGAGAAAAGAGAGTGAGATTAGAGTTCTGGATGAACAGAAATCTGTGTAAGGTGGGGTTGTAGAGGGTAGAAAGATCACAAGAAAGGAGAGGTCATATGGCCCATCTTAATTTATTCATCTAGAGTAACCCTACCATCACCTCACTTCAACATCCAATTGTTTCTTGAATGATTCCAGACACTTTGTTTCCATTGCTCCATCTGAAAGTCTTGTTCATGTGTTGATCAGTCATCAGTTGAAGAACCTCCTGATATCAGTTCTAATTTTACCTTTCACTCGTTTGAAACTGTGTCATAGAGAGATACAGCACTGAAACAGGTCCTTCGGCCCACTGAGTCTGTGCTGACCATCAGCCACCCATTTATACTAACCCTACATTAATCTCACATCCCCACAATTCTCATACCACCTACCTACACTAGGGGCAATTTACAATGGCCAATTTACCTATCAACTTGCAAGTCTTGGGCTGTGGGAGGAAACCAGAGCACCCAGCAGAAACCCACGCGATCACAGGGAGAACTTGCAAACTCTGCACAGTCAGTGCCCAGAACTGAACCCGAGTCACTGGAGCTGTGAGGCTAACCACTGCACCGCCCTAATGAGCTATCCATTTATTAATACAAGTCAATACCTCAACAGAAGCCTCAAAACAATTGCGCAGAAACAATTATACTTCTAATCGCAATGCATTCGCTTAAAAAAACCTGCACCAAAATTGTCATCTGTCAACATTCCTAATATTCAATACTTGACAGATGAACATCAACTAATGTTCAGTTAACTTATTCATTGTTTGTAGATAGATTAGCAGATGCTACTTTAATGTGTGTGTTCTTCAATTGTATGCTCCAGTATCTGGGCATTGGTCCAATAGCGTGAATAGAATAAGCAAAGAACAGGATATTGCATTATTATTATAATTCCACTTGTCAGTAACTGTTTCCATTCATAGAAAAACAAAATACTTTCTCAAATTTTAATCAGAATATGTTGTTTATTAAATAAGGAAAAACATACATTTGCCAAGAAAGATATGAGGCTGAAGCAGCATTCTTCTACTGTGTGAAAAGAAAAGCAGAGTTAACGTTTCGGGTCAGTGACCCAAAACGTTAACTCTGCTTCTCTTTTCACAGATGCTGCCAGACCTGCTGAGTGGTTCCAGCATTTCTTGTTTTTATTTCAGATTTCCAGCATCTGCAGTATTTTGCTTTTATTCTTCTACTGTGTACTCTTCTAGATTACCAACTGATACTTTGGGTGACAAGTTTCAGGAATATTTTCAAGACATTGACACAATAAAATGCTTCTAGAAACCGAAGTTTGGATGCCAGCATCCGACAGATTATGCATATTCAAGTGCCGAATGATGACTGCTCCCACAACTTGCGTGCTGAGTCTCCAATGTGGGAGTAGTGGGTATGTGGATACAATGAATGAGTTAACTGAAACATTAGTTAATATTCATCTGTCAAGTCTTAAATATTAGGAATGTTTACAGGATGCCAATTTTGGTACAGGTTTTTTTCAGGGAATGCATTGGGATTAGAAGTATAATTGTTTCTGAGCAATTATTTTGAGGCTTCTGTTGAGGTATTGACTTGTATTAATAATGGGTATATTGGGTATATTCTGAATAATGGGCTTCCAGCAAAAAAAGCAAGCCATCAAAATCGGTGGCAATTATCTGCAAAAAAAATGCTGAGGGTGCAAACTTCAATGGCATAGAACCACCTACCTCCATTTCCCGGGGGAATGATGCATCCCAGGCAGCTTCCTTCATAGTCTGCGCCATGTTCGACAAGGATATAGACATACACTGGCCCATCTCCTGCAGGCACTGAAAGATATTGATTTGGTACTATCCTGGCGTCACACAGCCCAACCGTCTTCTGTGACACCAGGATCCCTCATTTGGGCAATAAATGTGCAATCATACCTTGCAGAGAATGTTCCAGACACCACCATCACCATCCCTGGGTATCTCCTGTCCCACCAGTAGAACAGATCCACCAGAGGTGGCAGCACAGGGGTACATAGTCGGGAAGGAGTTGACCTGGGAGTGCTTAGCATTGACTCTGGACCACATGAAGTCTCATTGCATTAGGTCAAACATGGGCAAGGAAACCACTTGCTGATTACCACCTACTGCCCCCCGCCACATGAAGACTTGTTCAAATTGACTACTCTAACTGGATTCCCCTATGATCTTGTGGGGTTTCAATTTGCTGTGAACTAGTGTATGCACTTACCATGGGGTAACTTTATTTGGATAGCCTCAAAAGACTGGGATCCAACGTTGCCCCCATCTGCCTCCCCACCCCCCCCCACCCCCACCCCCTCTCGCCAACCACCGCCCCCCCTGGCGAAAATTGTGAGTAGGAGTAAAGAAGCACACAAGCATATGAAAATAAAAGGCAGGCAAACTTGAATGGTGTACCAAGTCTGCTGTACACTCATGAAGCCCTGAGCATGATAATCTGCTACTTCCGACTCCCCCCACAGATGTGTAATCTCCTGGGAGATTCCTGTTTTGATCTCTCAGGGAATCAAGGGATATAGCGAGCAGGCGGGAAAGTGGAGTTGAAGCCGAAGATCAGCCATGAACAAAGAACAAAGAACAAAGAACAGTACAGCACAGGAACAGGCCATTCGGCCCTCCAAGCCTGCGCCGACCTTGATGCCTGCCTAAACTAAAACCTTTTGCACCTCTGGGGTCTGTTTCCCTCTATTCGTTTCCTATTCATGTATTTGTCAAGATGCCTCTTAAACGTCACTGTCGTATCTGCTTCCACCATCTCCCCCGGCAGCAAGTTCCAGGTACTCACCACCCTCTGTGTAAAAAACTTGCCTCGCACATCCCCTCTAAACTTTGCCCCTCGCACCTTAAACCTATGTCCCCTAGTAACTGACTCTTCCACCCTGGGAAAAAGCTTCTGACGATCCACTCTGTCCGTGCCACTCATAACTTTGTAAACCTCTATCATGTCGCACCTCCACCTCCGTCGTTCCTGGGAAAACAATCCGAGTTTATCCAACCTCTCCCATATTGAACCTCTCCTCATATTGAATGGTGGAGCAGGCTCGATGGGCCATATGGTCTACTTTTGCTCTTATTTCTTGTGTTCTCATGTTCTTGGGAGAGGCAAAAAAAGAGGAAAAAGTCAATAAGTTCAACAAATTCTGGAAAATTCCTCTCCCACCCACTCAGGCAATTGAAACCAGTCTTGGAGATGACATGAACGCAAGTGTTTCTATGAAGTGACTTAACTTCTATATGTTTCTATCTCTGTCTCAGCCAAGAACCAATCCAGCTCTCTCTTAAAGGTAATACAGAGAGTCAGCATCCACCAAACCAACTGGCAACACATTCCAGAGGTTCTCTGGGAAATGAAAAACTGCCTAACATCCAGTCTATTCCTACTTATGTGTAGTTTAAATACATACGCCCTGGTCCTTCCAGTCTTTCAAACTGAAATAATCTATCAATAGGCATGCAAAGCAGGTCTTTCATTAACACACAACACATATTAGCTAACTCTCTAGGTATCGATGTGACTCTTTTTTGCTCATTAGGTGCTTATTGAGTAGTAACTAATGATAAATATGCAAATTCACTCAGTATTTACTTAATTTGCAGTGTGCGGTAATTTCTCACAGCTGAAACTGCTTGTTAAAGCACCAGGTAGGGCCAAGGAGGGTTCAACCTTTTCAAAAGGAGTCGGGGTAAATTTAATTAAACTAATGGCTTAAGTGCAAGCTTGTTGTGTTATGTTTCACCCCTCACTGTGTTCTATGCCAAGGGATAGATCTCGGCCCAATGTGTACAATTATTCCTATCATTCTTGATGAAACTTGGTGCAGTCTAGATCATGATCAATATTGTTTTTTTCTATTATACATTTAACTAATCTGATGCCTTCAAGTATGTATGAAAAATAATGGGGAATAGCTAACAATTGTCTCACTCCCTTTTTAGCCTTGGTTCAATGGTAGCAAGGTCAAAATGTTGTGGGCTCAAGACCCACTATTGACTTGAGCACAAAATCTAGATAGAGGTGTAATTTTTCAGATGAGATGTTGAACTGAGACCTATGTACTTCTCTCAGATGGATATAAAAGATCTGAAGGCATTACTTAAATAAGAGCATGGTGTCCCATCCAATATTTATCCTTTAATCAACATCAGTGAAACAGATTATCTGGTCATTATCACATTGCTGTTTGTGGAATCTGGCTATGCACAAATCATTACTGCAGTGAGTACTCTTCAAAAGATACTTTATTGGCTGTAAAGAGCTTCAGAATGACTTGTGGTCATGGAAGGTGCTGTATAAATCAATTTTGTTTCCTTAACTCCTCTCACAGCCCATCATGTATTAGCTTGACTCACTTGGTATTGCAGTTGCCTCTGAGTCAGTACTCACTTGTGTAATCTAAGCTGAGGATCCAGCACTAAGGGGGAAACTACATTGTTGGAGCCATTATCCTTTAGAAATAAGATTGAACTAAAACATTGTCCACCTGGCCTGATGTACAAATGGACAGAAACATAGGAATACGGGTAGGTCATTCAGCCCTTCGTGCCTGCCACATTATTATGGCTGATCCAAATAAACAATGATGATCCCATAGCATTACAGTTCCCACTGCTTATAGCTAACTCAATTGGCTCGTTATGCATGTTGGACAGTTTTTAAAGGGGTAGTACTATTCTCAACTATTGAACAAGAAAATAGTAGATCACTATTGAATAAGGTACTCCAATCAGTGCTTAGTGATTGGTGTAATCCAACACCATTTAAAGGGGTTTAAGTACACAAGATACAAAAGGTAATTGGATCTCATGAGGTGCTATTTATTTGCCTATGTTCTGGTATTCAGTGTGCCTTAACAATGTGTGAACTTCTTCTTTGGCCTCCTTATCTCGAGAGACAATGGGTGGAGGTGGTCAGTGGTATGTGGAGCAGCGCCTGGAGTGTCTATAAAGGCCAATTGTAGAGTGACAGGCTCTTCCACAGGTGCTGCAGAAAAATTTGATTGTCGGGGCTGTTACACAGTTGGCTCTTCCCTTGCGTCTCTGTCTTTTTTCCTGCCAACTGCTAAGTCTCTTCGACTCACCACACTTTAGCCCCGCCTTTATGGCTGTCCGCCAGCTCTGGCGAATGCTGGCAACTGACTCCAACGACTTGTGATCAATGTCACAGGATTTCATGTCGCGTTTACAGACGTCTTTAAAGTGGAGACATGGACGGCCGGTGGGTCTGATACCAGTGGCGAGCTCGCTGTACAATGTGTCTTTGGGGATCCTGCCACCTTCCATGCGGCTCACATGGCCAAGCCATCTCAAGCGCCGCTGACTCAGTAGTGTGTAAAAGCTGGGGATGATGGCCGCCTCGAGGACTTCTGTGTTGGAGATACGGTCCTGCCACATGATGCCAAGTATTCTCCGGAGGCAGCGAAGATGGAATGAATTGAGACGTCGTTCTTGGCTGACATACGTTGTCCAGGCCTCGCTACCATAGAGCAAGGTACTGAGGACACAGGCTTGATACACTCGGACTTTTGTGTTCCATGTCAGTGCGCCATTTTCCCACACTCTCTTGGCCAGTCTGGACATAGCAGTGGAAGCCTTTCCCATGCGCTTGTTGATTTCTGCATCTAGAGACAGGTTACTGGTGATAGTTGAGCCTAGGTAGGTGAACTCTTGAACCACTTCCAGAGCGTGGTCGCCAATATTGATGGATGGAGCATTTCTGACGTCCTGCCCCATGATGTTCGTTTTCTTGAGGCTGATGGTTAGGCCAAATTCATTGCAGGCAGCCGCAAACCTGTCGATGAGACTCTGCAGGCACTCTTCAATGTGAGATGTTAAAGAACAAAGAACAAAGAACAAAGAAAATTACAGCACAGGAACAGGCCCTTCGGCCCTCCAAGCCTGCGCCGATCCAGATCCTCTATCTAAACATGTCGCCTATTTTCTAAGGGTCTGTATCTCTTTTCTTCCTGCCCATTCATGTATCTGTCTAGATACATCTTAAAAGACGCCATCGTGCCCGCATCTACCACCTCTGCTGGCAACGCGTTCCAGGCACCCACCACCCTCTGCGTAAAGAACTTTCCACGCATATCCCCCCTAAACTTTTCCCCTTTCACTTTGAAAAGCAGCATCGTCAGCAAAGAGGAGTTCCCTGATGAGGACTTTCCGTACTTTGGACTTCGCTCTTAGACGGGCAAGGTTGAACAACCTGCCCCCTGATCTTGTGTGGAGGAAAATTCCTTCTTCTGAGGACTTGAACACATGTGAAAGCAGCAGGGAGAAGAAAATCCAAAAAAGTGTGGGTGCGAGAACACAGCCCTGTTTCACGCCAATCAGGATAGGAAAGGGGTCTGATGAGGAGCCACCATGTTGAATTGTGCCTTTCATATTGTCATGGAATGAGATGATGATACTTAGTAGCTTTGGTGGGCATCCAATCTTTTCTAGTAGTCTGAAGAGACCACGCCTGCTGACGAGGTCAAAGGCTTTGGTGAGATCAATGAAAGCAATGTAGAGGGGCATCTGTTGTTCGCGGCATTTCTCCTGTATCTGACGAAGGGAGAACAGCATGTCAACGGTCGATCTCTCTGCACGAAAGCCACACTGTGCCTCAGGGTAGACGCGCTCGGCCAGCTTCTGGAGCCTGTTCAGAGCGACTCGAGCAAAGACTTTCCCCACTATGCTGAGCAGGGAGATTCCACGGTAGTTGTTGCAGTCACCTCGGTCACCTTTGTTTTTATAGAGGGTGATGATATTGGCATCGCGCATGTCCTGAGGTACTGCTCCCTCGTCCCAGCACAGGCATAGCAGTTCATGTAGTGCTGAGAGTATAGCAGGCTTGGCACTCTTGATTATTTCAGGGGTAATGCTGTCCTTCCCAGGGGCTTTTCCGCTGGCTAGAGAATCAATGGCATCACTGAGTTCCGATTTGGTTGGCTGTATGTCTGTATGTAACGTTTCTTGTAGTTCAACAGTGCAATGCGCTTAGCGGCTATGACAGGTTCCAGCTCTTCATTATGAGGTTGAAACCAGTCTGCATTTCTCCTCGCACTTTTGCCGTAGGTGGTCAAAGCTGACTCATAGATGGCGTCTCTGATGTGGGCCCACTTGGTCTCAGCATCCCCTGTGGGAGTGTTTTGAAGGGCTGACACATGGGAATTTAGAAACTACTGTGTGAACTACTGATGTAACAATGTGCTGTTACTGCCCAACAGACATGCAGCACTTAACATGATGTAAGCGACAACTTTGAAATCAGCTATTATGGAAGTGCTGAGAGCTTTTTGACCAATTTAAGCAACTGCTCAATTTAAACATGGGCATTTTAAATGTTAGGGACTGTATTTGAAGAAAATCAACGTGATTTCTTGGCCAAAATTTCTCCTCAACCAACAAAGAAAAAAAATAAAACAAACAGGCCATTCATCTCATGATTGCTGATATTGCCAGTGGTCCAATGCCAGCCAAATTTCACTACAAACTTGTCATTCCAAAATTAATTCATTGTGCAAAGTGTTTTGTCTAAGAAATATATAAATGCAATTTCCACTTTGACTTTCATTAATAACATGCACAGTCAATTCCAAATAAATACATAATAATTCATACGAGGCCAAGGTATTAAAGCAATACCCTGCTCATTGCCGATGCATACCTAGCCTTATTGGAGCATAACATGTTTCCAAATTATCAGTGAACCTTGACCTAGAACTACAGCACCTTTCAAAACTCTGATTGGCTTTCTGGAACATATTTACATGCAGACTATTTTGCCTCTGTTTAAAAATGAGTAGGTGAATGGATGCTTTATGGAGCTCCTGAAAATGATTTGCAATCTCGGTCCAAGCATCAGAATTCTTAGCAAATGAGTTTTGCAACAATTGGTCCTTTCTAACACCTTATTCTAAAAGATGAATTTGGAGCAAATTACTGTCATCGACGACAGATTTATTTCACTGTAGACCTAAAATAGCAACATTTCAGCTCCTAGCCCGTGAAGTTACTGTGATCGACTGCATTCTCGAACTAGTAGTCTCTAGCCATACATGAGAAAAAGGCCGTAATGAATTTATATTTCATTTGGGGTTTTATATTCCATTGCATGCTCAGTTCTCAGTGTTTCCACAAGTGACCAGAAGACAAGTACCTCAAAGTGGTAATATCAAAAAAACTGGAATAGGTAACGTAGATGGTTTTTAAATCTCCTGTGGGTTGTAATTTTATTATAGACTTTATTCTTATGTGAAGTGCACCTTGGATAAGTACTCAAGACAGCAGGGACACAGCAACTTCGTCTCTCCTGAGAAAAACCATTGACCTTACATGAACATCTGAAAACTGTCAGCCTGAACTATGAGAATCGCAACAAGTCAACATTAGCTTGGAAAGTTACACTGAGCATTGTTACTTGAAGAGCTCTTAATGCCTCAAGAAGGGTCACTGACCCAAAACGTTAACTCTGCTTCTCTCTCCACAGATGCTGCCAGACCCGCTGAGTATTTCCAGCATTTCTTGTTTTTATTTCAGATTTCCAGCATCCGCAGTATTTTGCTTTTATTTTATCTTAATGCCGCTGTTGTGGGACTACCTTAAGAGGACCATCTTAAGAGGCTGTAGGTGAAAGTAACCAGAGGAAGTGATGTCATATCACACATGACCAGAGAGTTGGTAGCCCAAAAGAGTAAGATGTGAGTAGATGTGCTCGTGTAGTAGCTGTGAATATATCTGTTCCAGTTTAAGTTATAATAAAAACCCAAATATTCTTTGGATATTACTTGTAGTCCTGTGAATCTAACAATAGTTCACAAACCAATGGTACATGTAATATCACATGATGGCAACGCTTGGTATATATTTTTCTGAAGAGCACCACTACATAGTGGCAACATTAAATTTTTTCTGCAGATCACACCAAACGAGAATATACGAACAGAAAAATTAGGAGCAGGAGTAAGCCACTCGGCCCCTTGAGCTTGTTCCGCCATTTGACAAGATCATGGCTGATCTGAATGTGGCCTCAACTCCACTTTCCTGTCTGACCCCATAACACTTGACTCCCTTGTCTACCAAGAATCTATATAACTCAATTTTGAATATATTCAATAACCTTACCTCAATTGGCTTCTGAGGAAGCAAATTCTACAGACTCACGACCCACTGAGAAAAATAATTTCTCCTCATCTCTGTCTTAAATAGGAGATCTCTTATTTTTAAACTGTTTCCCCTAGTTTTAGTCTCACCCATAAGTGGAAACATCTTTCCAGCATCCACCCTGTCAATTCTCCCCAGGATCTTATATGTTTCAATAATATCACCCCTCATTCTTCTAAACTCCAGTGGGTATAGGCCCAACCTGTTCAACCTTTCCTCATAAGATAACTTCTTCATCCCAGGAATCAGTTGAGTGAACCTTCTCTGAACTGCTTCTAATGCAATTTTATCCTTTCTTAAGCAGGGAGACCAACATTGTACACAGTACTCCAGATGTGGCCTCACTAAGGCGCTGTACAGCTGTAGCAAAACTTCCCTATGTTTATATTCTATTTCCCTTGCAATAAACGACAATGTTCCGCTTGCCTTCCTAATCACTTGCTGTACCTGCATGCTAACCTTTTGCAATTCGTGTGCCAGGACACTGAGATCCCTCTTTATTGCAGAGTTCTGCAATCTCTCTCCATTTAAATAATATTCTGCTTTTCCATTCTTCCTGCCAAAGTGGACAATTTCACGTTTTCGCACACAATATTCCAGTTGGAATTTTTTGCCCACTCACAACTTATCTGTATCCCTTTGTAGACTTTTTATGTCCTCTCGACAACTTAAGTTCCTAATTGCCATTGTGTCATCTGCAGATTTAGCTACTTTTTTTTTAGGTCCTTTCATCCAAGTCATTGATGTAGACTGTAAATAGTTGAGGCCCCAGCACTGATCCCTGTGGCACCCCACTAGTCACATCCTTCAACATGAAAATGCCCCATTTATCCCTACTCTCTGCTTCCTGTTCGCTAACCAATCCTCTAACCATGCTAATATGTTACCTCCTGCACCATGAACTCTTATTTTGTGTAGTAACTTTTGATGTGGCACTTTATCGAATGCCTTTTGGAAATCCAAGTACACCACATCTACAGGTTCCCCTTTATCCGCATTCTTTGTTACTTCCATAAAGGGCTCTAATAAATTAGACAAACATGCTTTCCCTTTCACAAAACCATGTTCACTCTGCCTGATCACATTAGGATTTTCTAAATGTCCTGCCAGAACCTCCTTGAAAATGGATTCTAGCATTTTCCATATGACATATGCTACGCTAACTGACCTAGTTTCCTGCTTTCTATCTCTCTCCTTTCTTGAGTGGAGGTGCTGCATTAGCTATTTTCCAATCCACGCCGACCTTTCCAGAATCTAGGGCATTTTGGAAGATCACAACTAATGCACCTACTATCTCTGCAGTGACTTCTTTTAAGACCCTAGGATGCAGGCCATTAGGTCCTGGGACTTATTAACTTTTAACTTTAATAGTTTTCCCATCACCATTTCCCTGGTGATTGCAATTTTTTAAGTTCTTCCCTTCTTTTTACATCTTATTTTTAAAGTATCTTTAGGATTTTTTGTGTCTTCAACAGTGAAGAGCGACACAAAATATCTGTTCAATGCTTCTGCCATTTCCTTGTTGCCCATTATTAATTCCCCAGTCTCACTCTATAGAGGACCAATGCTCAATTGAGTTACTCTTTTCCTTTTTAAGTACTTGTAGAAACTCATACTATCTTTTTATATTTCTAGCTAACTTTCTCTCATAATTTCTCCCTTTTTTTAGTCATTCTTTGCTGGTTGTCCAATCTACTGCTAATCTTCACAGAATTTTATTTTGAGATACAACACTGAAACAGGCCCTTCGTCTGTGCTGACCAACAACCACCCATTTATACTAATCCTACATTGATCCCATATTCTCTACCACATCCCCTCCTTCCCTCAATTCTCCTACCATCTACCTACACTAGGGGCAATTTACAATGGCCAATTTACCTATCAAGTCTTTGGCTGTGGGAGGAATCCGGAGCACCCGGCGGAAACCCATGTGGTCACAGGGAGAACTTGCAAACTCCGCACATGCAGTACCCAAAACTAAACCTGGGTTGCTGGAGCTGTGAGGCTGCGGTGCTAACCACTGCGCCACCCCATTGTACACTTTTTTTTTTCAATTTGATGCTATCTTTAACTTCCTTAGTTAGTCATGGATGGTGCATCCTTCTCCTAGAGTCTTCTTTCTCACTGGAATATATCTTTGCTGAGAGATATGAAATAGCTCCTTAAATGTCTGCCACTGCTTCTTTACTGTCCTATCTTTTAACCTAATTTCCCAGTTTACTTTGGCCACAGTGGCGCAGTGGTTAGCACCGCAGCCTCACAGCTCCAGGGACCCGGGTTCGATTCCGGGTACTGCCTGTGTGGAGTTTGCAAGTTCTCCCTGTGTCTGCGTGGGTTTTCTCCGGGTGCTCCGGTTTCCTCCCACAAGCCAAAAGACTTGCAGGTTGATAGGTAAATTGGCCATTATAAATTGTCACTAGTATAGGTAGGTGGTAGGGAAATATAGGAACAGGTGGGGATGTTTGTTGGGAATATGGGATTAGCGTAGGATTAGTATAAAAAATGGGTGGTTGATGTTCGGCACAGACTCGGTGGGCCGAAGGGCCTGTTTCAGTGCTGTATATCTAATCTAATCTAACTCTGTCTTCATACCCTTGTAATTGCCTTTATTTAAGTTTAAAAAACTAGTCTTAGACCCACACCTCTCACCATCAAACTGAATGTGAAATTCTATCATGTTATGATCACTGTTGCCTAGAGGTTCCTTTATTGTGAGGTCATTAATTAATCCTGTCTCATTGTACATTACCATGTCTCGAATGGCCTGCTCCCTGGTTGGCACTAGAATACACTGCTCTAAGAAATTGTCCTGAATACACTCTATGAACTCACCTTCCGTTCTACCTTTGGCAATTGGATTCATCCAATCTATATGCAGATTTAAATCATCCATGATTATTCATAAAAGCCCCCATTATTTCTTCCTCTATACTCTGTCCTATAGTGTAGCTAATTTTAGGGGACCTATAAACTACTCCCACAAGTGACTTCTTTCACTTGCTATTTCCTTTCTTTCCTGATTCCATATCTTGATCTTTTGAACTTTCACCACTGTACTACTATCAGAGGGAGGTGGTGGCTTAGTGGTATGTCGCTAGACTAGTAACCCAGAGCCTCAGGCTTATGCTCTCAGGATATGGGTTTGAATCCCTCCATGGCAGATAGTGGAAATTGAACTCAATTAATAAATCTGGAATTAAAAGCTAGTCTATTGGTGATCATGAAATCATTGTTGATTGTTGTAAAAACCCACCTGGTTCACTAAGGTCCTTTAAGGAAAGAAATCTGCTGTCTTTACCTGGTCTGGCCTACATGTGACTCCAGAACCACAGCAACGTGGTTGACACTTAAATGCCCTCTGAAATGGTCCAGCAAGCCACTCAGTTGTGTCAAACTGCTACAGAGTCTAGGAAAAGGAATGAAACCAAACAGACCATGCAGCATCAACCTAGGCACCAGAAATGACAATGGCAAACACAGCCCTGTCAATCCTGCAAAGTCCTCCTTACTAATATCTGACGGCTTGTGCCAAAATTAGGAGAGCTGGACCACAGACAAGCAACAGCCTGACATAGTCAAATCTTGCAGACAATGTCCCAGGCGCCACCATCACCATGCCTGGCTATGTCCTGTCCCACTGTCAGGACAGGCCCATTAGAGGTAGTGCACGGTGATATACAGTTAGCAGAGAATTACCCTGGGAGTCCTCTGGAGTTCAGCTCTTTTTTCCGTGTTTGGACCAAGGCTGTAATAAGGTCAGGAGCTGAGGGGCCCTGGCAGACCCCAAACTGAGCATCAGTGAGCCGGTTATTGCTAAGCAAGTGCCGTTTGATAGCAATGTCGATGTGTCGATGACCCCTTTCATCACTTTGCTGATGATTGGGAGTAGACCAATAGGGTGGTAATTGGCCAGGTTGAATTTGTCCTGTTTTTCATGCACAGGACATACCTGGGCAATTTTCCACATTGCCGGGTAGATGCCAGAGTTGTAGTTGTACTGGAACAGCTTGGCTAGGGCCACGGCTAGTTCAGGAGGAGCACAAGTCTTCAGAATGTTGTCAGGGCCAATAACCTTTGCAGTATCTAGTGCCTTCAGTCGTTTCTTGATATCACTTGGACTGAATGGGATTGGCTGAAGATTGGTATCTGTGATGCTGGGGACCTCAGGAGGAAGCCAAGATGGATCATCCACTTGGCACTTCTGGCCGAAGATGAATGCAAATGCTTCAGCCTTGTAGTCCTGTGCTGTAGCTTCACCAGACTGACCCCTTAATTTTAGATATGCCTGGTGCTGCTCCTGGCATGCCTTCCTGCACTCTTTATTGAACCAGGATGGGTTCCCTGGCTTGATGATAGTGGTAGAGTGGGAAATATGCCGGGCCATGAGGTTACAGAACATGGATTAATACAATTCTGCTGCTGCTGGCCCACAGCGCTTCATGGATGCCTAGTTTTGAGTTGCTAGATCTGTTCGAAATCTACCCCATTTAGCACAGCACACGATGGTGAGTACCCTCAAAATTAAGACATGACTTTGTCTCCACAAGGACTGTGCAGTGGTCACTCCTACCAATACTGTCATGGGCAGATGCATCTGTGACAGGTAGATTGGTGAGGACGAGATCAAGTAGGTTTTTCCCTCTTGTTGATTTCCTCACCACCTGCTGTAGACCCAGTCTAGCAGCTAAGTTCTTTAGGACTCGGCTATCTCAGTCAGTAGTGGTGCTACCGAGCCACTCTTGGTGATGGACATTGAAGTCCCCCACCCAGAGTAAATTTTGTGCCCTTGCTACCCTCAGTGCTTCTTCTAATTGGTGCTCAACATGGAGAAGTAATGTTTCATCAGCCGAGGGGGGGGGGGGGGGTGGGGAGAGGGTGTGATGCAGTAGGTGGTAATTAGCAGGAGGTTTCCTTGCCCATGTTAACCTGATGCAATGAGACTTCATGGGATCCATAGTCAATGTTGAGGACACCCAGGTCAACTCCCTTCCAACTGTATACCACCGTGCTGCCACCTCTGGTGGGTCTGTCCTACCGGTGGGACAGAACATACCCCAGGGTTGGTGATGGTGGTGTCTGGGACATTGTCTGCAAGGTATGGTTCCATGAATATGACTATGTCAGGTTGTTGCTCGACTAGTGTGTGGGACAGCTCTCCCAATTTTGGCACAAGCCCCCAGATGTTAGTAAGAAGGACTTTGCATGGTTGACAGGCTGGATTTGCCATTGTCGTTTCTGGTTCTTAGGTCGATGCAGGGTGTTCCATCCAGTTTCATTCCTCTTCTTAGACTTTGTAGCGGTTTGATACAACTGAGGAGCTTGCTAGTCCATTTCAAAGAGCATTTAAGAGTCAACCACATTGCTTTGTGTCTGGAGTCACATGTAGGCCAGACCAGGTAAGGACGACAGATTTCCTTCCCTGAAGGACATTAGTTAATATCGCTATTAAAATAGTAGGCTGAAGTATTTGATATGAATGCACTAAACTAGATAGGTTTCTCCCTTGCTCAATGGAAAGCAAAATCTGGTGGCCAATTTGACTGCCTCAGTTTCCTGCTCTGTGGGCTAGGTTAAATTAGTCCCCTACCTGTTAAAAGGGTCCGTTCACATTTCTGCCCATTTAATTAGCAGATAGGGAATCTGGCAGGCTCCATAAAGATTATGCTCTTCTTGTTGTCTGAATTTCTTGAATTCAATATACCCAGACAATCCAAAATGCCAAGATACGAGACCAGGAAAATGCACCCCTCAGTGTTCCCACTATAACATTGTGAAGCATCATTTCCAGGCTAGTATTTCTTACCCTTATTTGGAGGTCAATAGCCTTAGCCAGCACTGATTTTTCTGGCACAGTTCTTTGCAGTTCTGTGCTGTATTTTCATGCAGACTCACTCTTGCTTATTTTATACTGGATACTCCGTTCAGCTATGCAAAATATTTGTGCTTTTGGAATTTTTAGGAATATAGGAGCAGGAGTCGACCATGCAGTCCCTCTATCTCAGTTTTGAAACTTTCAATTGGCTCCCAGCCTCGACAACTTTTTTGGGGAAGAGAGTTCGCTTTGTGTGTTTCCTGACATCAAACATGAATGTCCTAGTTTTAACTTTAAGGCTATACTCCCTTGTTCCTGATTCCCCCATAACAGAAAATAGTTTCTCCATATCTACTCCATCAAATCCCTTAATCGCCTTAAACACATCAATTAGATCATTCCTTCATTTTCTATCCTCAAAGGAATACAAGCCAAGTCTATGCAACATGGTCTCACAATTTAACCTTTCGAGCCGTGGTATCATTTTGGTGAATCTATGCTGCACCCCTTCCAAGTTCGAGACATTTTTCATGAGGTGCCCAGAACTGAATGCAGTGCTCCAGATGCTGTCCAAGCAAAGGTTTATACAACTTCAGCATGATTTGGAGTTGGGGACCATGTGTAGGGTGTCAAAGTTTGCAGATGACACTAAGATGAGTGGCAGAGCAAAGTGTGCAGATGATTGTGAAACTTTGCAGAGGAACATAGATACATTGAGTGAGTGGGCAAAGGTCTGGCAGATGGAATACAATGTTAATAAATGTGAAGTCATTCATTTCGGTAGGAGTAACAGTAAAAAGGATTATTACTTGAATGGTAAAAAGTTGCAGCATGCTGCTATGCAGAGGGACCTGGGTGTCCTTGTGCATGAATCGCAGAAGGTTGGTCTGCAGGTACAGCAAGTAATTAGGAAGGCAAATGGAATTTTGTCCTTCATTGCTAAAGGGATTGAGTTTAAAAGCAGAGAGGTTATGTTGCAGCTGTATAAGGTACTGGTGAGGCCGCACCTGGAGTACTGTGTGCAGTTTTGGTCTCCTTACTTGAGAAAGGATATACTGGCACTGGAGAGGGTGCAGACGAGGTTCACTAGGTTGATTCCGGAGTTGAGGGGGTTGGCTTATGAGGAGAGACTGAGTAGATTGGGATTATATTCATTGGAATTCAGAAGAATGAGGGGGGATCTTATAGAAACATATAAAATCATGAAGGGAATAGATAAGATACAAATAGAGAGGATGTTTCCACTGGCAGGTGAAGCTAGGACAAGAGGGCATAGCCTCAAGATTAGAGGGAGCAGATTTAGGACTGAATTAAGAAGGAACTTCTTCACCCAGAGGGTTGTTAATCTATGGAATTCCTTGCCCAGTGAAATAGTTGACGCTTCTTCAGTAAACGTTTTTAAAGCTAAGGTAGATATCTTTTTGAACAATAAAGGAATTAAGGGATACGGTGAGAGCGCGGGTAAGTGGATCTGAGTCCACGAAAAGATCAGCCATGATCTTATTGAATGGCGGAGCAGGCTCGAGGGGCCGGACAGCCTACTCCTGCTCCTAGTTCTTATGATCTTATGAGCATACCTTCCACCCCTTTGTATAAATAGTTCAATGATCTGTACCTGTACCTGAGCAATTAAGAGAAAGGAGAAAGATTATTATCAGCAGCATGAGCACAGAAACTAGCAACTCAGAAAAAGAACATGAAATTCACTTACAATTTACAGTAAGACCAAACATAAAATGGCAACCAACAATATCTGGCACATGTCGAAAATCGTGAGTCCAATACTCTGGGCTGACACTACTATGTAGTACTAACATGGTGCTTCCGCCTTTCATTTGACATGTTAACTTGAAGTACAATCTCCCCATGCCAGTGCTTCAAGTGGATCCTGAAGACAAGCAGGGAATTTCCTTGCTATCCTGGTCTTAGTTCAGTGAATTGTACTTTTACTTCTGAGGCAGAAGACTATGAGTTCAGAGATTTAAATACATAATCCACACTGACACTCCAACGCAGTACTAAGGGAATGCTACACTGTTGGAGGTGCCCTCTTTTGGATGAGATATTAAACCGAGATCCTGTCTGTCCTCTCAGGCAGACGTAAAAATTACAATGGCACTATTCGAAGAAGAGTAGGGGAGTTCTCCCTGATGCCCTTACCAACATTTCTCCCTCAAGAACGTCACTGAAAGAACATATTACCTGGTCATTATCACATTGCTGTGTGTGGGCCCTTGCTGTGTGTAAACTGGATGCCATGTTTCCTACATTGACTAACCTTCAAAAAAAAACATACTTGATTGGCGGCGGGGTGTTTTGTCCTGAGGTTAGGAAAGGTGCTATGGAAATGCAAATCTTTCTTTAACATATTCTCCCTCAGCTAGTATTGTCAAAAGCAGATTAACAGATCATTTATGTCAGTGTTGTTTGTGGGACTCTGCTGGTACAGAACGCCTGCCATGTTTGCCTACATTACAATATTCATTGCTCTTCAAAAAATTCAAGTGACTTGAGAACATTTTGATGTGAAAGGCACTTGGGATGTATTTCCTTATGGCTGCCCCTGTTCCATTGTAACCTTGCAGGAAGTGCGATGGAATGCGTGTGCACATACAGAGAGCAGGAAATTTGCAAGCAGTGTTATCTACGTTGTAGATAATGGAGAAAGAACTGATTACAGCTTGATAATGAAACCTCCGTCAATGCATTTAAATAGTGTAGCCTTTACTGTCATGATTTATGATATTGTCACGATCCTTCAATTAAATCATTGCCTTTACTCTCCTGAGTCTCCTGACCTCTCACCTTCCATCCTCCGTAAACATGAGCTCATCCAAAACTCTGTTCTCCATGTTCTAACTTGTACCAAGTCTCATTCACCCTGTGCTCACTGACCTACATTGGATTCCAATCAATAATGCCTCTGGCGTTCGCCAGAGCTGGCGGGCAGCCATAAAAGCGGGGCTAAAGTGTGGCGAGTCGAAGAGACTTAGCAGTTGGCAGGAAAAAAGACAGAGGCGCAAGGGGAGAGCCAACTGTGTAACAGCCCCGACAAACAAATTTTTCTGCAGCACCTGTGGAAGAGCCTGTCACTCTAGAATTGGCCTTTATAGCCACTCCAGGCGCTGCTCCACACACCACTGACCACCTCCAGGCGCTTACCCATTGCCTCTCGGGATAAGGAGGCCAAAGAAGAATGCCTCAAATTCAAAATACTCATCTTTGCATTCACATGGCCTTGCTTCTCCCTATTCCTGTAACCTCTTACAGTCGTACAACCCTCCGAGAACTTGGCGCTCCTCCAATTCAAGCCTTTTGTGCATCACTGACTTCCTTCACCGACCATTCAGCTGTCCAGACCCCAATCTTGGGAATTCTCTCCCTAGACGTCTCTGCTGTCTCTCCTCCTTTATAATGCTTCCTAAAAACTTACCTCTTTGACCAAGCTTTTGCTCATCTGTCCTGGTATATCCTTCTGTGGCTCGGTGTCAATTTCTGTCTGATAAACACTCCTGTGAATGTTTTAAAGACATTTATATAAATGCAAGTTGTTGTTGTACTCACTCTATCCTAGCCACTTTCTTTTTATTACATTCTAGTTGCTGCATTTTGATACATCAATACTGAAATGTGAGTTGCCTAATTGATCAGGTAACTTAGTTACTGTGGCTGCCAGGCTCCATGGTCCAATGATTTGTTCATTGACCTTATCATGTGGTGAAATTTGACCATAGCTGAAACCTTAATCTTTACTGGTAAATAACAGCATTGTGTACTTACTGACGATTAAGGGTTTCCATTTGCTGCTCATGACTGGTAGCAACACTTCCTACTACTTCCAGAAGGCAATTGTTGCTCCGTGATGACACTGTGAATCAATCTAATGAATAACTGAGCCAATGCAGGCCAGGGTTGTCCCAGATTAACCAGCTGATCTCAGTCAAGGTGGTCCAATTGATACCAAAGATGTCCCTGTGTTATGGGAGGACAAAATTGGACAAAATCTCTACTACTGTTTATGACCCAAGAGACCCTGGTAGAAGTACATGTGAATGTCACCAGAATTGGGTGTAGCTATGAAGTAGCTGTGTAATGGAGCTAAAAGGAAAAAGACTTGCAGTTTTCTGGCACCACTCATGACCACAGGATGTCCCAAAGCACTTTACAGTGTAGTCACTGTTACAATGTAGGAAACGTGGCAGTCAATTTGCACAAAGCAAGCTCCCACAAACAGAAATGTGATAATGACCAGCTAATCTGTTTTTGTGGCATTGATATTGGCTAGGACACTGGGAGAATTCCCCTGCTTTTCTTTGAAATAATGTCACAGGATTTTTTTACATGCATCTGAGAGGGCAGAGAGCACCTTGGTTCAGTGTCTCATCCAAAAGGCAGCATCTTCAATACTTCACAGGAGTACCAAGCCTTAATTTTTGTTCTTAAGCCCTAGAGTGATATTTAAAAACATAACTCTCTGGTTTTAGGGTGAGAGGGCTACTAGCTGAGCCATAGCTCAGTTAGCAACTGGAGGAGTTCATAGTGCAGATAGAGAAAAGCTATTTCCTCTGGTGGGGGAATCCAAAACAAGGTGGCATAACCTTAAAATTAGAGCTCCGCTGTTCAAGGTTGCTGTCAGGAAGCACTTCATCACACAAAGGTGAATTGAAACTAAGATTGATAAATTTCTGTTAGACAAAGGTATTAAATGTAACAGAACTAAAGTGTGTAAATGGAGTTAAGATACAGATCTGCCATGATCTAATTCAATGGTGGAACAGGCTCAAAGGGCTGAATAGCCTACTCCTGTCCCTGTCGTCCTAACATCACACAGCAGGCAACAATAAAGGCTAAGTAAGCATTCAGGCAAAGTAGCAAATACTCCTGGAATGGTACCCCTTGTTGAAAGGCAGTGGGTGAAGGAAAATCTTTGCAGTCCTGCTGTGCAGTGGCGTGCAGGTCAGCCATCTGGTGCCTGAAAAGGTCAATTGAACACTCTTATTATATGTCAGCCAAGTTCCCCTTACAGAACAGTACATCTGTTGCTGGCATTCATATGAACGCTGACTATATCCCATTATGAGTTATTAATTTGACCCAGGACAATCTGTACATGGTACAAGTTATAGAAGGAATCTTCAGCAGTCTCTACAGTCCCTTTCATGACATTATTAATTGTGAAGCCATGTAAAATTGAAACTAACAGTAGCCAAAAGCAATTCAAGGCCATGCCGAGTTCAAACGCTCCAAAGTGCTTTTTAAAAAAGTTCAAAAAAAGCATTTATTTATAATCTGTGCAAATGTGGCAGGCATAGAATTTAGGGCATACAAAAAAGGTCATTCAGCCTTTTTGTTATTCGTTCATGGGATGTGGATGTCACTGGCTAGATCAGCATTTATTGCCCATCCATTATAGCCCTTGAACTGAATGGCTTGCTAAGCCATTTCAGGGAGCATTTTAAGGGTCAATCACATTGCTGTGGGTCTGGAGTCACATGTAGGCCAAACCAGGTAAGGATGGCAGATTTCCCTCCCTAAAGGACATGAGTGAACCAGATGGGTTTTTGCAACAATGATTTCACTGTCACCATTAGACTAGCTTTCAATTCCAGATTTTTTTTTATGATTAATCAAATTCAAATTTCACCATCTGCCATGGTGGGATTCAAACCCTTGCCCCCAGAGCATTAGCCAGAGTCTCTGGATAACTAGTCCAATGACATTACCACGATGCCACTACCTCCCCTGATAGTTCTATTCTGGTATTAATACTCATCACAAGCCACCTCCCACCCTACTTCATCTCGTCCTATCAGCATATCCTTCTACTCCTTTCTCCCTCATGTGCTTATCTAGCTTTTCCTGTAAGTGCATTGATGCTATTTGCCTCTACCACTCCATGTGGTGGCGAGTTCTTCATTCTCACCACTCTCTGAGTTGGATTTCAAATGACACACTTGCCAGTTAAGGAAGCGCTGGGATACCAATAGCTTATGATAAAACTCCGTCAGTGACAGGCAGGAATAGAAGGAGTTGAGGCTACTGCGACCAGTGACAAACTTCAGCTTTGGTATCCATTCTGTCTCGCACTGCTGAAACCATCAAACATGACAGAACTGTGCAAATCAACTCCTCCTAAACACAACAACATGAGGAGACCTGAATTAACAGGGTTAAAATCCCACGTTGTGATGTTAGAAACAAACACATATGCATTTCCTTTGTCTGATGCAAGGATTTCATAAGAATGTACAAATGCAGTCATTACTACGGTGTATAGTTCAACCTCCTACCGTTCTTTGACAGCAAACTGTTGATGTACTCTCACACATTGATGCATCTCTGCTGATATTAAACCATTAGTTCAGGGGTTGCAGAAACAACAGGATAGATTTTCGAATTCTTTGGCGCATAAGGCATCCGCTCCTGTAATAGGGATTGCCAGCTCCTAGAATTCATTTAGATACCAGCCTTGACTCAGTGGTAGCAAGGGGTTATTGAATATAAAAGCAAGAAAGCAACATGAATTTATAAAAGACATTGGACAGGGCAGATATGGAATATTACATAGCATTCTAGGCACCCCAATAAAGGAAGGAAATCAAAGCTAAGAATACACACAGTGGATATTCACTAGAATACCAGGCATACCAGGTAACAGTTATGAAGAAAGGCTCAAAAATGGGGCTTTTATCACAGGAGCAGAGAGAGGTAAGCGGGAGAGAGTCTTATGGAGGTTTTCAATGCTATGAATGATTCTGAGAAGGTAAATAATGAAAGGAATTCCCCAGGTGATAGATCAGTAACAACAGGGCGTAGGGCCAGGATTTTCACTGGAAGAATTAAGGGTTATTACACCATGCAACACGTTACCACAAGAGGCTGTTGAGTCACAGGCATTAATTAAATGACAAAGATGCAATTATCCAATTAATATTATTACAGACACGTGGTAAGTAGTATGGGGGGATTCCACTTTTCACCTTCCAACTGATCGCAGATAGTGTTTTGTTAAAAATGATTTGTTAGTCCCTGAGTGTCTTTAGGATAAAATAACAGGCAAATGGCAGGTTGTGTCATAGGTTTAAAAAAAGGTTATATTTTTATTTCAACAGCAAAATCCGAATTGTTCGTAACCTTCACCCACTCACACGTTCACACACATGCACAAAGAAAGATAGATAAAAGGGAAAGGGTAAGATGGAATTAAAGTTCCAAGTGATATGAGAGTTTGTGATTCACAGAAACCTGTTGAATCTCCTTAGGAAGAAAGTCTTTTCAAAGGTGCAGGCCTAGAAGTTTGCAGTTGTGAACTTGCTGAGGTGTTGTTGATTTCTGGTGGTTAATACTTCAATCTGGAGGCAGTGGTCTCTTTTTATGTTCTCTGCTGCAGCAAGATGAAGTATAGTATCAGCAGCAGGGTTTCTTCCTTAGCTGGACCGATCTCACAGCCTTTTGCTGGAAAGTGGCTTTCGGTGTCTTCTTTGGCTGATCTCCCCTTTCTCTCCAGAAAGTTACATTTTAAGGTAAAAATCCATCACATTTGAGTCTCTGTCAAGTGACACACTCCTCTGGTGTGACCACACAATAGTCCAGAATATGGAAACCAATGCTATCTGTCGGCATTTGCATGGGAACCATTCTGTTACAATAGACTATTTCACTCCTATTCATCTTGGTTTGGGCTGTGGCATCAGTCTGTCTGCAAATCCTTTGTTCATTCCTGTAGATAGGAGTCATCACAATGCAATGGGCTCCTTTCAATTTCAATGGGCTCTTACTAGAGCTAAATCAGATGCAGTTAATGAGTTCCGTCTTTGCAGACAGGCTTCTTTATTGACAGTACAGGAGGGGTCACCCGATCTCTACTCCATTTTGTCAGTGGTACAAATGTGACCATTTTCTTGTGGTTTAACTCAACAGTTGACTTTTATTTCACAGTTCCTCCCGTTCATTGTTTATTTTATCACGGTTCCTTCCGAGCATGACATCATCCAAACACAGGAGAATTCTATGCCTGCTTTGCCGTGGTTTGAGAGTTCTTAAAGGGATTCCATAATTTTCTATGTATTTTGAATATTCTGTTTTTACATAGAGCATACCATGTGACAGAACTGTCCGTGAGCATTAAGTTGAATCTGGTGACCACTGTACTGTCATTTAAAATGTCCAACATTTGCATGAGATGCAAACATGACTCAAACCGCAGTGAGGTCATAACTTTTGATATTCACAAGATCGTTACTGATAAGGAAGGTAATTTGTCCTATCTTAGCTCAGTGCCCAATTATTTCATGAACAGTTTACATCAGATGGTGGATAAGTGGATCAACACATAAGGAACGCATGGTCCATGTGATTACCTGAGCGGGACAGAGAGGAATTTGCAGGAGTATTTTCTCCTGGAAGGTTCTACTATTTCCTCTGGGGGAGGAATCCAAGACCAGGGGGAGCATAACCTTTAAACTAGAGCTAGACTGATCAGGTGTGATGTCAGGAAGCACTTTTTCACATAAAGGCTTGTATTCATCTGGAACTCTCTACCCCAAATAGCTGTTGAGGCCGGGGAACAATTGAAAATTTCAAAACTGAGATTGATAGACTTTTGTTAGGCTGGTGTATTAAGAGTTATGGAATAAAGGTGGGTAGATGAAGTTAAAATACAGATCAGCCATGATCTAATTGAACGGCAGAATAGGCTCGGGGGGCTGAATGGCCTCCTCCTGTTCCAATGTTCCTTCTATGTCATAGAATTTTCCAGAGTCCACCTGGGTTGTCACATCCTGAAATAAATCAGAATGATTGGTCATACGGTCTTCCCCTTCTGAACCCATATTGTCTGTTGTCTCGTAATTGTCACTCTTCATAATCCACTCCATTATTTTACATTGAAGCAAAATAGTACTAATGGGCCAAATGTTTACTGACCTGACTCATAGGGGAGCCGGGAATTTGGGCTTCCCTCACATGCAGTGGAAGGAGGGGGAGGAGGGAGTCAGTTAGGAGGAGGAGGAGTTTTATTGGTGAGGGGGGGGGTGGCATCAATCAGTGGTGGGGGGAGAGGAGGGGAGGGGATGATCAGGTGTACTGCTGATCCCGAGAGGGAGCAGATGTCATGGGTCAGAAGTGGGAGGGAGAAATCCGCGGCCTGGTGAGGGAGGATTGGAGGCCAGGGAGGAGCAGGGGGCGGGGGCGATCAATGCCTTGGAGGGAGAGGGTATCAGAGGCCACTGGAGCGGGCGGTAGCCAGGGGCCTGAGGGGGAGGGGTGTAATCACAGGCCAGGGGTCAAGGGGGGGTGTATGGAATTGGAGGTCAGGGATAGTGGGGTTCGGAGGCCTGGCTGTATGGGTGGGGCAGTTGGACGCCTCATGATGGGATTGGAGGCCTCCAGGGGGGTGGGGGGTTGAGATAAATGGAGGGGTGCTGATGGTCGAGACTGGTCAGGCAGACATCTGAGTTCAGGAGGTAAGTATGAAGGCTCTTACCTTATGAATCTGACAAGTCTTGTCCCGATGAAGCTGTCAGGTTTCCTGATCCTCAGGAAACCCAGCTGACCACAGTTAAAGTTGAAAAGTAGAATGTCAATGAACTGTGCAGCCTCATTACAGAAAAGCATAAGAAATAGGAGCAGAAATAGGCCATTTGGCACCTCAACCCTGTTCCACCATTCAATAAAAGATCGTGGCTGATTTGATTGTGGCCTTAACTCCACTTTCCTGCTTGCCCTCCCATAACCTTTGACTCCCTTGTAGATAAAAAATCTAACTCAGCAATGAATATATTCAATGACCCAGGCTCCACTGCTCACTGGGGTAGAGAATTCCAAAGGTTAATGACCCTCCTCATCTCCCTCTTAAAAGGGCGACCCCTTATTCTGAAACTATGCCCCCTAGTTCTAGGTTCCACAGTGAGGGTAAACATCCCCTCAGCATCTACTCTGTCAAGCCCTCTCAGAATCTTATATTAATAAGATTACCTGTCATTCTTCTAATCTCTAATGAGTATAGGCCCAACCTGCTCAACCATTCCTCATAAGACAACTACATCATCCCAGGAATCAGCCTAGTTAACCTTCTCTGAACTGCTTCGAATGCAAGTATATCCCTCCTTAAGTAAGTAAAACTGTGCACAGTACTCTAGCTGCGGACTCATCTATGTCCTGTACAGTTGTAGCAAGACTTCCCTACTTTTATGCTCTATCCCCCTTGCAATAAATGCCATCCTACTATTTGCCTTCCTAATTACTTTCTCTACCTGCATGCTAACCTTTTGTGATTCATGTACAAGGACACCCAGATCCCTCTGTACTGCAGCATTCTGCAGTCCCCCTCCATTTAAATAATATTCTGCCTTTCTACAACCTCACATTATACTCCATCGGCCAAATTTTTTGTCCACTCACTTAAGCTATCTATATCTCTTTGCAGACTCTTTGTGTCCTCCTCACAACTTGCTTTCCTACCTATTTTGGTATTGACAGAAAATTTGGCTACAATGCACTCAGTCCCTTCATTAATATAGATCATAAATATTTCAGGCCCCAGCACTGATCCCTGTGGCACTCCACTATCTCACCAACCTGAAAATGACTCATTTTTCCAAATCTCTGTTTCCCGTTAGTTAGACAACTCTCTATTCATGCTAATATATTACCTCCAACACCATCAGCTCATGTGTAGTAACCCTTAATGTGGTACTTATCCAATGCCTTTTGGAAATAAATCGACTGGCTCCTCTTTATCTACCTACTGGTAACATCCTGAAAGAACTCTAATAAATTTGTCGAACACATTTCCTCTTTCATAAAACTATGTTGCCTCTGCCTGAATGCATTATAGTATTCTAAATGTCTGGCTACTTTTTTTTAAATTCATTCATGGGATGTGGGCGATGCTGGCCAGGCCAGCATTTATTGCCCATCAATAATTGTTTTTGAGAAGGTGGTGGTGAATCGCTGCAGTCCATTTGGGGTAGGTAAACCCACAGTGCTGTTAGGAAGGGAGTTCCAGGATTTTGACCCAGCGACAGTGAAGGAACGGCGATATAGTTCCAAGTCAGGATGGTGTGTGACTTGGAGGGGAACTTGCAGCTGGAGATGGTGTTCCCATGTATTTGCTGCCCTTGTCCTTCTAGTTGGTAGAGGTCGCGGGTTTGGAAGGTGCTGTCTAAGGAGCCTTGGTGCATTGCTGCAGTGCATCTTGTAGATGGTACACACTGCTGCCACTGTGCGTCGGTGGTGGAGGGAGTGAATATTTGTAGATGGGGTGCCAATCAAGCAGGCTGCTTTGTCCTGGATGGTGTCGAGCTTCTTGAGTGTTGTTGGAGCTGCACCCATCCAGGCAAGTGGAGAGTATTCCATCACACTCCTGACTTGTGCCTTGTAGATGGTGGATAGGCTTTGGGGAGTCAGGGGGTGAGTTACTCACCTCAGGATTCCGAGCCGCTGACCTGCTCTTGTAGCCACGGTGTTTATATGGCTACTCCAGTTCAGTTTATGGTCAATGGTAGCCCCCAGGATGTTGATAGTGGGGGATTTAGCGATGGTAATGCCGTTGAATGTCAAGGGGAGATGGTTAGATTCTCTCTTGTTGGAGATGGTCATTGCCTGGCACTCGTGTGGCGCGAATGTTACTTGCCACTTCTCAGCTCAAGCCTGGATATTGTCCAAGTCTTGCTGCATTTTTACACGGACTGCTTCAGTATCTGAGGAGTCGCGAATGGTGCTGAACATTGTGCAATCATCAGCGAACATCCCCACTTCTGACCTCATGATTGAAGGAAGGTCATTGATGAAGCAGCTGAAGATGGTTGGGCCTAGGACACTACCCTGACGAACTCCTGCAGTGATGTCCTGGAGCTCAGATGATTGACCTTCAACAACCACAACAATCTTCCTCTGTGCTAGGTATGACTCCAGCCAATGAAGGGTTTTCCCCCAGATTCCCATTGACCTCAGTTTTGCTAGGGCTCCTTGATGCCATACTCGGTAAAATGCTGCCTTGATGTCAAGGGCAGTCACTCTCACCTCACCTCGAGTTCAGCTCTTTTGTCCATGTTTGAACCAAGGCTGTATTGAGGTCAGGAGCTGAGTGGCCCTGGCGGAACCCAAACTGAGCAGGTTATTGCTAAGCAAGTGCCGCTTGTTGGCACTGTTGATGACCCCTTCCATCACTTTACTGATGATTGAGAGTAGACTGATGGGGCGGTAATTGGCCGGGTTGGACTTGTCCTGCTTTTTGTGTACAGGACATACCTGGGCAATTTTCCACATTGCTGGGTAGATGCCAGTGTTGTAGCTGTACTGGAACAGCTTGGCTAAAGGCACGGCAAGTTCTGGAGCACAGGTCTTCAGTACTATTGCCAGAATATTGTCAGGGCCCAAAGCTTTTGCAGTATCCAGTGCCTTCAGTCGTTTCTTGATATCACATGGAGTGAATCGAATTGGCTGAAGTCTGGCATCTGTGATGCTGGGAACTTCAGGAGGAGGCCGAGATGGATCATCAACTCGGCACTTCTGGCTGAAGATTATTGCAAATGCTTCAGCCTTATCTGTCGCACTGATGTGCTGGGCTCCCCCATCATTGAGGATGGGGATATTTATGGAGCCACCTCCAGTTAGTTGTTTAATTGTCCACCACCATTCATGGCTGGATGTGGCAGGACTGCAAAGCTTAGATCTGATCCGTTCCTTATGGGATCGCTTAGCTCTGTCTATCACATGCTGCTTACGCAGTTTGATTTAGATTTAGATTTAGATTTAGAGATACAACATGCAAGTAGTCCTGGGTTGTAGCTTCACCAGGTTGACACCTCATTTTGAGATATGCCTGGTGCTGCTCCTGGCATACCCTCCTGCACTCTTCATTGAAGCAGGGTTGGTCTCCTGGCTTGATGGTAATGGGAGAGTGGGGGATATGCCAGGCCATAAGGTTATAGATTGTGGTTGAGTACAATTCTGCTGCTGTTGATGGCCCACAGCGCCTCATAGATGCCCAGTTTTGCATTGCTAGATCTTTTCAAAATCTATCCCATTTAGCACGGTGGCAGTGCCACACAACAGGATGGATGGTATCCTCAATGTGAATTTTTTATTTATTTAGAGATACAGCACTGAAACAGGCCCTTCGGCCCACCGAGTCTGTGCCGGCCATCAACCACCCATTTATACTAACCCTGCACTAATCCCATATTCCTACCACATCCCCACCTTCCCTATATTTACCTACCACCTACCAAGACTAGGGGCAATTTATAATGGCCAATTTACCTATCAACCTGCAGGTCTTTGGCTGTGGGAGGAAACCAGAGCACCCGGCGAAAACCCACGCAGTTCACAGGGAGAACTTGCAGACTCCACACAGGCAGTACCCAGAATTGAACCTGGGTCGCTGGAGCTGTGAGGCTGCGGTGCTAACCACCGAGCCACTGTGAAGGTGGGACATCGTCTCCACAAGGACTGTGCGGTGGTCACGCCTACCAATACAGTCATGGGCAGAAGCATCTGCAGCAGGCAGATTGGTGAGGACGAGGTCAAGTATGTTTTTCCCTCGTGTTGGTTCCCTCACCACCTGCTGCAGACCCAGTCTAGCAGCTATGTCCTTTAGGACTGGGCCAGCTCGGTCAGTAGTGGTGCTACCGAGCCACTCTTGGTGATGAACATTGAAGTCCCCCACCCAGAGTACATTTTGTGCCCTTGCCACCCTTAGTGCTTCCTCCAAGTGTTGTTCAACATGGTGTAGTACTGAGTCATCAGCTGAGGGAGGGCGGTAGGTGATAATCAGTAGGATCTTTGACCTGATGCCATCAGACTTCATGGGCTCCGGAGTCCATGTTGAGGACTCCCAGGGCAACTCCCTCTCCACTGTATACCACTGTCCCACCACCTCTGGTGGGTCTGTCCTGCCGGTGGGACAGGGAATGGTGATGGCAGTGTCTGGGACATTGTCTGTAATGTATGATTCCCTGAGTATGACTATGTCAGGCTGTTGCTTGACTAGTCTGTGGGACAGCTCTCCCAACTTTGGCACAAGCCCCCAGATCTTAGTAAGGAGAACTTTGCAGGGTCAACAGGGCTGGGTTTGCCGTTGTCGTTTCCGGTGCCTAGGTCGATGCCAGGTGGTCTGTCCGGTTTCATTCCTTTTTATTGGCTTCGTAGCGGTTAGGTACAACCAGGCCATTTCAGAGGGCATTGCTGTGGGTCTGGAGTCACATGTAGGCCAGACCAGGTAAGGACAGCAGATTTCCTTCCCTAAAGGACATTAGTGAACCAAATTAGTTTTTACAACAATCCACAATGGTTTCATGGCCATCATTAGACTTGCTTTTAATTCCAGATTTATTAATTGAATGCAAATTCCACCTTCTGCTATGGTGGGATTTAGATCCATGTCTCCAGAGGTGGCACAGTGGCACAGTGGTTAGCACCGCAGCCTCACAGCTCCAGCGACCTGGGTTCAATTCTGGATACTGCCTGTGCGGAGTTTGCAAGTTCTCCTTGTGGGTTTTTGTCGGGTGCTCCGGTTTTCTCCCACAGCCAAAGACTTGCAAGTTGATAGGTAAATTGGCCATTATAAATTGCTCCTAGTATAGGTAGGGGAATATCGGGAAGGTGGGGATGTGGTAGGAATATGGGATTAGTATAAATGGGTGGTTGATGGTCGGCACAGACTCAGTAGGCCGAAGGGCCTGTTTCAGTGCTGTATCTCTAAATCAATAAATACTCTGGGTTACTTGTCCAGTGATAATACTACTACGCCACCGCCTACCTCTACTACTTCATTAATAATGGATTCGAGCATTTTCCCAAACATTAGGCTAACTGACCTGTATTACGATATTTAAAGTTCTGACCCACCTTCTTGGAGGCATTTTTTTAGGTTAAAATTCCCCTCAATGAGTCAGTACATATGTAGAGTCATAGAGTAATAGAGTCATAGAGTTATACAGCACTGAAACAGGCCCTTCGGCCCATCGTGTCTGTGCCGGCCATCAAGCACCTAACTATTCGAATCCCATTTTCCAGCACTTGGCCCGTAGCCTTGTCTGCTGTGGCGTTTCAAGTGCCCATCTAAATACTTCTTCAATGTTGTGAGGGTCCCTACCTCTATCACCCCTTCAGGCAGTGTATTCCAGATTCCAACCACCCTCTGGACGAAAACATTTTTTCTCAAATCCCCTCTAAACTTCCTGCCCCTTAATTTAAATCTATGCCCCCTGGTTATTCACTCCTCTGCTACGGGAAAAAGTTTCTTCCTATCTAACCTATCAATGCCCCTCATAATTTTGTATACCTCAATCATGTCCCCCCTCAGCCTTCTCTGCTGTAAGGAAAACAACCCTAGTCTTTTCAGTCTCTCAGCTGAAATGCTCCAGCCCAGGCAACATCCTGGTGAATCTCCTCTGCACCCTCTCCAGTGCAATCACATCCTTCCTGTAGTGTGGTGTCCAGAACTGTACACGGTAATCCAGCTGTGGCCTAACTAGCGTTTTATACAGCTCCATCATAACCTCCCTGCTCTTATATTCTATGCCTCGGCTAATAAAGGCAAGTATCCCATATGCCTTCCTAACCACCTTATCCAGCTGTGCTGCTGCCTTCAGTGATCTATGGGCAAGTACACCGAGGTCCCTCTGACCCTCTGTACTTCCCAGGGTCCTACCTATGTCTGTTTTGCAAACCATTTTGAATGCAGGCACCACAGTAATCTATTCCTATTGTGCTAGTATCCCCCACCCCCCACCATTAGTGACTCCCTCACAATAACTGCAAATATCTCCCAAATCCCCTCCCTACTCTCTCCTATCATTTTGGAATTACTGCCATATCTAGGGAGGCTTTTGATTTGAGCATTTTGTAGTACCTGGGACTTCCAATTCATTAGTACCAATTTATCCAGGGTTTCTGGGTTTGGAAAGGATATGTTGCTCAGGATATGTTGTGAATAGTCAGAGAAAATAATCATTCATGATATTTACTATTTTGTGCTCCTCCTGTCTCCAGCTTGTTTGCCTTCAAAACAGACATTGATAGATTTTTGGTATGCTAAAGTATTAACAGTAACAAAACCAAGGTAGTTCGATGGAAATAAGCCATGATCTAATTGAATGGTGGAACAGGCTCAAGGCGGCTGAATGGCCTACGCCTTCTCCTATGTTCCTTCCTATGTCATAAAAGTTTCCAAAGTTCACTTGGGTTGTCACTTTCTCAAGCAGTCAGAGACTGGTCAGGAAAGATTTGCCCCTTCTAAACCCAAATTGCCAGTTGACAATTGACTCCATTATTTTACATGGAATGGAAATAGTAGTAATGGGTTGAATTTTTACTTACCTGACCCTTAGGGAGGAGGTCAGTCAGAAAGTCACAAGGAGCGCGGAGTTCAGAGTTTTAACTCCACGTACTGAACATTACTTCACTGATTGTTTCCCCTTCTGGAGGCTGGCCTGATAGACTTGGTCTCCATCTGGAAGAGAGCCTGTCAGTGAAAGCGGCAGGAGCAGTTAAGTCTGCGCTGGGGGAAGGGGTGGTGAGGTCTCCCAGTAGGGGAAGGGGGTTGATCAGGGAGAGAGGGGAAGGAGAGGCGATTGGGTGGGCGGCCGATCTTAGAAGGGGGAATCGGAGGCCTGGGTTGGGGGGAGCAGAAGCCTCGTTTTGGGGGACTGTGGGGGGCATTGGAGGTCTGGGAGGCAATTGCAAGCCTCAAGTTTGGCAGTGGTCAGTGGTCTGAGAGGGGCCGTTGGTGGAGTCTGTTTGACTCTTTTACAGCTTCCACCTTTTCTCTGATCGTCCTCCTACTGTTTAGAGTACTGAAAAGAACTCTTACTGCTCTGCTTCGCCTCTGATCTAGGTCTCCCTCTGCTTCTCCGAAGGTCCTTTGAACATGTTCCTGCATGTTTCTGTATTCGTTCCTTTGATCGCCTTCCCCTTTCTCCCCGCGGGATATGTCAAGGTCATTTTCCCTCTATATCACTCTTGATTTGTTTGTTAATCCATTTATTCAGCTTTTGCTTGTTGACTTTTCCTGACCCTACAACATGTGTGACATGCGCAGGACTGATGAAAATGCTGAGAAGGACAGCTGGACCTCCTTCATTGTTTG
Organism: Heterodontus francisci; assembly: GCF_036365525.1. Taxonomy (NCBI): domain Eukaryota; kingdom Metazoa; phylum Chordata; class Chondrichthyes; order Heterodontiformes; family Heterodontidae; genus Heterodontus; species Heterodontus francisci. The sequence goes on along the minus strand of NC_090374.1, from coordinate 27,840,310 downwards.
GCCGCAGTTTGTCTTTGTACCTCAGATAAATTGTGTAGACAAGTCAGCACACTGGCTGAACTTTTAAAAATCAAACTGGTTCCAAAGGATTGTAAACAACTTAAGAACTGCTGTCACAGTGGGAGACATTTTTGCCTCGAGAAGGGAGAATAGAAATTGGTAGGCATTTTGCATATTTTGTGCCTTCATAATGGGCACCATGAAACTGAACTGTGCAGTGTGACACCCCGTAACAGAATGGTGCCAGAACTGCACCCGACACCATACGACTTTGGGCACTTAGTGGTGCCCTGAGTTGCTGCTTGAAATGAAAGCACCATTTAAAATGTTAATACGGGCCCTGCAATTGAATCAGGACATTTTTGTGAAATTAACGTCCGTGCATGCTTGAAACATTACTTCTTGAACTCACCTAGTAAATCTTTGCGGGAACAGCAAGCAACCTTCAAAAGCCATATTTAAAGGGATACTTACCTCCATCAAGGTTACTCTCTGCTTGGATGTTTACTGCTTCTTGATTGCTCTTGGGCCAGCGTGCCAGTGAAGGTCACTGTGGCTGTAAACTTTAATGCACTGGCTCCTTCCAGACTGCTTTTTGGGCCCAGGGTTTCAGCTGTTTGCCAAGTGTCAACAACAACAACATCTTGTACTCATGACGTTTTTAAGGCTGTAAAATGTCCCAAGGCACTTCACAGGCACATCACTGCAGGAGTTTCTCAGGGTAGTGTCCGAGGCGCAACTATCTTCAGCTACTTCATCAATGACTTTCCTTCAATCATAAGGTCAGAAGTGGGGATGTTCGCTGATGATTGCACAATGTTCAGCACCATTCATGACTCCTCCGATACTGAAGCAGTCCGTGTAGAAATGCAGCAAGACCTGGATAATATCCAGGCTTGGACTGATAAGTGGCAAGTAACATTTGCGCCACACAAGTTCCAGGCAATGACCATCTCCAACAAGAGAGAATCTAACCATCTCCTCTTGACACTTAATGGCATTACCACAGCTGAATCCTCCACTATCAATATCCTGGGGGTTACCATTAACCAGAAACTGAACTGAAGTAGCCATCTAAATACCATGGCTACAAGAGCAGGTCAGAGGCTAGGAATTCTGCTGTGAGTAACTCACCTTCTGACTCTCCAAAGCCTGTCCACCATCTTCAAGGCACAAGTCAGGAGTGTGATAGAATACTCTCCACTTGCCTGGATGGGTGCAGTTCGAACAAAGCTCAAGAAAATCGACACCATCCAGAACAAAGCAGCCCGCGTGATTGGCACACCATCCACAAACATTCACTCCCTCCACCACTGACGCACTGTGGCAGCAGTGAGTACCATCTACAAGATGCACTGCACCAACGCACCAATGCTCCTTAGACAGCACCTTCCAAACCCACCACCCGTCCCACCTAGAAGGACAAGGGCAGCAAATGCATGGGAATACCACCATCTGCAAGTTCCCCTCCAAGCCACACATCATCCTGACTTGAAACTATGTCACCATTCCTTCACTGTCACTGGGTCAAAATCCTGGAACTCACTTCCTAACAGCACTGTGGGTGTACCACATGGAGTGCAGCGGTTCAAGAAAGCACCTCACCACCACCTTCTCCAGGGCAATTAGGGATGGGCAATAAATGCTGGCCCAGCCAGCGACGCCCATGTCCCATGAACGAATAACAAAAAAATCAAACAAAATTGACACCGAGCCACATAAGGAGATATTGGGGAAATGAGGGTCAAAGAGGCCGATCTTAAAGAGCGTTTTAAATGAGGAAACAGGAATTGAGAGGTTTAGAAAAGGTATTCCAGAACTTAGGGCCTTGGTAGCTGATGGCATGGCCACCCATAGTAGAGAAATTCAAATCAGGGATGCTCAAGAGGCCAGAATTAGAGGAATAAGAGGGTTAAGATAAATAAGAAATAGGAGCAGCATTAGGCCATATGGCCTCTCCAGCCTTGTTTGTCATTCGACACATCATTTTCCCACCCAAACATCATATCCCTTAATTCTCCTAGAGTCCACAAATCTATCTCAGCTTTGAATATACTCAACGACTGAGCATCCACAGCACTTTGGGGTAGAAAATTTCAAAGATTCACAACCCTCTATGTGAAGAAATTACTCCTCATCTCAGTCTTAAATAACTGACCCCTTATCCTGAGGCTGTGTCCCTGTGTCCTCGATTCTCCTAGACTTCCTGGGGAAACAATCTCTCAGTGTCTACCCTGTCAAACCCCTTTAGAATCTTATATGTTTCAATGAGATCACCTCTCATTCTTCTCATCTCCTGAGTGTATAGGCCCATTCTACTCAATAGCTCAACATAAAACAACCCTCTCATCACAAGAATGAATCCAGTGCACCTTTGGTGCACTCCCTCTAAGGCAAGTATATCCTTCCTTAGGTAAGGAGACCAAAACTACATGCAGTATTCCAGCTGTGGTCTCACCAAAGCCCTGTACAATTGCAGCAAGACTTTCTTACTCTTGTACTCCAACTCCCTTTCAGTAAAGGCCACTATGCCATTTAGTTAAAAGCAAAATACTGCGGATTCTGGAAATCTGAAATAAAAACAAGAAATGCTGGAACCACTCAGCAGGTCTGGCAGCATCTGTGGAAAGAGAAGCAGAGTTAACGTTTCGGGTCAGTGACCCTTCTTTGGAAGAAGGGTTCCGAAGAAGGGTCACTGACCCGAAACGTTAACTCTGCTTCTCTTTCCACAGATGCTGCTAGACCTGCTGAGTGGTTCCAGCATTTCTTGTTTTTATGCCACTATGCCATTTGCTGTCTTAATTGCTTGTTGTAGCTGCATGCTAGCTATTTGTGTTTCTTGTACGAAGGCACCCAAGTCCTTCCGAACAACAACATTTAAAAAATTCTCACCATTTAAAAAAAATTATTTTCTGTTTTTCCCACCATAGTGATAACCACACACTTCCTCACATTATACTCCATCTGCCACCTTGTTGCTGACTCACTTAACCTGTCTATATCTCTTTGCATCCCTTTGTAAAGGCCTGCTTGGGTCTACGAAAAAACCCTACCCAAGCCCGACAGACCCACATCTGACCTGAACCTGACCCGACCCGAGTCCTTTCACTTTTTCCCGCGCCCGATCCCACCCGACCCAACTCGACCAAAAAACGTACTTTCCATTTTTCACTTTGTTGCTGATCTGCACAAGCTTAAAATCTTCTTTGGCCTCCTTATCTCGAGAGACAATGGGTAAGCACCTGGAGGTGGTCAGTGGTGTGTGGAGCAGCGCCTGGAGTGGCTATAAAGGCCAATTCTAGAGTGACAGGCTCTTCCACAGGTGCTGCAGAAAAATTTGTTTGTCGGGGCTGTTACACAGTTGGCTCTCCCCTTGCGCTTTTGTCTTTTTTCCTGCAACTGCTAAGTCTCTTCGACTCGCCACACTTTAGCCCCACCTTTATGGCTGCCCGCCAGCTCTGGCGAACGCTGGCAACTGACTCCCACAACTTGTGATCAATGTCACAGGACTTCATGTCGCGTTTGCAGACGTCTTTAAAGCGGAGACATGGACGGCCGGTGGGTCTGATACCAGTGGCGAGCTCGCTGTACAATGTGTCTTTGGGGATCCTGCCATCTTTCATGCGGCTCACATGGCCAAGCCATCTCAAGCGCCGCTGAGTGTATAAGCTGGGGATGTTGGCCGCCTCGAGGACTTCTGTGTTGGAGATACGGTCCTGCCACCTGATGCCAAGTATTCTCCGCAGGCAGCGTAGATGGAATGAATTGCGACGTCGCTCTTGGCTGACATACGTTGTCCCGGCCTCGCTGCCATAGAGCAAGGTACTGAGGACACAGGCTTGATACACTCGGACTTTTGTGTTCCGTGTCAGTGCGCCATTTTCCCACACTCTCTTGGCCAGTCTGGACATAGCGGTGGAAGCCTTTCCCATGTGCTTGTTGATTTCTGCATCTAGAGACAGGGTACTGGTGATAGTTGAGCCCATGTAGGTGAACTCTTGAACCACTTCCAGAGCGTGGTCGCCAATATTGATGGATGGAGCATTTCTGACGTCCTGCCCCATGATGCTCGTTTTCTTGAGGCTGATGGTTGTCGATGAGACTCTGCAGGCACTCTTCAGTGTGAGATGTTAAAGCAGCATCGTCAGCAAAGAGGAGTTCCCTGATGAGGACTTTCCGTACTTTGGACTTCGCTCTTAGACGGGCAAGGTTGAACAACCTGCCCCCTGATCTTGTGTGGAGGAAAATTCCTTCTTCAGAAGACTTGAACGCATGTGAAAGCAGCAGGGAGAAGAAAATCCCAAAAAGTGTGGGTGCGAGAACACAGCCCTGTTTCACGCCACTCAGGATAGGAAAGGGGTCTGATGAGGTGCCGCCATGTTGAATTGTGCCTTTCATATTGTCATGGAATTAGTAGCTTTGGTGGACATCCAATCTTTTCTAGTAGTCTGAAGAGACCACGTCTGCTGACGAGGTCAAAGGCTTTGGTGAGATCAATGAAAGCAATGTAGAGGGGCATCTGTTGTTCGCGGCATTTCTCCTTTATATGACAAAGGGAGAACAGCATGTCGAAGGTCGATCTCTCTTAAAATAACTGTAACAAAACCACCTTTCTCGTCCAAAAATTAAATTAACAGTGGAGCCACTTACCCATGATAGAGCGTGTCCGTCCCAGCCCGACCCGAGCCTGAATGCAACCCGACCCGACCCAAACCGTCACATGTCGTCGGGCCCCATCAGGTTTGGGTCGAGTAGCCGCCCTTTATTCCTTTGCGTCCTCCTTACAGCTTACTGTCCCACCTAGCTTTGTATTGTCAGCAAACCTGGATACATTACTCTTCATATCAGTCATTAATAAAGATTGTAAATAGTTGAGGCCCCAGCCCTGATCCTTCTAGCAAACCATAGAAGATGCAAGTAACATCCCAGAAATAGCTGTAAATCAGGAAATGGAAGGGAGGGAGGAACGCCAGAAAATTATAATCACCAGGGAAGGAGTATTGAGCAAATTGTTGGAGCTGTGGGCTGACAAGTCCCTAGGTCCTGATGGATTTCAACCTGGGGTCTTAAAAGAAGTGCTTAGTGAGATAGTTGATGCGTTGGTTTTAATTTTCCAAAATTCCCTAGATTCGGGGAAGGTTCCATTACATTGGAAAAATAGCCAATGTAACTCCTTTATTCAAAAAGGGAGGGAGACAGAAAGCAGGAAACTACAGGCCAGTTAGCTGAACCTCTGTCATAGGAAAAATGTTAGAAGCTATTATTAAAGATGTGGTAGCAGGACACACAAATATTCACGGTAATCAGGTAGAGTCAACATGGTTTTGTGAAAGGGACATCTGTGCTGTGGATAAAGGGGAACCAGTGGATGTAATTTATTTGGCTTTCCAGAAGGCATTTGATAAGGTGCCACATCAAAGGCTATTGCAGAAAATAAAAGCTCATGTGTAGGGGCTAACATTTTGGCATGGATAGAAGATTGGTTGGCTAACAGGAAACAGAGAGTAGGCATAAATGGGTCATTTTCGGTTTGGCAAGATGTCATGAGTGGTGTGCCACAGGGATCAGTGCTGGGACCTCAACTCTTTACAATTTATCTAAATGACTTGGATGAAGGGACCGAAGGTTTGGTTGCTAAATTTGCTGATGACACAAAGATAAGTAGGAAAATAAGTTGTGAAGAGGACATAAGGAGGCTACACAGGGATATAAATAGGTTAGGTGAGTGGGCAAAGATCCGGCAAATGGTGTATAATGTGGGAAAGTGGGAAATTGGATATTTTGGCAGGAAGAGTAAAAAAGATTATCTAAATGGTGAGAGATTGCAGCTCTCTGAGATGCAGAGGGATCTGGGTGTCCTAGTGCATGAATCACAAAAGGTTAGCGTGAAGGTACAGCAAGCAATTATGAAAACTAATAGAATGTTATTGTTTATTGTGAGGGTAATTGAATACAAAAATAGGGAGGTTATGCTTCAGTTATACAGACATTGGTAACACCACAACTGGAGTACTGTGTACAGTATTGATTTCCTTATTTAAGGAAGGATGTAAATTCATTAGAAGCAGTTCAGAGAAGGTTTACGACACAAATACCTGGAATGGGCGAGCTGTCTTACGAGGAAAGATTGGACAGGCTAGGCTTGTATCCGCGGAATTTAGAAGAGTAAGAGGCGACTTGATTGAAACATATAAGATTCTGAGGGGTCTTGACAGGGTGGATGTGGAAAGGATGTTTCCCCTTGTGGGAGAATCTGGAACTAGGGGGTCACTGTTTAAAAATAAGGGATTGCCCATTTAGGACAGAGATGAGGAGAAATTTTTTCTCTCAGAAGGTCGTGAGTCTTTGGAACTCTCTTCCTCAAACGACGGTGGAAGCAGAGTCTTCAAATATTTTTAAGACAGAGGTAGATAGATTCTTGATAAGCAAGGGGATGAAAGGCTATTGGGGGTAGGCGGGAACATGGAGTTGAGGTTACAATCAGATCAGCCATGATTTTGTTGAATGGCGGAGCAAGCTCGAGAGGCCGAGTGGCTTACTCCTGCTCCTAATTCGTATGTTCGTACATAACCCATTAGTTACTGCCTGCAAACTACGCCTAACCCCTTGAGTCCTTGTGTCATGTAACCCTGTTGGGTTGTGGGGTTAGAGGAGATTACAGAGATAGGGAGGAGCAAGGCCATGGAGGAATTTGAAAATAAGGATGAGAATTTTAAAATTGGGGCATTGCTTAATTAGGAGCCAATACAGATCTTTGAGCACAAGGGTGATGGGTGAATAGGACTTGGTACAAGTTAGGACACAGGCAGCTGAGTTTTGGATGGCCTCAAGTTTACAGAGGGTACAACATGGGAAACCGGCCTGAAGTACATTGGAATAGTCATGTCTAGCAGTAACAAAGGTTTCAGAGGATTTCAGCAGCAGGTGAGCTAAGGGAGGGGTGGAGTCGGGCAATGTTATGGAGGAGGAAATAGATTGTTTTAGCAATGGCATGAATATAAGGACTCCTTTCAACTGCTTTTAGGGAGATCAGCAACATCAGTCAGTTTACTGTGCACACAGTCATCTGGCAAGTCGCTGATGAAGGGTTTGGGGGGGGATAACAGTTCATTACCTTTCCCTTGGACAACCAGGAAGAAGGAGAGCTGGGATTTGTCCGCATTATTAGAATACCGCAGGTGCAGAGTGTCATAGTCCGCATGTGCGTAGCCCTGTGTGCTCGCCATCACAGAGTCAACTCTGTTTCTGAACAGGAATGGCTGCCATGCACTCAATGTGCAATTTGTTTGTGGCCACAGGCAGGGCGTTGTGCAGATTGTGCCCAATTTCCTGGCCGTAGTCATGATGCTTTCATATTCTGCCAGTCCTCGGCTACTTCAGTTCCACCCACGTAATCAGTTGGTAGGCTGGCTGCTGGGGGACAAGAGGTGAACCCTCACCAACTGGCTCATAATTTTTGTCAGGAACCCTGGAACCAATGTGGAACAGCAATATGAGTGTCATGCAACATCATGGGCTCTGATTGAGCACCATTAGCGTCCTGAAACAATGGTTCTGCTGCCTGGACAGATCGAGAAGGGTCCTTCTGGGCAGCCCTGAGCGATGTTAAGATTCATAATTGTTTTCTGCATGCTCCACATCTTGCAATATAGAGGGGAGTTGCCTAAGAGCTTCCTGAGGAGGAAGAAGTGGAGGAACAAAATGAAGAAGGGCATGAGGAACTGAAGAATTAAGAGGAAGAGTGTGACCAAGTAGTGCTCAAGCTGTGAGGCACCAAATTATTAAGGAACCATTCTCCTGAACCATTTTCCCCTCCCAGAGCATGAACAATCTCCTCCATCCTTTTGGATGAGACGTTAAACAAGGTCCTGTCTGCCCTCTCAGGCAGACACAGAAGATATAATGGCACTGTTGAAAGACAAGCAGGGGAGTTTTCCCCAGTCCTGGCCAATATTTATCCCTCAACCAATGTCACTAAAAAAAAAATGATCTGGTCATTATCACATTGCTGTTTGTTGGAGCTTGCTGTGGGCTAATTAGCTGTCATGTTTCATATATTAGAACAGTTATTCCACTTCTGTAAAGTGCCTTTGGTCATTCTGAGTTTGTGAAGACAACAAAAAATAACAAATTTGATGAGAATGTCTTAGGCGTTCGCACTGTAATAAGTTTATGATCAACTTTAAAATATAATCTCAGGAGAATCAGACAAAAAAAAGTTTTTTTTACAGCCAGCAGGATATACAAGGCTCATAAATGGACTCAAGGGAAGGCTATTGATGCACATTTGACAAGAGAAAGAAAGGAGATAAAAGCTTGAGGCAGCATGCAGAAGAGAAGAGTGAAAGTACTTTGCAAATGACTTATCATTGCATAACTGCTCCAGCCTGGTGGAACCTGAGCCCTGGGTGTAGGGGAGGCCAGTTGATATGAGTTGAGAGACATACCATCTGCGATCCCATTGCAGTGTCAGCTCGTTTAGCCACCCTTGCACTGGGGTCCCCCATCCCAAACCTCATTAAATCCTTTATGTCCTCCAGATGCTAACTAAAATCATTGCCCCCCCCCCCCTTCTGATACCTGCCAACAGCCTACCCCCATCCTAATTTTACGCAGATTCCTCCACTCCTCCCAATCCTGCCAAGAATCTTCGACGATCCCGAGCCCTGGTGACAACTCTTTGCCCCAGCCTCCCCAATCCCTGCCAACAGCCTTACCCACTGTCGCCTCTTCCCCATCCGCCCCTCCCCTTGATCTTTCCACAGATTTCTGCCCTTATCGCTGACATGTTAGGGGCCATTTATATGGGTCCCCAGCTGTAGCCCCCTGCTATCAGATGCTCATTGCCAATGGCTGGCCAGGTAGTCTGCCTGATAGGCTATCAGGCAGAACTCTGCCATAAATAAAAACAAGAAATGCTGGAACCACTCAGCAGGTCTGGCAGCATCTGTGGAAAGACAAGCAGAGTTAACGTTTCGGGTCAGTGACCCTTCTTCGGAACTCTGCCATGGTTTGATTGCAATGAATTTCTGCCAAGAAGTTCAGCAGGACTTCCAAGTCCCTGGCCTTGCCAAGTTTGTCATCCATTACTGAGCTCCCCCACTCACCTACTGCACCCTTTCCCCCACCACTCCCCCCAAAATGAAAATTGAGTCCAAAGAATCAACCTCATTCAGGGAAAACAAAAATGATTGCTGCTTCCAATTTTGACCTCAAAGTGGTCATGTGTGAGACATGGGGACAATCACTTCACACTCTAATGGAGAATTTAACATTAATGTATTATGATCCTAATTTCTAGGCTGACACTTGACAGGGATTTATTTTAGCATTACTAACCGAAAACGTTCATGGCAGATATACTGATTTCTAAACTGGCCACCCTGGTTCTCACTGCCTCTGCACCTCAGCCTTTGCACATCCTCCTTCAATAAACAGTTGCAGCTTTCAGCTCAACTCTGTAATCATTATTACAGCGAGTGAAGGGGGGAATTGTAATGTTGGTGAACGTGTGGGTTTGGGTACGGGTGGAGAGCAGAATCCATGCGATCTTGTCAGCAAACCATCTCCAATCTGCTAACTTCCGCATTTCACTCCAGCACATCAGGCTGCGTGCACGCATCCCCCTCAGGAAAGGGGGCTTGTCAATTTCACTATGTTAATCGGTCAATTACAGTGATGTTAATACGGATTGTGCAGTTAAAACTTAGCTCCACAGTTTTTGCGGGTTTCCTGGAAATGGCCAGTGAAAGCACGGCAAGAAGACAGCAGCAATTGTGGGAGGTGAAGCCATGACAGGGAAATTTGCCAATAAATACTCAGTACACACGGCTGCTTTCTTATATGCTTGTGTGAAAGGGTTAGTTCTCAGTACTTTACTTTAGTACTCAGTACTCAGTTACTTTACACAACTTGGAGGTGCCAGCTACAATTTGGAGGTTTGGAGGTCTGATCTGCCCCATGGAACTCTGATCTATCAGATCAGTATGGGTGCCATGAACACTGTGTTACTACGGACCTCAGATGAGGACCAAGAAGATCAGCAGCAGGAGCTGTTGGTCCAGCACCAGAAACATCCTGCTGCTCAGAGACCTGTAGCTCCACAGGAGAGAGGGGAGCAGCAGAGCAGTACAGCTTGTAGGATGCTATACCTGGTACACAAGGTCTACAGGCAGAGGATAAGCTTCCTCGAAATGTCAGAACACCAGTGTCTCAGGAGTCTCAGGGTGTCGCATTGTGGCAAAAATTTGCAACCTGCTGGAACAAGATCTGCTGCCAAGTGGATCTGATGGTCACGCTTCACCTGTGGCTATCAAAGTCACTGTCACCCTCAACTTCTTTGCCTCTGGAGCCTTCTAGGGCTTACAGGAGCCATTTGCAGGATCTCACAATCGGCAACGCACAGATTTTTATAAATTCATTCTTGGGAGGTGAGCATCACTGACTAGGCCAGCATTTATTGCCCCATTTCTAATTGTCTTTGAAAAGGTGGTGGTGAGCTGCCTTCTTGAATCACTGCAGTCCTTGTGGTGCATGTACACCCACAGTGCTGTTAGGGAGGGAGTTCCAGGATTTTGGCCCAACAACAGTGAAGGCACAGCGATATAAAAACAGAGAAACATAGAAAATAGGAGCAGGAATAGGCCATCCAGCCGTTCAAGCCTGCTCCACCATTCAATGCGATCATGGCTGATCATCCAAACTCAGTAACCTATTCCCGCTTTCTTCCAGTATCCCTTGATCCCATTAGCCCTAAGAACTATATCTAACTCTTTCTTGAATATATTTAATGATTTGGCCTCAACTGCTTTCGGTGGTGGAGAATTTCACAGCTTCACCACTCTCTGGGTGAAGAAATCTCTCCTTGTCTCAGTCCTAAATGGCTTACCCCTTATCCTTAGACTTTGCCCTGGTCCTGGACTCCCCCGCCATCGGGAACATCCTTCCTGCATCTAGTCTGTCCAGTCCTCTAGAATTAACTAGAGAATCCCCTCTCATTCTTCTGAACTCTAGCGTATACAAGCCTAATCAACCCAATCCCTCTTCATACGTCAGTCCTGCCATCCCAGGAATCAGTCTGGTGAAACAAAAACAAGAAATGCTGGAATCACTCAGCAGGTCTGGCAGCATCTGTGGAAAGATCTCTTTCCACAGATGCTGCCAGACCTGCTGAGTGATTCCAGCATTTCTTGTTTTTGTTTCAGATTTCCAGCATCCGCAGTATTTTGATTTTATATCAGTCTGGTGAACCTTCGCTGCACTCCCTCCATAGCAAGAACATCCTTCCTCAGCTAAGGAGACCAAAACTGCACACAATATTCCAGATGTGGTCTCACCAAGGCCTTGTATAATTGCAGCAAGACATCCTTGCTCCTGTACTCGAATCCTCTCACTATGAAGGCCAACATACCATTTGTCATCTTAACTGCTTGCTGCACCTGCATGCTTACTTTCAGCGACTGGTGCACAAGGACACCCAGGTCTTGCTGCACCTCCCCTTTCCCAATCTATCGCCGTTCAGATAATAACCTGCCTTCTGTTTTTGCCACCAAAGTGGATAACCACACATTTATCCACATTATACTGCTTCTGCCATGTATTTACCCACTCACTCAACCTGTCCAACTCACACTGGAGCTTCTCTGAATCCTCCTCACAGCTCCCACTCCCACCCAGTTTTATGTCGTCTGCAAACTTGGATATATTGCATTTAATTCCCTCATCTATATCATTAATATATATTGTGAATAGCTGAGGTCCTAGCACTGATCTCTGTGGTATCCCACTCGACACTGCCTACCACTCGGAAAAAGACCCGTTTATCCCTACTCTTTGTTTCCTGTCTGCCAACCAGTTCTCAATCCATGTGAGTACCTTACCCCCAATCCCATGTGCTTTAATTTTGCATACTAATCTCTTATGTGGGACCTTATCGAAAGCCTTCTGAAAGTCCAAATACACCACATCCACTGGTTCTCCCTTATCTATTCTACTGGTTATATGCTCAAAAAATTCCAGTAGATTTGTCAAGCATGATTTCCCTTTCGTAAATCCATTATGTAGTTCCAAGTTAGGATGGTATGTGACTTGGAGGGGAACTGGAAGTTATTCCCATACATCTACTGATCTGCTGTCCTTGTTCTTAGAGGTGGTAGAGATCATGGGTTTGGCAGATGCTGGCGAAGGAGACTTGGTGCATTGCTGCAGTGCATCTTGTAGATAGTAATCACTGCTGCCACTGTGTGCTAATGGTGGAGGGAGTGAATGTTGAAGGTGGTGGATGGGTTGCTAATCAAGCGGGCTGCTTTGCCCTGGATGGTGTCGAGCTTCTTGATTGCTGTTGGAGCTGCACCCATCCAGGCAAGTAGAGAGTATTCCATCACACTCCTGACTTGTGCCTTGTAAATGGTGGATGGGCATTTGGGAGTCAGGAGTTGGGTTGCTCACCTCGGAATTACCAGCCTCTGACCTGCTATGCAGCCACAATATTTATATGGCTGGTTCTGTTAAGTGTCTAGACAATGGTAACCCTCAAATGTTGATGGTGGGGAAATTAGCAATGGTAATGACAGAATGTCAAGAGAAGATGCTTAGATTATCTCTTATTGGAGATGCTCATTACGTGGCATTTGTGTGCCGTGAATGTTACCTGGCACTTATCAGCCCAAGCCAGAATGTTTTTCAGGTCTTGCTGCATGTGGTCACAGACTGGTTCAGCATCTGAGGAGTTACGAATGGAACGGAACACTCTAAAATCCCCACTTTACCTTACGTTGGAGGGAAGGTCATTGATGAAGATGAAGATGCAGCTGAAGATGGTTGAGCCTAGGACACTACCCTGAGGAACTCTTGCAGCAATGTCCTGGGGCTGAGATGATTGGCTTCCAACAGCCACACCTATATTCTTTTGTCTAGGTTTGACTCCAACCAGCCGCGATGCATAAGACTGATGATTTCTTTGCCTGGGTCGGCAATTATGCAAACTTTGTCACCGATATCAGAATGAGTGCACACTCAGATATGTGGTTCTGACTGGCTTCCCAAAGGTGCAGCACATCATCGACTGCACACATGTGGCAATGAAAGCACCTACAGATCATCCAGGAGTGTTCATCAACCTCAGGGGCTTCCCCTCTATCAGCAGGCAGCTGGTGTGCAGCCACAAAAACAACTTTATGCAGGTGTATGCAAGATTCCTGGGCAGCTGCGATGATGCTTTCATCCTGATCTCTTCACATCTAGAAATAGAGTTTCTGGCTGCCTGCTATGAGACAAGGAACACTTCCTTAAACTATGGCTGATGGCACCTTTCAGAAACCCGAGGAATGAGGTCCAGGAGCATAAGAGTGAATGCCATATGACCACCAGATGTGTCATCGAACAAGCCATTGGAAAGCTGAAGATGTACTTAAGGTGCCTGGACAGATCTGGTGATGCCCTTCAGTATCCACCTGCTAAGGTCCCCAGAACGGCTGTGGTGTGCTGCTGAAAGAAAGGGCATAGACAGAAAGAGGTGTGTGTACCTGCAAGCTATGTTGGTATGAGGAGCAATGTGCTGAAGCTGGCTTGAGTGGGCAGAGTGAGGGGCATCGGGTGATATGCCCATCAGGATGTAGGTGAGCGTGTCACTGTATTCACCCTTACTGCCCTACTTCGGTCATTGAACTGTTTACTACATTAGATCCAAGAGCGTGGCACCATGTTGCTGATGCTGACTGTCATATCGCAGGCTGAAAGGAATCACACTTGAAATCACAGCTGTAACTTTAACAAAGATTTAACAACTATTTTATTAAAGACTTTTGTAGAGTTCTTGCTTACTGCTCTCACTGTGGTACAAAGCTATTTGACATTACAACAACCCCCAGGTCAGATATTTTCCCCAAAGCACAAAGCTACTTTCAGTTTCCCTTCCAAGTACTATATTTTCTGTAATACTCAATCCCACGCATGCAATCATGCAATTCCTCCCTTATCAGACCAAAACATGTCCATAATTTCTGAACATAATCACAACAATTCATCTTCTTATTGTTTTGGTGGTCTCCTCTTGCGCCATGGTCTTTCTGTTCTTCACCAAATCTGAACCGTTCATTTTTTCTGGTCAACTTCCTCAATGGATCAGCCAGGGTAGCAAAGTTTGGGATATACCTTGCACAATAGCTCACAAGTCCCAGAAAATGTCTCACTTTGCTAGCGTTTTGTGGTTCACGTGCCTTTGCTATTGCTTCTATCTTGCCTTTGGCAGGATTGATTCCACTGCCCGTGAGCCTATGGCCCGTGAACTTTAGCTCTGTCACACCCAGCAAGCACTTGTCTACATTTACCGTAAGTCCTGCTGACTGCAATCTAGCCAATACTAATCTCAGCCTCTCGTCATGTTCCTCTTTATTGGCTCCATGAATAATGATATCATCTGAGATATTGGCTGTTCCTAGGATCCTTTGTATCACCTCATGAATTTCATGTTAGTAAATCTCTGGTGCCACATTGATGCCAAATAGCAACCTTTTGTATGGATAAAGTCCACAATGAGTGACAAAAGTAATCACCTTCTTTGAATCAGGATGAAACTCCAGCTGGTGGTATCCCCATTTTAAGTCTAATTAGGAGAATATCTTGCTTGTTGACAACTCTTGACAGATTTCATCCACAGTGGCAATTGGGTGACGTTCTGTCATTTACCCATTGCATATCAACACAGGGTCAGATGTCACATTTTGGTTTAGGCACTACCATAACAGGGGTCATCAATGGTGTTGGTCCTTCTACTGGCTCTATGATCAACCAGTTCCTTGATCTTTGCCTCAACTTTCCCTCTCAGACCAACGTATAGGCTGAGCTACAGTCTTCACGTTCTTGTCAATTGTTAATCTCACTTGGTGGTTGTGCAACTTCCCAATTCCTTGAAACACTGGTTCAAACTCCTATTGAAGCTCCGCATAGAAATTCACAGAATTCACTTTCAATTCTGCCTCCACACTCTGATCTCCAGCTCCCACACTCATTGTGAAACATCCAACAGTTTGAAGTGGGGTTTTAGATGAGTAAGGCTTTTTGACACATTTTTAAGATATGCTCTTGATTCTCTTTGTCTTCAGTTCCTCCCACAATGCTCTGCTAATGATATTACTGTCACTGCCTGAATCTAAAATAATGCTCACTTCAATTTGTATCACAATTTTACTACTTCCATCTCTTTTTCCTTTACATGGTTTGTGAGGCTTGCCACTCTGTTCAGCTTTGCTTCTGCACTTCTTGGCAAAATGGTCTCTGCCGTTACATTTTCTATATTGCTGCCCTGCCAAGGGAAAGATATCATCTCTTCCCTAGTGCCCCAAGTTTCCACATCTGAAACACTCTCGCAGAATTTAGCTGTTTACATTTACACATACTTGGATTCCATTGCGACACTTGATTAACCTCAGATTTTGTTGTGCCGATGGCAGAAATGGGACCAAATTTCATGTTGTGAAATTGTCCATCCACTGCTTCCCATGCAGCAGCTATCGTCAAAGTGTCATCTAACTTTAAGTCACCTCCTCTTTCCAGCAGCCTGCATCTCAACATTTCCGACTTGCACCTGATCCATTACCTGGTTATTCAAATCCATCACAACTAATTGCATCCATCCGACGCCTGCCTCAAATGAGTCATAAATTGGACTATTGTTTCCCCTGCTTTCTGTCTCATTTGATGGGAAACATGCCTTTGGAATGTGGCATTTGACGTCGCCACATAATGGTCCTTCAAAGATTTCACTGCACGTTCATAATCCACCTTTTCTCCCGTGTCAGGCAACGTTTTGGAAGTCTGCCATACCAACGCATCTGCATTAAACTGTAATAAGGCCAGTTGCTGTGCTTTCTGCACCACTGTCGCCCCGTTCAGAAACAAACCACGACTGTCAGAATGCACTTCAAACTCCTCCAGCCACGCTTTCCATTTCACACTTACAGAACTGGCATCACTCATCGGATCAATTTTCTGGATTGCAGACATATCAGCCCCAGCAAATGCCATGACACAGTCCTGAATATCTCTGAATTTACCTCGTTGCCAATGTTACATCTCAGGCTAAAACGAATCACACTTGAAATCACAGCTGTAACTTTAACGAAGATTTAACAAGTGTTTTATTAAAGACTTCTGTAGTGTTCTTGCTTACTGCTCTCAATGTGGCTACAAAGCTATTTGACCTTACAACAACACCCAGGTGAGATGTTTTCCCCAAAGCACAAAGCTACTTTCAGTTTCTCTTCCAAGTACCATATATTCTCTAATACTGAAACCCACACATACAATCAGGACACTGACCTCTTGTGCCACCTCCAACCACACCTTCTTGGCTTCTCTATCAGCTTCTTCCTCCCATTCCTAGGGAACAGTTATTTTTCTCCAGATCCTCATAGCCTCTTGTAGAAAATCCAAGGAGTTGTCTTTACAACGAGGTGTAGCCTTTGACCGTCTGTATTCCATACTGGCACTTCCTGCTCTTTGGCTTCCAACTCCAAGCTTCATCAAATTGCATATTTGGATTGTCACTTCAAATACTGATGTACAAATCGTGTCATACAGGCCATCATCACACTCCTGACACTAATTGATCAGGAAAGCCAGAAATCATATTGTAATGCAGTGGCAGGGTTAAAAAGTCAAGACAGGGTTTTTCATGCACTAAGAGATCTCCCTCTAACCCCGCTCCCAATGCATCACAAGCTTAAAATGCAGCCCATAGTCCATTATCCTGGACTGTCTTTTTGTGGAAGTTTTGCCATTCACTGAGTTGAGTGATGTTGTTCCAGGGGAATGGGACGTTTTCTAGTTTGGGCATCCATTGTAAGCCTCTGTTAATGACTGAGCAGGTATCATGTGGTTAAAAGTTGGTTAAAGCTCCCTCTGCTCCAACTCTGGCATTGTGTATCATCCTTAATCATGCACCAGGAGGACTATTCTCCATTTGTCTTGCTGAGTGATATTGTCATTCAGTGCTAATCATTAGCTGTCGGCCCATGCTGATAGTGAGTTAAGATGTACTGGATTAGGAAATGACATTGGAATGGCACATCCAAAATATTAATGTTGAAATTTTCTTCCTACCCAATGAGCCATTAATCTTCTGGTCTTGGACGCAGCCCTGCTACCACATGTTTAAAATGGTGAAAACATAAGATGTGAATTCTTTTAGTTATTTTGAATCACCCAGCACAGAAAGAGGCTATCCAGTTATTCCCACTCCCTGCTCTTTTTCCATATCTCTGCCATATTTTCTCCGTCAAGTATTTATCTAATCTCCTTTTGAAGGCTATTGTTGAATCTGTATCCAACACCCATTGCAACTCTGACACAAGGCTAGAGGACACAGGTTCAAAGGTGAATGGAGAGTAGCATTGGGTCAAGCACAAATCAGGACACTAATCTGAACCTGTCTTGTTCCCACCACACAGGATCCTGTTTAAATAACAGCACCACCCTCCCCCTCAAAAAACCTCTGAATGTTATAAATAATTTACTTGATAAACACATTACAATAGAGACTGCACTTCAAAAGTAACTCATCAACTGTAAAATGCTTTCAGCTATCCTGAGGTTGTGAAAGGCACTGCATAAAAACAAGATATTTTCTTTCTTAAACACCTCTTCGATTTTATTGCAAAGAGTTAACCGGATTCACACAGCACTTTTTGCATGACTATAATATTATCGTTTATCTAAAGCAATTTGCATGCACATAAATTCGTATTTAATATTTCTCTCCTGCACACCTTGATCTGCCACTTTTAGCTCTCACTACCTCACAACTAAATAATTTAATACATAAACTGCCTGGCTGACATTCAAATGATGAAAGCAGTTGATGATTAACCAAATGATGATGTTATTTTATGATTAATTTGATTTTACAGCTGAGGTACACAAATGTTACACCCAAAGAGTTCATTCTGAGTTCACCCTTAAGACTGGGTATCACAGGACAGATTAAAGTCAACAAGCAGAAACCTCATCTGTGTTTTTTTTTAAATAAAATTGCCTGTTGGATGTGGTTGATCCTTGCAAGGTCGTAATTGTTACCATCCCTCCTTATCCTGAGGAAGGGGCGGTGGGTCTTTTCTCTTGAACTGTTGTTGTCACTGCTGTAATGATGTTTCCACTGTGGTATTATTCAGGTAATTCTCGGATTATGAGCCAGTGATATAAAGGGACAGCAATATACATCCAAATCAGAGTGGCACACTACTCGGAGGGAAACTTGGATGTGATGGTATTACCATGATATTGTTGCTTTTATCCTTGTCTGTGTTAGAGGTCACAGGGAAGGAAGGAGCTGTGGACGTCGGGCGGCACAGTGGCGCAGTGGTTAGCACCACAGCCTCACAGCTCCAGGGACCTGGGTTCGATTCTGGGTACTGCCTGTGCGGAGTTTGCAAGTTCTCCCTGTGATTGTGTGGGTTTTCGCCGGTTGCTCTGGTTTCTTCCCACAGCCAAAGACTTGCAGGTGATAGGTAAATTGGCCGTTGTAAATTGCCCCTAGTGTAGGTAGGTGGTAGGGAATATGCGATTACAGTAGGGTTAATATAAATGGGTGGTTGTTGGTCGGCACAGACTCGGTGGGCTGAAGGGCCTGTTTCAGTGCTGTATCTCTAAAAAATAAAAAAAAGGTAACCTTGGTAAGTGGCTATAATGCATCCTGTAGATCGTACACCCTGCAGCCATTGTGTACAGACAATAGAGGGGTGGATACTGAGTCCAATGGCTGCAGCCTGATCAGGCAAACTGTTCTGTCCTGAATGGCGTCAAGCTTCTTGAGTGCTGCTGTGGTTGCACCCATCAGTTGAGTGGTGAGTGCTTTGTTATATCCCTGAAGAGTTTTGCGGATGATGTAACAGCTTTGAGATGTGGGGAGGTGAGCTACTCTTTGCTGCCTTTGCCCTGCTCATGTAGTCACAATGTTGATATGACTGCTTGAGTGAAACATCTTGCAAAGGGTGACCCCCAAAATGTTGATGAGGGGATTATCCGCAGTGGTGATGATGTTGAAGGCCACTTGAAGATGGCTGGGCTTTCTCTTGTTAGAGATAATAATTTCCTGTCACTTATACTGTGTTTATTTTACCTGTCACTTATAGACCCAAGCCTAGAAGCTGTAAGGTTGTCATGCACTGATTCCTTATGGAGTGGTTCTGAATGCAGCTGAATACTGTGAAGTTATCAGTGAACAGCCCACTCAAAGAACAACGAACAAAGAACAGTACAGCACAGGAACAGGCCATTCGGCCCTCCAAGCCTGCACCGATCTTGATGCCTGCCTAAACTAAAACCTTCTGCACTTCCGGGGACCATATTCCTCTATTCCCATCCTATTCATGTATTTGTCAAGATGCCTCTGAAACGTCGCTATCATACCTGCTTCCACCACCTCCCCCGGCAGCAAGTTCCAGGCACTCACCACCCTCTGTGTAAAGAACTTGCCTCGCACATCCCATCTAAACTTTGCCCCTCTCACCTTAAACCTATGTCCCCTAGTAACTGACTCTTCCACCCTGGGAGAAAGCTTCTGACTATCCACTCTGTCGATGCCGCTCATAACTTTGTAAACCTCTATCATGTCGCCCCTCCACCTCCGTCGTTCCAGTGACAACAATCCGAGTTTATCCAACCTCTCCTCATAGCTAATGCCCTCCAGACCAGGCAACATCCTGGTAAACCTCTCCTGTACCCTCTCCAAAGCCTCCACGTCCTTCTGGTAGTGTGGCGACCAGAATTGCACGCAATATTCTAGGTTTGACATAACTAAAGTTCTGTACAGCTGCAACATGACTTGCTAATTTTTATACTCTATGCCCCGACTGATGAAGGCAAGCATGCTGTATGCCTTCTTGACTACCTTATCCACCTGCGTTGCCACTTTCAGTGACCTGTGAACCTGTACACCCAGATCTCTCTGCCTGTCAATACTCCTAAGGGTTCTGCCATTTACTGTATACTTCCCACCTGCATTAGACCTTCCAAAATGCATTACCTCATATTTGTCCAAATTAAATTCCATCTGCCATTTCTCCGCCCAAGTCTCCAACCGATCTATATCCTGCTGTATCCTCTGACAATCCTCATCACTATCCGCAACTCCACCAACCTTTGTGTCATTCACAAACTTACTAATTAGACCAGCTACATTTTCCTCCAAATCATTTATATATACTACAAAGAGCAAAGTTCCCAGCACTGATACCTGCGGAACACCACTAGTCACATCCCTCCATTCAGAAAAGCACCCTTCCACTGCTACCCTCTGTCTTCTATGACCGAGTCGGTTCTGTATCCATCTTGCCAGCTCACCTCTGATCCCGTGTGACTTCACCTTTTGTACCAGTCTGCCATGAGGGACCTTGTCAAAGGCTTTACTGAACTCCATATAGATAACATCCACTGCCTTTCCTTCATCAATCATCATTGTCACCCCCTCAAAAAACTCAATCAAATTAGTGAGACTCCTGACGCAATGATGGAGAGGACGTCACTGAAGATGGTAGGACCAAGGATGCTGCCCTGAGGAACTCCCGTAGTAACATCCAAGAACTGTGACTATTGGCGTTCAACAACCATGACCATCTTCTTTTGTGTCAGGTATGACTGCAGCCACTGGCGAGTTTGCTATTTGACCTCACCATTGACCTGTTTTACTCAAGCCTCTTGGTGCCCTATCTGGTTGAATTCTGCCTTGATGTTAAATGCAGTTAATCTCACCTCTCCTCTGGAATTCAGCTCTTGTATTTACACCTGGGTCAAGGCTATGATGAAATTTGGAGCTGAGTACTCCAGCAGAACCTGAGCTTTGTATCAGTGAGCAGGTCACTGGGTATTGCCAGATAGCACCAATGTTGGCTGCTTTCATCACTTCACTGGCAAATGGGAGGAGATTCATAAGGTGATAATTGACAGAGTTAGGTCTTTTTTTTAATGGATACATTCTTCAATGATAACAACCTCAACAACTGTGCAAGAAGACGCACAGTCTCATCAGGTACACTATAAACTACAACACTGCTCATATGTCATCACGACAAGCATAGGAATATAAAAATTAATTGGACTGAAATGATGGGCTGGTCCATCAAACCTGCTGCACACCATGATGACTGGATACTTTTTTCTTTCATCTCTCAACCATCCCCTCCTCCTCGAGATTGAAACCTGACAAGAAGATCACATGGACTAATTGTTAACGATAAACACACTTCCTGTATGATGCTCTCTCTGGCCTGGTTGAGAGCCAGTCCAGCTTCTCCTTGAAGGCATAGAGAGGGTCAGCACCCACCACAACAGGTTCCAGAGGCACAATTCACAATGCAAAATAAAGCTGGAAAATTGAACCAGTACTGTCCAGAATCCAGATTCTTTCCCGCAATGCATAATTTGACTTTAATGTCACTGGGTCGAAGATTATTGGAAATTTGGACATTGTTGCTAAGACCTAATTTGTTAAAATTTAATATATTTGAAATATTTTTCTCTGAATATAATGGAAAACTTAAAAAAAAAATAAACAAGTACCATAACCAGAGTAGATTTTAGTAGGCTTATTCCACACAAGGATATCTTATATATGATGTCGGAAATATCCTTTAAAAAGTGTAATGATGATAAGTTTCACCCCACTCCCTTTTGGAATGTATAACAAGAATATTAGGTAAGTCCTGGGTGTGAATTCACATTTCAGTGCACTTGTACTGACTCCAATAGATTGTAATTCCTGAAACAACTCTTCTGTGCCTGAAAGCCTTTCTTGAAGTAATTGGCTTTGCTCCATGAACCTCTGGTCAGTTATTCTCTGTCACCCTCTGTCCCATCAACACTTCCCTTTTGTTCTCGTTTGTCCCACCCCCGCTTTATTTGCTTAAAACCTATTACATTTCTAACATTTGCCAGTTCTGATGAAGGGTCACTGACCTGAAACGTTAACTCTGGTTCTCTCTCCACAGATGTTGCCAGACCTGCTGAGTATTTCCAGCATTTCTTGTTTTTATTTCACTAACTTGGTTCCTGGAATGAGAGGGTTTTACTATGATGAGAGGCTGAGAAAATTGGGCCCATACTCTCTGGAGTTTGGAAGAATGAAAGGCAATCGCATTGAAACATACAAGATTCTGAAGGGGCTGCATAGGGTAGACACAGAGAGGTTGTTTCACCTGGCTGGGGGGTCTAGAACACGGGAGCTCAGCCTCAGGATAAGGGGCTGATCATTTAGAACTGAGTTGAGGAGAAATTTCTTCACTGAGACGGTTGTCAATCTTTGGAATTCTCTACCCCAGATGTGGATGCTCCATCGTTTAGTATATTTAAGATGAGACTGATAGGCTTTTGATCTTTCAGGGAATTATGGGACATGGGAAGCAGGCAGGAAAGTGGATTTGAAGCAGAAGATCAGCCATGATCATATTGAATGGGGAGCAGGCTTGAGGGGCCAAATGGTCTACTCCTGCTCCTATTTCTTATGTTTTTATGCAATATGATTACGACCAAATAATCTGTTTTAGTGGTGTTAGTTGAGGGGTAAATATTAGTGAGGAGACCGGGGATAACTCCCATGCTCTTTGAAATAGTTCCAAGATGTCATCTCCAACCATGTAGCACTCCCTCTGTTCTGCACTGGGGTGTCAGGCAAAATTTTGTGCTCATGTGTCTGGAGTGGGATTTGAACCCACCGCTGGCTAAGGAGCCACAACTGACACGCAGGCCAAGAAGGTGTTATTATGCATGGTTTGATTGTTATCATTGTAGTTGGATGGTGACCTGTCTAATTCAAAGTGTTTGGAATAGTTCATTGGATGTCTCAGAAAGGGTAAAGCCACCCAGTTTAAACATTGTGGGCTGGAGACGTCTCTATAGAAGCTGGAGGCTCTTCGTGTGGGGCGTGCTTCACCTCCAGTCATTTCCAGTGCGCTCTGCGTAGGAAAGGGCCAATGTGGGCTTCCCCTATCTGCACTGGAGGCCTCTGAACTGATGCTGTCATGATGTCACGCAGCACGACCGGCTGATTTGCAAACTGGTACTGCACAGGTCCAAGCAACATATACGCTTGTCAATCACAAGCTGCAAGAGGAGCCCAGCAGTAATGTTATTTAAAGGGCCAGGCCTTCATTCAGGCATGTCACCACGCACCACTGAAATAACAGTACTTTGTATCAACCTGCCTTTCAGTATCTACCTGCCTTCAGTAATCACACTGTCTAACCTCCAACTTGTGGGTAAGATTATTTAGAGTAAAGGCTGCTATTGCAAAGTCTCTGGAAGTACTATGGAGTGCTTTTGGAGGTGCTGAGGTGTGTTTCTGGATTTGTCAGGGAAAGTTGCTGCAGCCTCACAGGGAAGGCAGAAGATTTGGTGACCTGTCCACATAAAGGCTGCAACAGGTATAAGGGGGCAAGAGGGAAAACTCTGCGCATTGCCCACTGCCAACTTGTTCCTTGATAGAAGGCTGCCTGAAAGGCCTGCCAATGTACCAAGCATTGCAATGTGCATCCTCATCAGTGTTCTCCTATAGACCATCCCATCAAAGTCCTCATCTGCAGCAGACCACGGCTGCAACCTCACCTTTGGATGAGCTGGCACATGAACCATCCATTACCCCTGGCCGGCTGCGGCCCACTCATGCCCGGTGACTTACCACGTGCAGATCCCAACTATAGGCTACCCTCTAAGCTATGTGCAGGGTCAGTATCTGAGCTGGATGCAGTGTATCGGATCAGGTGCTGTGCTGTTGCTTCCTCTCTGTGTCCTGGGTGTACTGTGGATTTCCAGGCAGCAATTCTTAAGTGTCTGAAAGTAGGAACTTAAAAAGGGGGAAGGTTTAGATGAAGGAAGTGGGGGGGTGAGGTGGAAAGCAAAAGATCCAAAGTCAAACTATCTGTAGCTTTCACTTCATGCCAGCTAGCAGGATGAGGGTGTGGTGGAACTTGTGAAAGGGCATAAGGCAGTAACATGCCATCATCCTCAATGTTCTCAGCGATATCAGATGTAACAGGTTCTGTGGCAGCCGGCCACGTGATTGAGGGAACCATCTCCTCCGTAGGGCTCAGGAGATGTAGGCGTCATTGTCCCCCATTGGTTCTGCTCAGCTGCCTCCTGTTATGGGACATCTTGTCCTGTAAGAGAGAGAGAAGAATGTCAGTGAGTATGTTGCAATGTCTTTGGGTGATGTGCATGTCACCGCTGAATAGATGAAGATGTGTGGAAGCAGTGGGTGTGAGTTTGGCATCATTAGAATGTGTGTGACGGGGAGGTGGAGTTTCTGGATATTGGGCACGAGTCCTGAGTGCCTGTTACTGCTTCTGGATGAGTGATGGGGATGCTGTGCATGGAGCAGTGTTAATCGCTGGTAGAGCAGTGGGTAGGAGATGTCATGTGAAGATGCATTCACTAATCTTAATCACCTTTGTGAGGTCATTATACTCCTTGTGACACTGCTGCCAGGACCTCGGGGCCAGACTCTGGGAATTGACCTCCCAGGCCACTTGCTCCCATTCCCTACTGAGGGTTGTCCTTGAGCGACACCTGACTCCCTACAGAAATACGGCCTCTCCCCTCCTATCCATCTCTACCACTAAAGCCTCCAGCACTGCAGCCGTGACCTTGCTGGACCATTTATATAGTCCCAACACGTAGCCAGTGTCAGTACAGGCAACCAGCATCAGCTCCCATCCACTCAGTGCAGCTCTCCTTTAAGAGGGGCAGACTGCCTTTAAGAGGAGCAGGCTGTCTGCACCACATGATACCAGTGAATGCTGCTTGGCCCGCCGCTGAGTACTCAAGCAGCCAGCAGCATGGGCCCTGCTTGGACTGACGCTATAATCAGGCAAATGAGGAGGCAGTACCAAGTTTGCATGCTGCCTACCTCCACAGCAACAGGTACAGGCAGGTCACGAAGTATGACCCCTATACCTACAAAATGGAGCAGATCAATTTCTAGCGCTGTATGTGCCTTGACATCTTTGGGATCATCGTAAATCAATAGATTGATCGTGGTATCTGTATTGAAGACTTTAATTAGACTTGTGAGAATGTCTTGTCTTAGATCTTGTCATTATTTAATTGCTTACAGATCCTTTAAAGGACAGCTGCAAAGTGAGGAGCTATGGGACAGTGTCCACCTACTTGTCCACCTGCACTCAGGTCACCAGTTACAAGCCTAATCAGGGCAATCTAATCATTGTGTAACAAGTAAATAACCATATTCCAACAGTCAATCTTGAGGTTAAAGCACAAGACACACATTTGTTGGTTTTCTCATCATAACCAACATACAGACCCTTAGAAAATAGGCGACATGTTTAGATAGAGGATCTGGATCGGCGCAGGCTTGGAGGGCCAAAGGGCCTGTTCCTGTGCTGTAATTTTCTTTGTTCTTTGTTCTTTGTTCTTATTGGCCCCAATATCCATTCACTTGCAAAGAACAAAATCCTGGCTTTAATTACTTATTTTACCAGTTCTACAACCCAGGGATTGGGGAAAGAAAATAGATGAGCACACTTTTGGGATGGAAGGGAGAGAGGCAAACTCTTGAGGGGGCGGGGGATCACAATTGAGAAAGCCCCTCTCATCGAGAAACTGAAAGCGATTGTCATATGAAGTGGAGAAGGAAAAGTCCTATCTTGAGGGTGGAAGGAGAGCAGTGAGGTAGCAAATAAATGCCCCTTGGGGACTCAGAGCAAAATGATTCCCACTGACGAGTGGGTCAATAACTACAAACAGCAAGGGATCCAACACTAAGCCCTGTGGAACGCTACTGGAAACCACTTTCCATTCACAAAAACATCTGTCGATTACTACCCTTTGTTTCCTGGCCCTGAGCCAATTCTGTATCCAACCTGCCACATTACCCTGTATCCCATGGGCTTTCATTTTACTGACCAGTCTGCCATGTGGGACCTTGTCAAATGCCTTACTAAAATCCATGTAAACCACATCCACTGCACTTCCCTCATCAATCCTTCTCGTTACTTCCTCAAAAAACTCAATTAAGTTAGTAAGACATGACCTTCCCTTAACAAATCCATGCTGACTATCCCTGATTAATCCATGCCTTTCTAAGTGGCAGTTTATCCTGTCCCTCAGAATAGATTCTAACAATTTACCCACCACCAAGGTCAGACTGACCGGCCTATAATTATTTGGCCTATCCCTCGCACCCTTTTTAAACAATGGTACAATGTTCGCAGACCTCCAATCGTCTGGACCCTCTCCTGTATTTAGTGAGGATTTGAAGATGATCCTCAGTGCATCTGTTATTTCCTCCCCTGGTTTCCTTTAACAACCTGGGATGCAATCCATCCGGCCCTGGTGATTTATCCACTTGCAAGGATGTCAGACCCTCTAGTACTTCCTCTCTCATTGTGCTTACCACATCTAATATTTCACACTCCTCCTCTTTAACTACAATGTCTACATCATCCCTCTTCTTTGCGAAGACAGAGACAAAAATCTCATTAAGAACCCGGCCCACATCTTCCGCATCCACGTATAAATTCCCTTGTACATCTCTGATAGGCCCTACCCTTTCCTTAGTTATCCTCTTGCTCTTAATGTGCTGTTAAAACATCTTTGGGTTTTCCTTGATTTTACCTGCCAATAATTTTTCATGTCCTCTCTTTGCTTTTCCAATTTCCTTTTTTACATCACTTTCTACACTCCTCTAGGCTTTCTAAAGTATTAAGATTTTTATGATTGTCATAAGCTTTCTTTTTCTGCTTTAACTTACCCTGAAAGCATCTAGATAACCAGGGGACTCTAGATTTGGCAGTCCACTTTTGTGGGGACATGCCTACATTGTGCCTGTAGAATCTCGCTTTTGAATGCCTCCCACTGGTTTGCCGCTGATTTTCCTTCAAGTAGCTGTATGCAGTACACTTTCACCAAGTCACCTCTCAGCTTCTTAAAATTCACCTTCCCCCAATTTAGAACTCTTACTCCTGTTTTATCTTTGTCCTTTTCCATGATTATGCGAAAACCTACTGTATTAGGGTCACTATCTCCACTGTTACTTCCTCCACTTGCCAAGATTCATTTCTGAAGACTAAATCTAGAATTGCACCCCCTCTCATTGGACTTGTTATGGGCTGGCTAAAAAAGTTCTCTTGAACACAGTTCAAGAATTTTGTCCCCTCTGTGCCCTTCACACTGTTTGTATCCTGGTTGATATTGGGGTATTTGAAACCCCCAACTATTATTGCCCTATAGTTTTTGCACTCATAAATTTGCCTACATATTTGTTCTACCTCCCTCTCACTATTTGGGGGTCTATAGTATACTCCTAATAGATTAGATTAGATTAGAGATACAGCACTGAAACAGGCCCTTCGGCCCACCGAGTCTGTGCCGAACATCAACCACCCATTTATTCTAATCCTACACTAATCCCATATTCCTACCAAACATCCCCACCTGTCCCTATATTTCCCTACCACCTACCTATACGAGTGACAATTTATAATGGGATAGTGTGGCTGCTCCTTTTTTATTTCTGAGCTCCACCCATATGGCCTCATTTGATGATTCATTTTGCATATCATCCCTCCTCAAAGCTGTTATTAATTCCTTAACTAATAATGCTACACCCCCTCCTTTTTTATCTCTCTTTCTATCCCGCCTGAAAACTTTATATCCAGGCATGCTGAGCTGCCATTCTTGTCCCTCCTTAAGCCAAGTTTCCATTATAGCAATGATATCATGTTGCCATGTGTCTATCTGTGCCCGCAGCTCATTAGCTTTATTTACTATACTCCCAGCATTTAAAAAAATACCCTTTAATACTGCCAAATTCCTGTGCTGCACACTTTTTAACCTTTGCTTCTTCTGTCTTTTAGAGTCACTTGCTAATTCTCTGCCTCCTGTTCCCTGTCCTGAAATTGTCTAAGACTACACTCAGGTTCCCATACCCCTGCTAAACTAGTTAAAACCGTCCCCAACAGCATTAGCAAACCTTCCCACAAGGATATTTGTCCCAGTCCTGTTCAGGTGTAGACTGACTGGCTTGTACAGGTCCCACCTTCCTCAGAGTCAGTACCAATGCCCCAGAAATCTGAAACCCTCCTTCTTGCACTATCTCTCCAGCCATGCATTCATCTGGTGTATTTTCCTATTTCTAAATGCACTAGCACGTGGCCTTGGGAGTAATTTGGAGATTATTACCTTTGAGGTCCTGCTTGTTAATCTCATTCCTAACTTCCTAAACTCAGCCTGCAGGACCTCATCCCTCTTTCTTCCTATATCGATGGTACCAATGTGGACCACGACCTCTGGCTGTGCACCCTCACCGTCCAGAATGCCCTGTAGCCGCTCAGTGATATCCATAACCCTTGCACCAGGGAGGCAACATACCATCCTGGAATCACGTAAGTGACCACAGAAATGTCTATCAGTTCCCTTAAATATAGAATCCCCTATCACTATTGCCCTCTTCTGCTTTATCCTCCCTCCCTACACAGCTGAGCCACCCATGGTGCTCTGGTCATGACTCTCATTGTACTCTCCAGAGGAACCCTCTCTCCTATCGATACTCGGAACTGAATACTGTTTAGAAAGTTGGATGCCCTCTGGGATCTCCTGCGCTACCTGCCTTGACCTTCTTATCTGTCTGGCAGCCATCCAGTCCCGCACTGCCTGTGCTCTCTGAAGGTCCGAGATGACTAACTCCTGAAACGTACTATCCACGTAGTTCTCTGCCTCGCGGATGTGCCACAGTGACTCCAGCCGCTGCTTAAGTTCCAAAACCCGGAGTTCAAGCTTCTGCAGCTGGTGACGCTTGCTGCAGATGTGTTTGTCTAGGACACGTGTGCGTCCATGACTACCCACATGCCACGGGAGGCACATTCCACTTGGCCGAGCTGCCCTGCCATTACTTAGCTTTACAACTATCGCTAATGTAATAAGTGGAATAACTTACCAGTTACTTGCCAATAAGCTTCTTCGGGTAGTACCGTGGAAGCAGAAAAGGCAGAAAAGAAAAGAAAGAAACCAAAAAGCACCTCTTTCCCCCAATCTCTTTTAACAGAAAACAAGCTAACTGGAAGAGCCCATGAGGTTTATTCCCTGTTGCCAGATGAGAGTCCATCAAATTATGAACTGACCAAAAATGCTATCGTCAGGGCATATGAGTTACTGCCCGAAGCCTGTTGTCAAAAGGGTAGAATCCTCAAGAAGCAAGCTAATCAAACTTATCTGGAGTTTGAAAGAAGTAAGCAGCTGGCTTTTGACCAGTGGCTGAGGGCTCTTAAAGTACAGCTCAGCTATGAGAATCTCAGAGAAGTAGTTCAGGTAGAGGAATTTTAAAACACTCTCCCACTCTCAATAAAGACCCATGTAGAGGGGCAGCTGGTTCAGAGAGCCCGTCAGCGGCCATTCTGGCCAATGAGTTTGCTTTAATTTATAAGCCGGTTTCCCAGGGGAGAACCTTTCCTAATCACCCCCACAAATCCGAAAAGGACGAAGGGTGGGAAGGTGATCTCTACCCAGGCAGTCCTGGGAGAGAAGGGAGAGCAGGAGACACAGGGGGTGCTCCTTCAGTCAAAAAGGAAGGTGCAGTGAGCAAGAGTGAGACTCGGAGACCTGTGTGTTTCCATTGTAATAAAGCAGGGCATTTAAAAGCTGACTGCTGGAAACTAAAGGGAAAACCGGTAGGGTTAATCAGGCATACCCGCTCAGTGAAGATGGGACCCTGATGGAAAGCACCGCAAAACAAGCTGTGGCTTTAACTGCAGTAAAAGTGCAACCCAGGAAACTTACCATGGCCAGTGCAGGATTGTCCCTAGTTTGCCTGTGGACGGGGTTTACCTGCTCCCAGATAATGAGCTGACGGAGGTGAAGGTGGTAGCCCCCCCCCACCCCCCCAGTAGTGAAAGAAAGACTGCAGGAGGTCAGAGAGACAGGGCAGTGGCAGGAGACAGTTCCCTGCAGTTTCCCTGAATGTGCAGTGGATCAGGCCATGATAAAACCAGCTCCCCCAAAGGATGCTGCATTGGCACTGCAGGCAGGTGACCATGAGCTGCTCCTCGGTAATTATCTGGCGGGGTTGAAGGTGGTAGCCCCCCAGTAGTGAAAGAAAGCCTGCAGGACGTCAGACTGCAGTCCTGCCACATCCAGCTGTGAATGGTGATGGACAATTAAACAACTAACTGGAGGAGGTGGCTCCACAAATATTCCCATCCTCAATGATGGGAGAGCCCAACATATCAGTGCGAAAGATAAGGCTGAAACATTTGCAACAATCTTCAGCCAGAAGTCTCGAGTTGATGATCCATCTCAACCTCCTCCTGAAGTCCCCAGCATCACAGATGCCAGACTTTAGCCAATTCGATTCACTCCGCGTGATATCAAGAAACGACTGAAGGCACTGGATACTGCTAATATTCCAGCAATATTAATAAGGCCCTGACAATATTCCAGCAATAGTACTGAAGACCTGTGCTCCAGAACTTGCTGCGCCCCAGCCAAGCTGTTGCAGTACAGCTGCAACACTGGCATCTACCCGGCAATGTGAAAAATTGCCCAGGTATGTCCTGTACACAAAAAGCAGGACAAGTCCAACCTGGCCAATTACCGCCCCATCAGCCTACTCTGAATCATCAGTAAAGTGATGGAGGTTGTCATCTACAGTGCCATCAAGCGGCACTTGCTTAGCAATAACCTGCTCAGTGACGCTCAGTTTGGGTTCCGCCAGGGCCACTCAGCTCCTGATCTCATTACAACCTTGGTTCAAACATGGACAAAAGAGCTGAACTCAAGAGTTGAGGTGAGAGTGACTGCCCTCGACATCAAGGCAGCATTTGACCGAGTATGGCATCAAGGAGCCCTAGCAAAACTAAGGTCAATGGGAATCAGGGGGAAAACCCTCCGTTGGCTGGAGTATTACCTAGCGCAAAGGAAGATGGTTGTGGTTGTTGGAGGTCAATGATCTGAGCTCCAGGACATCACTGCAGAAGTTCCTCAGGGTAGTGTCCTAGGCCCAACCATCTTCAGCTGCTTCATCAATGACCTTCCTTCAGTCATAAGGTGAGAAGTGGGGATGTTCGCTGATGATTGCACAATGTTCAGCACCATTCGTGACTCCTCAGATACTGAAGCAGTCCGTCTAGAAATACAGCAAACCTGGACAATATCCAGGCTTGGGCTGATAAGTGGCAAGTAACATTCGCGCCACACAAGTGCCAGGCAATGACCATCTCCAACAAGAGAGAATCTAACCATCTCCCCTTGACATTCAATGGCATTACCATCGCTGAATCCCCCACTATCAACATCGTAGGGGCTACCATTGACCAGAAACTGAACTGGAGTAGCCATATAAATACCATGGCTACAAGAGCAGGTCAGAGGCTAGGAATCCTGAGGCAAGTAACTCACCTCCTGACTCCCCAAAGCCTGTCCACCATCTACAAGGCACAAGTCAGGAGTGTGATGGAATACTCTCCACTTGCCTGGATGAGTGCAGCTCCAACAACACTCAGGAAGCTCGACACCATCCAGGACAAAGCGGCCCGCTTGATTGGCACCCCAACTACAAACATTCACTCCCTCCACCACCGACGCACAGTGGCAGCAGTGTGCACCATCTACAAGATGCACTGCAGCAACGCATCAAGGTTCCTTAGATAGCACCTTCCAAACCCGCGACCTCTACCAACTAGAAGGATAAGGGCAGAAAATGCATGGGAACACCACCACCTGCAAGTTCCCCTCCAAGTCACATACCATCCTGACTTGGAACTATATCGCCGTTCCTTCACTGTCGCGGGGTCAAAATCCTGGAACTCCCTTCCGAACAGCACTGTGGGTGTACCGACCCCACATGGACTGTAGCGGTTCAAGAAGGCAACTCGGCAGCTCACCACTACTTTCTCAAGGGCAATTAGGGATGGGCAATAGATGCTGGCCCGGCCAGCGATGCCCACATCCCATGAATGAATAGAAAAAAGAAAGAAAGGTCAGTGGCAGGAGACAGTTTCTCTGATTCACCAAAGGGGAGCTAAAAAAACACAGTGTGTTTTAAAAAAAGACGATCACGTTTAGACCAGGTGAAGGCTGAGAGGGAACCCTAGACCCCTTTCTCACCTGGTTGTAATAGGTTGATGTGTTATACATGGACTTCCAAAAGGCATTTGATAAAGTGCCACATATCAGATGTGTCAGCAAAGTTGTAGCTCATGAAGTAAATGGGACAATCACAGCATGATGACGAAATTGGCTGACTGACAGGAAACATGGAGTAGTTGTGAACGGTTGTTTTTCAGACTGGAGGAGGGTATATAGTGGGGTTCCCCAGGGGTCGGTATTGAGAGCCCTGCTTTTCTTGATATATATTAATGACCTAGACTTGGATTACAGGGTACAATTTCAAAATTTGTGGAAGACACAAAACCTGGAGGTTTTGTGAACTGTGAGGAAGACAGTGATAAACTTCAAGAGGACATAGACAGGCTGGTGGAATGGGCAGACAAGTGGCAGATAAAATTCAATGCAGAAAAGTGTGAAGTGATTTATTTTGGTAGGAAAAATGAGAAGATGCAATATAAACTGAAGGGTACAATTCTAAAGGGTGCTGCAGGAGCAGAGGGACCTGGGGGTATATGTACACGGGGCAGGTTGAGAAATTGGTTAATAAAACAAATGGAGCCCGAGGCTTTATAATTAGTGGCAAAGAACACAAGAGCAAGGAAGTTATGATAAACCTATATAAAACATTAGTTTTGCCTCAAGGTGTCATCACTCCCAGCAGTCTCCGTTGCTGAGTTTGAGAATGGCACACACCCGGAAGAGGTCAGTACCTCCTGCCTCTCCGACCCTTCCGGATGGTCACCCATCTACTATCCTGAACTCTCACTGCCTGTGGGGTGACCACCTCCTGAAAAGTACAATCCAGGAAACTCTCATCCTCCCTTATGCTCTGCAGTGACTCCAGCTGCCCCTGAGGCTCCAGCTCACACTATGATTTTCATCTTGTTCTATCTCTCAGCTCCCACTCTTTTTAACTCTCGGCTCCAACTCTCAGCTCTCACTCTTTTTAAATCTTCACTCTCTCAGCTCCTGCTCTTTTTAAATGTCCACTCTCTCAGCTCCCAGTTTTTTAAAATCTCCGCTCTCTCAGCTCCCGTTCTTTTTAAATCTCCGCACTCTCAGCTCCCAGTCTTTTTAAATCTCCGCTCTCTCAGCTCTGGCTCTTTTTAAATTTCCGCTCTCTCAGCTCCCGGTCTTTTAAAATCTCCGCTCTCTCAGCTCCCGATCATTTTAAATCTCCGCTGTCTCAGCTCCCAGTCTTTTTAAATCTCCGCTGTCTCAGCTCCCACTCCTTTTAAATCTCCGCTCTCTCAGCTCCCGCTCTTTTTAAATCTCCGCTCTCTCATCACCCGCTCTTTTTAAATCTCCGCTCTCTCAGCTCCTGCTCTTTCTAAATCACCACTCCCTCACTGCTGCTCTTTTTAAATCTCTGCACCAACTCTCAGCTCCCAGTCTTTGGATACTGTTGCGGGGGACGACTTACCAGGGGTAAGCAATGGGGTACAGGTCTCTGGCACAGAGTCTGTCCCTGTTGCTCAGAAGGGAAGGGGGAAGAGGAGCAGAGCATTAGTCACTGGGGACTCCATAGTTAGGGGAACAGATAGGAGGTTCTGTGGGAACGAGAGAGACTCACGGTTGGTGTGTTGCCTCCCAGGTGCCAGGGTTCGTGATGTCTCGGATCGTGTTTTTGGGATCCTTAAGGGGGAGGAGGAGCAGCCCCAAGTCGTGGTCCACATAGGCACCAACGACATAGGTAGAAAGAGAGATGGGGATTTAAGGCAGAAATTCAGGGAGCTAGGGTGGAAGCTTAGAGCGAGAACAAACAGAGTTGTTATATCTGGGTTGTTGCCCGTGCCACGTGATAGCGAAGCGAGGAATAGGGAGAGAGAGGAGTTGAACACGTGGCTGCAGGGATGGTGTAGGAGGGAGGGTTTTGGTTTCCTGGATAATTGGGGCTCTTTCTGGGGTAGGTGGGACCTCGACAAACAGGATGGTCTTCACCTGAACCAGAGGGGTACAAATATCCTGGGGGGGAGATTTGCTAGTGCTCTTCGGGTGGGTTTAAACTAATTCAGCAGGGGAATGGGAACCTAAATTGTAGTTCCAGTGTACAGGATGTTGAGAGTAGTGAGGTCAGGGATAAGGTTACAAGGACGCAAGAGGGCACTGGCAAGCAAGAACTTGCTTTAAAGTGTGTCTACTTCAACGCCAGGAGCATCCGGAATAAGGTGGGTGAGCTTGCAGCATGGGTTGGTACCTGGGATCTCGATGTAGTGGCCATTTCGGAGACATGGGTAGAGCAGGGGCAGGAATGGATGTTGCAGGTTCCGGGATTTAGATGTTTCAGTAAGAACAGAGAAGATGGTAAAAGAGGAGGGGGTGTGGCATTGTTAATCAAGGAGAGTATTACAGCGGCAGAAAGGACGTTTGAGGACTCGTCTACTGAGGTAGTATGGGCCGAGGTTAGAAACAGGAGAGGAGAGGTCACCCTGTTGGGAGTCTTCTATAGACCTCCGAATAGTTCCAGAGATGTAGAGGAAAGGATAGCGAAGATGATTCTCGACAGGGGCGAGAGTAACAGGGTAGTTGTTATGGGGGACTTTAACTTTCCAAATATCGACTGGAAATACTATAGTTCGAGTACTTTAGATGGGTCAGTTTTTGTCCAGTGTGTGCAGGAGGGTTTTCTGATACAGTATGTAGACAGGCCAACCAGGGGCGATGCCACATTGGATTTGGTACTGGGAAATGAACCCGGCCAGGTGTTAGATTTAGATGTAGCTGAGCACTTTGGTCATAGTGATCACAATTCGGTTAGGTTTACCATAGCGATGGGCAGGGACAGGTACATACCGCAGGGCAAGAACTATAGCTGGGGGAAAGGAAATTATGATGCGATTAGGCAAGATTTAGGATGCGTAGGATGGGGAAGGAAACTGCAGGGGATGGGCACAATCGAAATGTGGAGCTTATTCAAGGAGCAGCTACTGCGTGTCCTTGATAAGATTGTACCTGTCAGGCAGGGAGGAAGTTGTGGAGTGAGGGAGCCGTGGTTTACTAAAGAAGTTGAAGCGCTTGTCAAATGGAAGAAGAAGCCTTATGTTCGGATGAGATGTGAAGGCTCAGTTAGGGCGCTTGAGAGTTACAAGCTAGCCAGGAAGGATCTAAAGGGAGAGCTAAGAAGAGCAAGGAGAGGACACAAGAAGTCAGTGGCGGATAGGATCAAGGAAAACCCTAAGGCTTTCTATAGGTATATCAGGAATAAAAGAATGACTAGAGTTAGATTAGGGCAAATCAAGGATAGTAGTGGGGAGTTGTGTGTGGAATCAGAGGAGATAGGGGAAGCGTTAAATGAATATTTTTCGTCAGTATTTACAGTGGAGAAAGAAAATGTTGTCGAGGAGAATACTGAGATTCAGACTACTAGGCTAGATGGGATTGAGGTTCACAAGGAGGAGGTGTTAGCAATTTTGGAAAGTGTGAAAATAGATAAGTCCCCTGGGCCAGACGGGATTTATCCTAGGATTCTCTGGGAAGCCAGCGAGGAGATTGCAGAGCTTTTGTCCTTGATCTTTATGTCGTCATTGTCAACAGGAATAGTGCCGGAAGACTGGAGGATAGCAAATGTTGTCCCCTTGTTCAAGAAGGGAAGTAGAGACAGCCCTGGTAATTATAGACCTGTGAGCCTTACTTCGGTTGTGGGTAAAATGTTGGAAACGTTATAAGAGACAGGATTTATAATCATCTTGAAAA
The DNA here is from genome assembly GCF_036365525.1 of Heterodontus francisci. Classification (NCBI taxonomy): domain Eukaryota; kingdom Metazoa; phylum Chordata; class Chondrichthyes; order Heterodontiformes; family Heterodontidae; genus Heterodontus; species Heterodontus francisci. The sequence goes on along the minus strand of NC_090374.1, from coordinate 27,804,511 downwards.
GAATAAGTTCATTAGCGATAGTCAGCACGGTTTTGTGAAGGGTAGGTAGTGCCTCACAAACCTTATTGAGTTTTTCGAGAAGGTGACCAAACAGGTGGATGAGGGTAAAGCAGTGGATGTGGTGTATATGGATTTCAGTAAGGCGTTTGATAAGGTTCCCCACGGTAGGCTATTGCAGAAAATACAGAAGTATGGGGTTGAAGGTGATTTAGAGCTTTGGATCAGAAATTGGCTAGCTGAAAGAAGACAGAGGGTGGTGGTTGATGGCAAATGTTCATCCTGGAGTTTAGTTACAAGTGGTGTACCGCAAGGATCTGTTTTGGGGCCACTGCTGTTTGTCATTTTTATAAATGACCTGGAAGAGGGTGCAGAAGGGTGGGTTAGTAAATTTGCGGATGACATGAAGGTCGGTGGAGTTGTGGATAGTGCCGAAGGATGTTGTAGGGTACAGAGTGACATAGATAGGCTGCAGAGCTGGGCTGAGAGATGGCAAATGGAGTTTAATGCGGAAAAGTGCGGCACAGTGGCGCAGTGGTTAGCACCGCAGCCTCACAGCTCCAGGGACCCGGGTTCGATTCCGGGTACTGCCTGTGTGGAGTTTGCAAGTTCTCCCTGTGTCTGCGTGGGTTTTCTCCGGGTGCTCCGGTTTCCTCCCACAAGCCAAAAGACTTGCTGGTTGATAGGTAAATTGGCCATTATAAATTGTCACTAGTATAGGTAGGTGGTAGGGAAATATAGGGACAGGTGGGGATGTTTGGTAGGAATATGGGATTAGTGTAGGATTAGTATAAATGGGTGGTTGATGGTCGGCACAGACTCGGTGGGCCGAAGGGCCTGTTTCAGTGCTGTATCTCTAATCTAATCTAAAAGTGTGAGGTGATTCACTTTGGAAGGAGTAACAGGAATGCAGAGTACTGGGCTAATGGGATGATTCTTGGTAGTGCAGATGAACAGAGAGATCTTGGTGTCCAGGTACATAAATCCCTGAAAGTTGCTACCCAGGTTAATAGGGCTGTTAGGAAGGCATATGGTGTGTTAGCTTTTATTAGTAGGGGGATCGAGTTTCGGAGCCACGAGGTCATGCTGCAGCTGTACAAAACTCTGGTGACACCGCACCTGGAGTATTGCGTGCAGTTCTGGTCACCGCATTATAGGAAGGGTGTGGAAGCTTTGGAAAGGGTGCAGAGGAGATTTACTAGGATGTTGCCTGGTATGGAGGGAAGGTCTTACGAGGAAAGGCTGAGGGACTTGAGGTTGTTTTCGTTGGAGAGAAGGAGGAGGAGAGGTGACTTAATAGAGACATATAAGATGATCAGAGGGTTAGATAGGGTGGATAGTGAGAGTCTTTTTCCTCGGATGGTGATGGCAAACACGAGGGGACATAGCTTAAAGTTGAGGGGTGATAGATATAGGACAGATGTTAGAGGTAGTTTCTTTACTCAGAGAGTAGTAGGGGCGTGGAACGCCCTGCCTGCAACAGTAGTAGACTCTCCAACTTTAAGGGCATTTAAGTGGTCATTGGATAGACATATGGATGAAAATGGAATAGTGTGGGTCAGATGGTTTCACAGGTCGGCGCAACATCGAGGGCCGAAGGGCCTGTACTGCGCTGTAATGTTCTAATCCTAATCTAAAAAATCCTTTTTAAATTTCCACTCTCTCAGCTCCTGCACTTTTTAAATCTCCGCTCTCTCAGCTCCGGCTCATTTTAAATCTCCGCTCTCTCAGCTCCCAGTCTTTTAAAATCTCCGCTCTTTCAGCTCCCAGTCTTTTAAAATCTTCGCTCTCTCAGCTCCTGCACTTTTTAAATCTCCGCTCTCTCAGCTCCCAGTCTTTTAAAATCTTCGCTCTCTCAGCTCCCGCTCTTTTTAAATCTCCGCTCTCTCAGCTCCCGCTCTTTATAAATCTCCGCTCTCTCCGCTCCCGCTCTTTTTAAATCTCTGCTCTCACAGATCCAGCTCTTTTTAAATCTCCACTCTCTCACTGCCGCTCTTTTTAAATCTACGCTCTCTCAACTCCAGCTCTTTTTAAATCTTCGCTCTCACAGATCCAGCTCTTTTTAAATCTCCGCTCTCACAGCACCCGCTCTTTTTAAATCTCCACTCTCTCCGCTCCTGCTCTTTTTAAATCTCCAGTCTCTCACTGCCGCTCTTTTTAAATCTCCGGTCTCTCAGCTCCTGCTCTTTTTAAATCTCCGCTCTCTCAGCTCCCGCTCTTTTTAAATCTCCACTCTCTCAGCTCCCGCTCTTTTTAAAACTCCGCTTTCTCAGCTCCTGCTCTTTTTAAATCTCCGCTCTCTCAGCTCAGCTCTTTTTAAATCTCTGCTCTCTCAGCTCCAGCTCTTTTTAAATCTCCACTCTCTCAGCTCCAGCTCATTTTAAATCTCAGCTCTCTCAGCTCCAGCTCTTTTTAAATCTCAGCTCACTCAGCTCCAGCTCTTTTTAAATCTCCGCTCTCTCAGCTCCAGCTCTTTTTAAATCTCTGCTCTCTCAGCTCCAGCTCTTTTTAAATCTCCGCTCTCTCAGCTCACAATCTTTTTAAATCTCCACTCTCTCACTGCCGCTCTTATTAAATCTCTGCTCTCTCAGCTCCTGCTCTTTTTAAATCTCCGCTCTCTCAGCTCCTGCTCTTTTTATATCTCCGCTCTCTCAGCTCCAGCTCTTTTTAAATCTCTGCTCTCTCAGCTCCAGCTCTTTGTGACTCTCCGCTCTCTCAGCTCCAGCTCTTTTCAAATCTCTGCTCTCTCAGATCCAGCTCTTTTAAAATCTCCGCTCTCACAGCTCCAGCTCTTTTTCAATCTCCGCTCTTACAGATCCAGCTCTTTTTAAATCTCCACTCTCTCAGCTCCAGCTCTTTTTAAATCTCCACTCACTCACTGCCGCTCTTTTTAAATCTCTGCTCTCTCAGCTCCAGGTCTTAATAAATCTCTGCTCTCTCAGCTCCAGCTCTTTTTAAATCTCCACTCTCTCAGCTCCAGCTCTTTTTAAATCTCCACTCTCTCACTGCCGCTCTTTTTAAATCTCTGCTCTCTCAGCTCCAGCTCTTTTTAAATCTCCACTCTCTCCGCTCCTGCTCTTTTTAAATCTCCGCTCTCTCAGTTCCAGCTCTTTTTAAATCTCAGCTCACTCAGCTCCAGCTCTTTTTAAATCTCCGCTCTCTCAGCTACAGCTCTTTTTAAATCTCTGCTCTCTCAGCTCAAGCTCTTTTTAAATCTCCGCTCTCTCAGCTCACAATCTTTTTAAATCTCCACTCTCTCACTGCCGCTCTTTTTAAATCTCCGCTCTCTCAGCTCCAGCTCTTTTTAAATCTCCACTCTCTCAGCTCCCGCTCTTTTTAAATCTCTGCTCTCTCAGCTCCAGCTCTTTGTGACTCTCCGCTCTCTCAGCTCCAGCTCTTTTTAAATCTCCACTCTCTCCGCTCCTGCTCTTTTTAAATCTCCGCTCTCTCAGTTCCAGCTCTTTTTAAATCTCAGCTCACTCAGCTCCAGCTCTTTTTAAATCTCCGCTCTCTCAGCTACAGCTCTTTTTAAATCTCTGCTCTCTCAGCTCCAGCTCTTTTTAAATCTCCGCTCTCTCAGCTCACAATCTTTTTAAATCTCCACTCTCTCACTGCCGCTCTTTTTAAATCTCTGCTCTCTCAGCTCCTGCTCTTTTTAAATCTCCGCTCTCTCAGCTCCCGCTCTTTTTATATCTCCACTCTCTCAGCTCCCGCTCTTTTTAAATCTCTGCTCTCTCAGCTCCAGCTCTTTGTGACTCTCCGCTCTCTCAGCTCCAGCTCTTTTTAAATCTCTGCTCTCTCAGCTCCAGCTCCTTTTAAATCTCTGCTCTCTCAGCACCAGCTCTTTTTAAATCTCCGCTCTCTCAGCACCCGCTCTTATTAAATCTCCACTCTCTCAGCTCCAGCTCTTTTTAAATCTCAGCTCACTCAGCTCCAGCTCTTTTTAAATCTCCGCTCTCTCAGCTACAGCTCTTTTTAAATCTCTGCTCTCTCATCTCCAGCTCTTTTTAAATCTCCGCTCTCTCAGCTCACAATCTTTTTAAATCTCCACTCTCTCACTGCCGCTCTTTTTAAATCTCTGCTCTCTCAGCTCCTGCTCTTTTTAAATCTCCGCTCTCTCAGCTCCCGCTCTTTTTATATCTCTGCTCTCTCAGCTCCAGCTCTTTGTGACTCTCCGCTCTCTCAGCTCCAGCTCTTTTTAAATCTCCGCTCTCTCAGCTCCCAGTCTTTTAAAATCTTCGCTCTCTCAGCTCCAGCTCCTTTTAAATCTCTGCTCTCTCAGCACCAGCTCTTTTTAAATCTCCGCTCTCTCAGCACCCGCTCTTATTAAATCCCACTCTCTCAGCTCCAGGTCTTTTTAAATACCGCTCTCTCAGCTCCAGCTCTTTTTAAATCTCCGCTCTCTCAGCACCCACTCTTTTTAAATCTCCACTCTCTCAGATCCAGCTCTTTTTAAATCTCCTCTCTCTCAGCTCCAGCTCTTTTTAAATCTCCACTCTCTCACTGCCGCTCTTTTTAAATCTCTGCTCTCTCAGCTCCAGCTCCTTTTAAATCTCTGCTCTCTCAGCTCCAGCTCTTTTTAAATCTCCGCTCTCTCAGCTCCAGCTCTTTTTCAATCTCCACTCTCTCAGCTCCAGCTCTTTTTAAATCTCTGCTCTCTCAGCTCCAGCTCTTTTTAAATCTCCGCTCTCTCAGATCCAGCTCTTTTTAAATCTCTGCTCTCTCAGCTCCCGCTCTTTTTCAATCTCCACTCTCTCAGCTCCAGATCTTTTTGAATCTCTGCTTTCTCAGCTCCAGCTCTTTTTAAATCTCTGCTCTCACAGATCCAGCTCTTTTTAAATCTCCGCTCTCACAGCACCCGCTCTTTTTAAATCTCCACTCTCTCAGCTCCCGCTCTTTTTCAATCTCCACTTTCTCCGCTCCTGCTCTTTTTAAATCTCCACTCTCTCACTGCCGCTCTTTTTAAATCTCCGCTCTCTCAGCTCCAGCTCTTATTAAATCTGCACTCTCTCACTGCCGCTCTTTTTAAATCTCCACTCTCTCAGCTCCTGCTCTTTTTAAATCTCCGCTCTCTCAGCTCCCGCACTTTTTAAATCTCCACTCTCTCAGCTCCCGCTCTTTTTAAAACTCCGCTTTCTCAGTTCCTGCTCTTTTTAAATCTCCGCTCGCTCAGCTCAGCACTTTTTAAATCTCCACTCTCTCAGCTCCAGCTCTTTTTAAATCTCTGCTCTCTCAGCTCCAGCTCTTTTTAAATCTCTGCTCACTCAGCTCCAGCTCTTTTTAAATCTCCGCTCTCTCAGCTCCAGCTCTTTTTAAATCTCTGCTCTCTCAGCTCCAGCTCTTTTTAAATCTCTGCTCACTCAGCTCCAGCTCTTTTTAAATCTCCGCTCTCTCAGCTCCAGCCCTTTTTAAATCTCTGCTCTCTCAGTTCCCAATCTATTTAAATCTCCGCTCTCTCAGCTCCTGCTCTTTTTAAATCTCCACTCTCTCACTGCCGCTCTTTTTAAATCTCCGCTCTCTCAGCTCCTGCTCTTTTCAAATCTCTGCTCTCTCAGCTCCTGCTCTTTTTAAATCTCCAGTCACTCACTGCCGCTCTTTTTAAATCTCTGCTCTCTTATCTCCAGCTCTTTTTAAATCTCCGCTCTCTCAGCTCCCGCTCTTTTTAAATCTCCACTCTCTCAGCTCCAGCTCTTTTTGAATCTCCGCTATCTCAGCTCTAGGCCTTTTTAAATCTCCGCTCTCTCAGATCCAGCTCTTTATAAATCTCCGCTCTCTCAGCTCCAGCTCTTTTTAAATCTCCGCTCTCCCAGCACCCGCTCTTTTTAAATCTCCACTCTCTCAAATCCAGCTCTTTTTAAATCTCCTCTCTCTCAGCTCCAGCTCTTTTTAAATCTCCGCTCTCTCAGATCCAGCTCTTTTTAAATCTCTGCTCTCTCAGCTCCAGCTCTTTTTAAATCTCTGCTCTCTCAGCTCCCGCTCTTTTTCAATCTCCACTCTCTCAGCTCCAGCTCTTTTTGAATCTCTGCTCTCTCAGCTCCAGCTCTTATTAAATCTCCGCTCTCTCAGATCCAGCTCTTTTTAAATCTCCGCTCTCTCAGCTCCCGCTCTTTTTCAATCTCCGCTCTCTCAGCTCCAGCTCTTTTTGAATCTCTGCTTTCTCAGCTCCAGCTGTTTTTAAATCTCCGCTCTCTCAGCTCAGCTCTTTTTAAATCTCCGCTCTCTCAGCGCCAGCTCTTTTAAAATCTCCGCTCTCTCAGCTCCAACTCTTTTTAAATCTCCGCTCTCTCAGCTCCAGCTCTTTTTAAATCTCCGCTCACTCAGCTCCAGCTCTTTTTAAATCTCCACTCTCTCAGCTCCAGCTCTTTTTAAATCTCTGCTCTCTCAGCTCCAGCTCTTTTTAAATCTCCACTCTCACACTGCCGCTCTTTTTAAATCTCTGCTCTCTCAGCTCCAGCTCCTTTTAAATCTCTGCTCTCTCAGCTCCAGCTCTTTTTAAATCTCCGCTCTCTCAGCTCCAGCTCTTTTTCAATCTCCAGTCTCTCAGCTCCTGCTCTTTTTAAATCTCCGCTCACTCAGCTCCCGCTCTTTTTATATCTCCGCTCTCTCAGCTTCCGCTCTTTTTAAATCTCTGCTCTCTCAGCTCCAGCTCTTTGTGACTCTCCGCTCTCTCAGCTCCAGCTCTTTTTAAATCTCTGCTCTCTCAGATCCAGCTCTTTTTAAATCTCCGCTCTCTCAGCTCCCAGTCTTTTAAAATCTTCGCTCTCTCAGCTCCAGCTCCTTTTAAATCTCTGCTCTCTCAGCACCCGCTCTTATTAAATCTCCCATCTCTCAGCTCCAGGTCTTTTTAAATACCGCTCTCTCAGCTCCAGCTCTTTTTAAATCTCCGCTCTCTCAGCACCCGCTCTTTTTAAATCTCCACTCTCTCAGATCCAGCTCTTTTTAAATCTCCTCTCTCTCAGCTCCCGCTCTTTTTATATCTCCACTCTCTCAGCTCCCGCTCTTTTTAAATCTCTGCTCTCTCAGCTCCAGCTCTTTGTGACTCTCCGCTCTCTCAGCTCCAGCTCTTTTTAAATCTCCACTCTCTCCGCTCCTGCTCTTTTTAAATCTCCGCTCTCTCAGTTCCAGCTCTTTTTAAATCTCAGCTCACTCAGCTCCAGCTCTTTTTAAATCTCCGCTCTCTCAGCTACAGCTCTTTTTAAATCTCTGCTCTCTCAGCTCCAGCTCTTTTTAAATCTCCGCTCTCTCAGCTCACAATCTTTTTAAATCTCCACTCTCTCACTGCCGCTCTTTTTAAATCTCTGCTCTCTCAGCTCCTGCTCTTTTTAAATCTCCGCTCGCTCAGCTCCCGCTCTTTTTAAATCTCCACTCTCTCAGCTCCCGCTCTTTTTAAATCTCTGCTCTCTCAGCTCCAGCTCTTTGTGACTCTCCGCTCTCTCAGCTCCAGCTCTTTTTAAATCTCTGCTCTCTCAGCTCCAGCTCCTTTTAAATCTCTGCTCTCTCAGCACCAGCTCTTTTTAAATCTCCGCTCGCTCAGCACCCGCTCTTATTAAATCTCCACTCTCTCAGCTCCAGGTCTTTTTAAATACCGCTCTCTCAGCTCCAGCTCTTTTTAAATCTCCGCTCTCTCAGCACCCGCTCTTTTTAAATCTCCACTCTCTCAGATCCAGCTCTTTTTAAATCTCCTCTCTCTCAGCTCCAGCTCTTTTTAAATCTCCACTCTCTCACTGCCGCTCTTTTTAAATCTCTGCTCTCTCAGCTCCAGCTCCTTTTAAATCTCTGCTCTCTCAGCTCCAGCTCTTTTTAAATCTCCGCTCTCTCAGCTCCAGCTCTTTTTCGATCTCCACTCTCTCAGCTCCAGCTCTTTTTAAATCTCTGCTCTCTCAGCTCCAGCTCTTTTTAAATCTCCGCTCTCTCAGATCCAGCTCTTTTTAAATCTCTGCTCTCTCAGCTCCCGCTCTTTTTCAATCTCCACTCTCTCAGCTCCAGATCTTTTTGAATCTCTGCTCTCTCAGCTCCAGCTCTTTTTAAATCTCTGCTCTCACAGATCCAGCTCTTTTTAAATCTCCGCTCTCACAGCACCCGCTCTTTTTAAATCTCCACTCTCTCAGCTCCCGCTCTTTTTCAATCTCCACTCTCTCCGCTCCTGCTCTATTTAAATCTCCACTCTCTCACTGCCGCTCTTTTTAAATCTCCGCTCTCTCAGCTCCAGCTCTTATTAAATCTGCACTCTCTCACTGCCGCTCTTTTTAAATCTCCACTCTCTCAGCTCCTGCTCTTTTTAAATCTCCGCTCTCTCAGCTCCCGCACTTTTTAAATCTCCACTCTCTCAGCTCCCGCTCTTTTTAAAACTCCGCTTTCTCAGTTCCTGCTCTTTTTAAATCTCCGCTCGCTCAGCTCAGCACTTTTTAAATCTCCACTCTCTCAGCTCCAGCTCTTTTTAAATCTCTGCTCTCTCAGCTCCAGCTCTTTTTAAATCTCTGCTCACTCAGCTCCAGCTCTTTTTAAATCTCCGCTCTCTCAGCTCCAGCTCTTTTTAAATCTCCGGTCTCTCAGCTCCAGCCCTTTTTAAATCTCTGCTCTCTCAGTTCCCAATCTATTTAAATCTCCGCTCTCTCAGCTCCTGCTCTTTTTAAATCTCCACTCTCTCGCTGCCGCTCTTTTTAAATCTCCGCTCTCTCAGCTCCTGCTCTTTTCAAATCACTGCTCTCTCAGCTCCTGCTCTTTTTAAATCTCCAGTCACTCACTGCCGCTCTTTTTAAATCTCTGCTCTCTTAGCTCCAGCTCTTTTTAAATCTCCGCTCTCTCAGCTCCCGCTCTTTTTAAATCTCCACTCTCTCAGCTCCAGCTCTTTTTGAATCTCCGCTATCTCAGCTCTAGGCCTTTTTAAATCTCCGCTCTCTCAGATCCAGCTCTTTATAAATCTCCGCTCTCTCAGCTACAGCTCTTTTTAAATCTCCGCTCTCCCAGCACCCGCTCTTTTTAAATCTCCACTCTCTCAAATCCAGCTCTTTTTAAATCTCCTCTCTCTCAGCTCCAGCTCTTTTTAAATCTCCGCTCTCTCAGATCCAGCTCTTTTTAAATCTCTGCTCTCTCAGCTCCAGCTCTTTTTAAATCTCTGCTCTCTCAGCTCCAGCTCTTTTTCAATCTCCACTCTCTCAGCTCCAGCTCTTTTTGAATCTCTGCTTTCTCAGCTCCAGCTGTTTTTAAATCTCCGCTCTCTCAGCTCAGCTCTTTTTAAATCTCCGCTCTCTCAGCGCCAGCTCTTTTAAAATCTCCGCTCTCTCAGCTCCAACTCTTTTTAAATCTCCGCTCTCTCAGCTCCAGCTCTTTTTAAATCTCCGCTCACTCAGCTCCAGCTCTTTTTAAATCTCCACTCTCTCAGCTCCAGCTCTTTTTAAATCTCTGCTCTCTCAGCTCCAGCTCTTTTTAAATCTCCACTCTCACACTGCCGCTCTTTTTAAATCTCTGCTCTCTCAGCTCCAGCTCCTTTTAAATCTCTGCTCTCTCAGCTCCAGCTCTTTTTAAATCTCCGCTCTCTCAGCTCCAGCTCTTTTTCAATCTCCAGTCTCTCAGCTCCTGCTCTTTTTAAATCTCCGCTCACTCAGCTCCCGCTCTTTTTATATCTCCGCTCTCTCAGCTCCCGCTCTTTTTAAATCTCTGCTCTCTCAGCTCCAGCTCTTTGTGACTCTCCGCTCTCTCAGCTCCAGCTCTTTTTAAATCTCTGCTCTCTCAGATCCAGCTCTTTTTAAATCTCCGCTCTCTCAGCTCCCAGTCTTTTAAAATCTTCGCTCTCTCAGCTCCAGCTCCTTTTAAATCTCTGCTCTCTCAGCACCCGCTCTTATTAAATCTCCACTCTCTCAGCTCCAGGTCTTTTTAAATACCGCTCTGTCATCTCCAGCTCTTTTTAAATCTCCGCTCTCTCAGCACCCGCTCTTTTTAAATCTCCACTCTCTCAGATCCAGCTCTTTTTAAATCTCCTCTCTCTCAGCTCCCGCTCTTTTTATATCTCCACTCTCTCAGCTCCCGCTCTTTTTAAATCTCTGCTCTCTCAGCTCCAGCTCTTTGTGACTCTCCGCTCTCTCAGCTCCAGCTCTTTTTAAATCTCCACTCTCTCCGCTCCCGCTCTTTTTAAATCTCTGCTCTCTCAGCTCCAGCTCTTTGTGACTCTCCGCTCTCTCAGCTCCAGCTCTTTTTAAATCTCCACTCTCTCCGCTCCTGCTCTTTTTAAATCTCCGCTCTCTCAGTTCCAGCTCTTTTTAAATCTCAGCTCACTCAGCTCCAGCTCTTTTTAAATCTCCGCTCTCTCAGCTACAGCTCTTTTTAAATCTCTGCTCTCTCAGCTCCAGCTCTTTTTAAATCTCCGCTCTCTCAGCTCACAATCTTTTTAAATCTCCACTCTCTCACTGCCGCTCTTTTTAAATCTCTGCTCTCTCAGCTCCTGCTCTTTTTAAATCTCCGCTCTCTCAGCTCCCGCTCTTTTTATATCTCCACTCTCTCAGCTCCCGCTCTTTTTAAATCTCTGCTCTCTCAGCTCCAGCTCTTTGTGACTCTCTGCTCTCTCAGCTCCAGCTCTTTTTAAATCTCTGCTCTCTCAGCTCCAGCTCCTTTTAAATCTCTGCTCTCTCAGCACCAGCTCTTTTTAAATCTCCGCTCTCTCAGCACCCGCTCTTATTAAATCTCCACTCTCTCAGCTCCAGGTCTTTTTAAATACCGCTCTCTCAGCTCCAGCTCTTTTTAAATCTCCGCTCTCTCAGCACCCGCTCTTTTTAAATCTCCACTCTCTCAGATCCAGCTCGTTTTAAATCTCCTCTCTCTCAGCTCCAGCTCTTTTTAAATCTCCACTCTCTCACTGCCGCTCTTTTTAAATCTCTGCTCTCTCAGCTCCAGCTCCTTTTAAATCTCTGCTCTCTCAGCTCCAGCTCTTTTTAAATCTCCGCTCTCTCAGATCCAGCTCTTTTTAAATCTCTGCTCTCTCAGCTCCAGCTCTTTTTAAATCTCTGCTCTCTCAGCTCCCGCTCTTTTTCAATCTCCACACTCTCAGCTCCAGCTCTTTGTGACTCTCCGCTCTCTCAGCTCCAGCTCTTTTTAAATCTCTGCTCTCTCAGCTCCAGCTCCTTTTAAATCTCTGCTCTCTCAGCACCAGCTCTTTTTAAATCTCCGCTCTCTCAGCACCCGCTCTTATTAAATCTCCACTCTCTCAGCTCCAGGTCTTTTTAAATACCGCTCTCTCAGCTCCAGCTCTTTTTAAATCTCCGCTCTCTCAGCACCCGCTCTTTTTAAATCTCCACTCTCTCAGATCCAGCTCTTTTTAAATCTCCTCTCTCTCAGCTCCAGCTCTTTTTAAATCTCCACTCTCTCACTGCCGCTCTTTTTAAATCTCTGCTCTCTCAGCTCCAGCTCCTTTTAAATCTCTGCTCTCTCAGCTCCAGCTCTTTTTAAATCTCCGCTCTCTCAGCTCCAGCTCTTTTTCGATCTCCACTCTCTCAGCTCCAGCTCTTTTTAAATCTCTGCTCTCTCAGCTCCAGCTCTTTTTAAATCTCCGCTCTCTCAGATCCAGCTCTTTTTAAATCTCTGCTCTCTCAGCTCCCGCTCTTTTTCAATCTCCACTCTCTCAGCTCCAGATCTTTTTGAATCTCTGCTCTCTCAGCTCCAGCTCTTTTTAAATCTCTGCTCTCACAGATCCAGCTCTTTTTAAATCTCCGCTCTCACAGCACCCGCTCTTTTTAAATCTCCACTCTCTCAGCTCCTGCTCTTTTTCAATCTCCACTCTCTCCGCTCCTGCTCTTTTTAAATCTCCACTCTCTCACTGCCGCTCTTTTTAAATCTCCGCTCTCTCAGCTCCAGCTCTTATTAAATCTGCACTCTCTCACTGCCGCTCTTTTTAAATCTCCACTCTCTCAGCTCCTGCTCTTTTTAAATCTCCGCTCTCTCAGCTCCCGCACTTTTTAAATCTCCACTCTCTCAGCTCCCGCTCTTTTTAAAACTCCGCTTTCTCAGTTCCTGCTCTTTTTAAATCTCCGCTCGCTCAGCTCAGCACTTTTTAAATCTCCACTCTCTCAGCTCCAGCTCTTTTTAAATCTCTGCTCTCTCAGCTCCAGCTCTTTTTAAATCTCTGCTCACTCAGCTCCAGCTCTTTTTAAATCTCCGCTCTCTCAGCTCCAGCTCTTTTTAAATCTCCGGTCTCTCAGCTCCAGCCCTTTTTAAATCTCTGCTCTCTCAGTTCCCAATCTATTTAAATCTCCGCTCTCTCAGCTCCTGCTCTTTTTAAATCTCCACTCTCTCGCTGCCGCTCTTTTTAAATCTCCGCTCTCTCAGCTCCTGCTCTTTTCAAATCACTGCTCTCTCAGCTCCTGCTCTTTTTAAATCTCCAGTCACTCACTGCCGCTCTTTTTAAATCTCTGCTCTCTTAGCTCCAGCTCTTTTTAAATCTCCGCTCTCTCAGCTCCCGCTCTTTTTAAATCTCCACTCTCTCAGCTCCAGCTCTTTTTGAATCTCCGCTATCTCAGCTCTAGGCCTTTTTAAATCTCCGCTCTCTCAGATCCAGCTCTTTATAAATCTCCGCTCTCTCAGCTCCAGTTCTTTTTAAATCTCCGCTCTCCCAGCACCCGCTCTTTTTAAATCTCCACTCTCTCAAATCCAGCTCTTTTTAAATCTCCTCTCTCTCAGCTCCAGCTCTTTTTAAATCTCCGCTCTCTCAGATCCAGCTCTTTTTAAATCTCTGCTCTCTCAGCTCCAGCTCTTTTTAAATCTCTGCTCTCTCAGCTCCAGCTCTTTTTCAATCTCCACTCTCTCAGCTCCAGCTCTTTTTGAATCTCTGCTTTCTCAGCTCCAGCTGTTTTTAAATCTCCGCTCTCTCAGCTCCCGCTCTTTTTCAATCTCCACACTCTCAGCTCCAGCTCTTTGTGACTCTCCGCTCTCTCAGCTCCAGCTCTTTTTAAATCTCTGCTCTCTCAGCTCCAGCTCCTTTTAAATCTCTGCTCTCTCAGCACCAGCTCTTTTTAAATCTCCGCTCTCTCAGCACCCGCTCTTATTAAATCTCCACTCTCTCAGCTCCAGGTCTTTTTAAATACCGCTCTCTCAGCTCCAGCTCTTTTTAAATCTCCGCTCTCTCAGCACCCGCTCTTTTTAAATCTCCACTCTCTCAGATCCAGCTCTTTTTAAATCTCCTCTCTCTCAGCTCCAGCTCTTTTTAAATCTCCACTCTCTCACTGCCGCTCTTTTTAAATCTCTGCTCTCTCAGCTCCAGCTCCTTTTAAATCTCTGCTCTCTCAGCTCCAGCTCTTTTTAAATCTCCGCTCTCTCAGCTCCAGCTCTTTTTCGATCTCCACTCTCTCAGCTCCAGCTCTTTTTAAATCTCTGCTCTCTCAGCTCCAGCTCTTTTTAAATCTCCGCTCTCTCAGATCCAGCTCTTTTTAAATCTCTGCTCTCTCAGCTCCCGCTCTTTTTCAATCTCCACTCTCTCAGCTCCAGATCTTTTTGAATCTCTGCTCTCTCAGCTCCAGCTCTTTTTAAATCTCTGCTCTCACAGATCCAGCTCTTTTTAAATCTCCGCTCTCACAGCACCCGCTCTTTTTAAATCTCCACTCTCTCAGCTCCTGCTCTTTTTCAATCTCCACTCTCTCCGCTCCTGCTCTTTTTAAATCTCCACTCTCTCACTGCCGCTCTTTTTAAATCTCCGCTCTCTCAGCTCCAGCTCTTATTAAATCTGCACTCTCTCACTGCCGCTCTTTTTAAATCTCCACTCTCTCAGCTCCTGCTCTTTTTAAATCTCCGCTCTCTCAGCTCCCGCACTTTTTAAATCTCCACTCTCTCAGCTCCCGCTCTTTTTAAAACTCCGCTTTCTCAGTTCCTGCTCTTTTTAAATCTCCGCTCGCTCAGCTCAGCACTTTTTAAATCTCCACTCTCTCAGCTCCAGCTCTTTTTAAATCTCTGCTCTCTCAGCTCCAGCTCTTTTTAAATCTCTGCTCACTCAGCTCCAGCTCTTTTTAAATCTCCGCTCTCTCAGCTCCAGCTCTTTTTAAATCTCCGGTCTCTCAGCTCCAGCCCTTTTTAAATCTCTGCTCTCTCAGTTCCCAATCTATTTAAATCTCCGCTCTCTCAGCTCCTGCTCTTTTTAAATCTCCACTCTCTCGCTGCCGCTCTTTTTAAATCTCCGCTCTCTCAGCTCCTGCTCTTTTCAAATCACTGCTCTCTCAGCTCCTGCTCTTTTTAAATCTCCAGTCACTCACTGCCGCTCTTTTTAAATCTCTGCTCTCTTAGCTCCAGCTCTTTTTAAATCTCCGCTCTCTCAGCTCCCGCTCTTTTTAAATCTCCACTCTCTCAGCTCCAGCTCTTTTTGAATCTCCGCTATCTCAGCTCTAGGCCTTTTTAAATCTCCGCTCTCTCAGATCCAGCTCTTTATAAATCTCCGCTCTCTCAGCTCCAGTTCTTTTTAAATCTCCGCTCTCCCAGCACCCGCTCTTTTTAAATCTCCACTCTCTCAAATCCAGCTCTTTTTAAATCTCCTCTCTCTCAGCTCCAGCTCTTTTTAAATCTCCGCTCTCTCAGATCCAGCTCTTTTTAAATCTCTGCTCTCTCAGCTCCAGCTCTTTTTAAATCTCTGCTCTCTCAGCTCCAGCTCTTTTTCAATCTCCACTCTCTCAGCTCCAGCTCTTTTTGAATCTCTGCTTTCTCAGCTCCAGCTGTTTTTAAATCTCCGCTCTCTCAGCTCAGCTCTTTTTAAATCTCCGCTCTCTCAGCGCCAGCTCTTTTAAAATCTCCGCTCTCTCAGCTCCAACTCTTTTTAAATCTCCGCTCTCTCAGCTCCAGCTCTTTTTAAATCTCCGCTCACTCAGCTCCAGCTCTTTTTAAATCTCCACTCTCTCAGCTCCAGCTCTTTTTAAATCTCTGCTCTCTCAGCTCCAGCTCTTTTTAAATCTCCACTCTCACACTGCCGCTCTTTTTAAATCTCTGCTCTCTCAGCTCCAGCTCCTTTTAAATCTCTGCTCTCTCAGCTCCAGCTCTTTTTAAATCTCCGCTCTCTCAGCTCCAGCTCTTTTTCAATCTCCAGTCTCTCAGCTCCTGCTCTTTTTAAATCTCCGCTCACTCAGCTCCCGCTCTTTTTATATCTCCGCTCTCTCAGCTCCCGCTCTTTTTAAATCTCTGCTCTCTCAGCTCCAGCTCTTTGTGACTCTCCGCTCTCTCAGCTCCAGCTCTTTTTAAATCTCTGCTCTCTCAGATCCAGCTCTTTTTAAATCTCCGCTCTCTCAGCTCCCAGTCTTTTAAAATCTTCGCTCTCTCAGCTCCAGCTCCTTTTAAATCTCTGCTCTCTCAGCACCCGCTCTTATTAAATCTCCACTCTCTCAGCTCCAGGTCTTTTTAAATACCGCTCTCTCAGCTCCAGCTCTTTTTAAATCTCCGCTCTCTCAGCACCCGCTCTTTTTAAATCTCCACTCTCTCAGATCCAGCTCTTTTTAAATCTCCTCTCTCTCAGCTCCCGCTCTTTTTATATCTCCACTCTCTCAGCTCCCGCTCTTTTTAAATCTCTGCTCTCTCAGCTCCAGCTCTTTGTGACTCTCCGCTCTCTCAGCTCCAGCTCTTTTTAAATCTCCACTCTCTCCGCTCCTGCTCTTTTTAAATCTCCGCTCTCTCAGTTCCAGCTCTTTTTAAATCTCAGCTCACTCAGCTCCAGCTCTTTTTAAATCTCCGCTCTCTCAGCTACAGCTCTTTTTAAATCTCTGCTCTCTCAGCTCCAGCTCTTTTTAAATCTCCGCTCTCTCAGCTCACAATCTTTTTAAATCTCCACTCTCTCACTGCCGCTCTTTTTAAATCTCTGCTCTCTCAGCTCCTGCTCTTTTTAAATCTCCGCTCTCTCAGCTCCCGCTCTTTTTATATCTCCACTCTCTCAGCTCCCGCTCTTTTTAAATCTCTGCTCTCTCAGCTCCAGCTCTTTGTGACTCTCTGCTCTCTCAGCTCCAGCTCTTTTTAAATCTCTGCTTTCTCAGCTCCAGCTCCTTTTAAATCTCTGCTCTCTCAGCACCAGCTCTTTTTAAATCTCCGCTCTCTCAGCACCCGCTCTTATTAAATCTCCACTCTCTCAGCTCCAGGTCTTTTTAAATACCGCTCTCTCAGCTCCAGCTCTTTTTAAATCTCCGCTCTCTCAGCACCCGCTCTTTTTAAATCTCCACTCTCTCAGATCCAGCTCGTTTTAAATCTCCTCTCTCTCAGCTCCAGCTCTTTTTAAATCTCCACTCTCTCACTGCCGCTCTTTTTAAATCTCTGCTCTCTCAGCTCCAGCTCCTTTTAAATCTCTGCTCTCTCAGCTCCAGCTCTTTTTAAATCTCCGCTCTCTCAGATCCAGCTCTTTTTAAATCTCTGCTCTCTCAGCTCCAGCTCTTTTTAAATCTCTGCTCTCTCAGCTCCCGCTCTTTTTCAATCTCCACTCTCTCAGCTCCAGCTCTTTTTGAATCTCTGCTCTCTCAGCTCCAGCTCTTATTAAATCTCCGCTCTCTCAGATCCAGCTCTTTTTAAATCTCCGCTCTCTCAGCTCCCGCTCTTTTTCAATCTCCGCTCTCTCAGCTCCAGCTCTTTTTGAATCTCTGCTTTCTCAGCTCCAGCTGTTTTTAAATCTCCGCTCTC
The DNA here is from genome assembly GCF_036365525.1 of Heterodontus francisci. Taxonomy (NCBI): domain Eukaryota; kingdom Metazoa; phylum Chordata; class Chondrichthyes; order Heterodontiformes; family Heterodontidae; genus Heterodontus; species Heterodontus francisci. Next base: position 27,787,897 of record NC_090374.1, on the reverse strand, counting down.
TCAGCTCAGCTCTTTTTAAATCTCCGCTCTCTCAGCGCCAGCTCTTTTAAAATCTCCGCTCTCTCAGCTCCAACTCTTTTTAAATCTCCGCTCTCTCAGCTCCAGCTCTTTTTAAATCTCCGCTCACTCAGCTCCAGCTCTTTTTAAATCTCCACTCTCTCAGCTCCAGCTCTTTTTAAATCTCTGCTCTCTCAGCTCCAGCTCTTTTTAAATCTCCACTCTCACACTGCCGCTCTTTTTAAATCTCTGCTCTCTCAGCTACAGCTCCTTTTAAATCTCTGCTCTCTCAGCTCCAGCTCTTTTTAAATCTCCGCTCTCTCAGCTCCAGCTCTTTTTCAATCTCCAGTCTCTCAGCTCCTGCTCTTTTTAAATCTCCGCTCACTCAGCTCCCGCTCTTTTTATATCTCCGCTCTCTCAGCTCCCGCTCTTTTTAAATCTCTGCTCTCTCAGCTCCAGCTCTTTGTGACTCTCCGCTCTCTCAGCTCCAGCTCTTTTTAAATCTCTGCTCTCTCAGATCCAGCTCTTTTTAAATCTCCGCTCTCTCAGCTCCCAGTCTTTTAAAATCTTCGCTCTCTCAGCTCCAGCTCCTTTTAAATCTCTGCTCTCTCAGCACCCGCTCTTATTAAATCTCCCATCTCTCAGCTCCAGGTCTTTTTAAATACCGCTCTCTCAGCTCCAGCTCTTTTTAAATCTCCGCTCTCTCAGCACCCGCTCTTTTTAAATCTCCACTCTCTCAGATCCAGCTCTTTTTAAATCTCCTCTCTCTCAGCTCCCGCTCTTTTTATATCTCCACTCTCTCAGCTCCCGCTCTTTTTAAATCTCTGCTCTCTCAGCTCCAGCTCTTTGTGACTCTCCGCTCTCTCAGCTCCAGCTCTTTTTAAATCTCCACTCTCTCCGCTCCTGCTCTTTTTAAATCTCCGCTCTCTCAGTTCCAGCTCTTTTTAAATCTCAGCTCACTCAGCTCCAGCTCTTTTTAAATCTCCGCTCTCTCAGCTACAGCTCTTTTTAAATCTCTGCTCTCTCAGCTCCAGCTCTTTTTAAATCTCCGCTCTCTCAGCTCACAATCTTTTTAAATCTCCACTCTCTCACTGCCGCTCTTTTTAAATCTCTGCTCTCTCAGCTCCTGCTCTTTTTAAATCTCCGCTCGCTCAGCTCCCGCTCTTTTTATATCTCCACTCTCTCAGCTCCCGCTCTTTTTAAATCTCTGCTCTCTCAGCTCCAGCTCTTTTTAAATCTCTGCTCTCTCAGCTCCAGCTCCTTTTAAATCTCTGCTCTCTCAGCACCAGCTCTTTTTAAATCTCCGCTCTCTCAGCACCCGCTCTTATTAAATCTCCACTCTCTCAGCTCCAGGTCTTTTAAAATACCGCTCTCTCAGCTCCAGCTCTTTTTAAATCTCCGCTCTCTCAGCACCCGCTCTTTTTAAATCTCCACTCTCTCAGATCCAGCTCTTTTTAAATCTCCTCTCTCTCAGCTCCAGCTCTTTTTAAATCTCCACTCTCTCAGCTCCCGCTCTTTTTAAATCTCTGCTCTCTCAGCTCCAGCTCCTTTTAAATCTCTGCTCTCTCAGCTCCAGCTCTTTTTAAATCTCCGCTCTCTCAGCTCCAGCTCTTTTTCGATCTCCACTCTCTCAGCTCCAGCTCTTTTTAAATCTCTGCTCTCTCAGCTCCAGCTCTTTTTAAATCTCCGCTCTCTCAGATCCAGCTCTTTTTAAATCTCTGCTCTCTCAGCTCCCGCTCTTTTTCAATCTCCACTCTCTCAGCTCCAGATCTTTTTGAATCTCTGCTCTCTCAGCTCCAGCTCTTTTTAAATCTCTGCTCTCACAGATCCAGCTCTTTTTAAATCTCCGCTCTCACAGCACCCGCTCTTTTTAAATCTCCACTCTCTCAGCTCCCGCTCTTTTTCAATCTCCACTCTCTCCGCTCCTGCTCTTTTTAAATCTCCACTCTCTCACTGCCGCTCTTTTTAAATCTCCGCTCTCTCAGCTCCAGCTCTTATTAAATCTGCACTCTCTCACTGCCGCTCTTTTTAAATCTCCACTCTCTCAGCTCCTGCTCTTTTTAAATCTCCGCTCTCTCAGCTCCCGCACTTTTTAAATCTCCACTCTCTCAGCTCCCGCTCTTTTTAAAACTCCGCTTTCTCAGTTCCTGCTCTTTTTAAATCTCCGCTCGCTCAGCTCAGCACTTTTTAAATCTCCACTCTCTCAGCTCCAGCTCTTTTTAAATCTCTGCTCTCTCAGCTCCAGCTCTTTTTAAATCTCTGCTCACTCAGCTCCAGCTCTTTTTAAATCTCCGCTCTCTCAGCTCCAGCTCTTTTTAAATCTCTGCTCTCTCAGCTCCAGCTCTTTTTAAATCTCTGCTCACTCAGCTCCAGCTCTTTTTAAATCTCCGGTCTCTCAGCTCCAGCCCTTTTTAAATCTCTGCTCTCTCAGTTCCCAATCTATTTAAATCTCCGCTCTCTCAGCTCCTGCTCTTTTTAAATCTCCACTCTCTCACTGCCGCTCTTTTTAAATCTCCGCTCTCTCAGCTCCTGCTCTTTTCAAATCACTGCTCTCTCAGCTCCTGCTCTTTTTAAATCTCCAGTCACTCACTGCCGCTCTTTTTAAATCTCTGCTCTCTTAGCTCCAGCTCTTTTTAAATCTCCGCTCTCTCAGCTCCCGCTCTTTTTAAATCTCCACTCTCTCAGCTCCAGCTCTTTTTGAATCTCCGCTATCTCAGCTCTAGGCCTTTTTAAATCTCCGCTCTCTCAGATCCAGCTCTTTATAAATCTCCGCTCTCTCAGCTCCAGCTCTTTTTAAATCTCCGCTCTCCCAGCACCCGCTCTTTTTAAATCTCCACTCTCTCAAATCCAGCTCTTTTTAAATCTCCTCTCTCTCAGCTCCAGCTCTTTTTAAATCTCCGCTCTCTCAGATCCAGCTCTTTTTAAATCTCTGCTCTCTCAGCTCCAGCTCTTTTTAAATCTCTGCTCTCTCAGCTCCAGCTCTTTTTCAATCTCCACTCTCTCAGCTCCAGCTCTTTTTGAATCTCTGCTCTCTCAGCTCCAGCTCTTATTAAATCTCCGCTCTCTCAGATCCAGCTCTTTTTAAATCTCCGCTCTCTCAGCTCCCGCTCTTTTTCAATCTCCGCTCTCTCAGCTCCAGCTCTTTTTGAATCTCTGCTTTCTCAGCTCCAGCTGTTTTTAAATCTCCGCTCTCTCAGCTCAGCTCTTTTTAAATCTCCGCTCTCTCAGCGCCAGCTCTTTTAAAATCTCCGCTCTCTCAGCTCCAACTCTTTTTAAATCTCCGCTCTCTCAGCACCAGCTCTTTTTAAATCTCCACTCTCTCAGATCCAGCTCTTTTTAAATCTCCTCTCTCTCAGCTCCAGCTCTTTTTAAATCTCCACTCTCTCACTGCCGCTCTTTTTAAATCTCTGCTCTCTCAGCTCCAGCTCCTTTTAAATCTCTGCTCTCTCAGCTCCAGCTCTTTTTAAATCTCCGCTCTCTCAGCTCCAGCTCTTTTTCAATCTCCACTCTCTCAGCTCCAGCTCTTTTTAAATCTCTGCTCTCTCAGCTCCAGCTCTTTTTAAATCTCCGCTCTCTCAGATCCAGCTCTTTTTAAATCTCTGCTCTCTCAGCTCCCGCTCTTTTTCAATCTCCACTCTCTCAGCTCCAGATCTTTTTGAATCTCTGCTTTCTCAGCTCCAGCTCTTTTTAAATCTCTGCTCTCACAGATCCAGCTCTTTTTAAATCTCCGCTCTCACAGCACCCGCTCTTTTTAAATCTCCACTCTCTCAGCTCCCGCTCTTTTTCAATCTCCACTTTCTCCGCTCCTGCTCTTTTTAAATCTCCACTCTCTCACTGCCACTCTTTTTAAATCTCCGCTCTCTCAGCTCCAGCTCTTATTAAATCTGCACTCTCTCACTGCCGCTCTTTTTAAATCTCCACTCTCTCAGCTCCTGCTCTTTTTAAATCTCCGCTCTCTCAGCTCCCGCACTTTTTAAATCTCCACTCTCTCAGCTCCCGCTCTTTTTAAAACTCCGCTTTCTCAGTTCCTGCTCTTTTTAAATCTCCGCTCGCTCAGCTCAGCACCTTTTAAATCTCCACTCTCTCAGCTCCAGCTCTTTTTAAATCTCTGCTCTCTCAGCTCCAGCTCTTTTTAAATCTCTGCTCACTCAGCTCCAGCTCTTTTTAAATCTCCGCTCTCTCAGCTCCAGCTCTTTTTAAATCTCTGCTCTCTCAGCTCCAGCTCTTTTTAAATCTCTGCTCTCTCAGCTCCAGCTCTTTTTAAATCTCCGCTCTCTCAGCTCCAGCCCTTTTTAAATCTCTGCTCTCTCAGTTCCCAATCGATTTAAATCTCCGCTCTCTCAGCTCCTGCTCTTTTTAAATCTCCACTCTCTCACTGCCGCTCTTTTTAAATCTCCGCTCTCTCAGCTCCTGCTCTTTTCAAATCTCTGCTCTCTCAGCTCCTGCTCTTTTTAAATCTCCAGTCACTCACTGCCGCTCTTTTTAAATCTCTGCTCTCTTAGCTCCAGCTCTTTTTAAATCTCCGCTCTCTCAGCTCCCGCTCTTTTTAAATCTCCACTCTCTCAGCTCCAGCTCTTTTTGAATCTCCGCTATCTCAGCTCTAGGCCTTTTTAAATCTCCGCTCTCTCAGATCCAGCTCTTTATAAATCTCCGCTCTCTCAGCTCCAGCTCTTTTTAAATCTCCGCTCTCCCAGCACCCGCTCTTTTTAAATCTCCACTCTCTCAAATCCAGCTCTTTTTAAATCTCCTCTCACTCAGCTCCAGCTCTTTTTAAATCTCCGCTCTCTCAGATCCAGCTCTTTTTAAATCTCTGCTCTCTCAGCTCCAGCTCTTTTTAAATCTCTGCTCTCTCAGCTCCCGCTCTTTTTCAATCTCCACTCTCTCAGCTCCAGCTCTTTTTGAATCTCTGCTCTCTCAGCTCCAGCTCTTATTAAATCTCCGCTCTCTCAGATCCAGCTCTTTTTAAATCTCCGCTCTCTCAGCTCCCGCTCTTTTTCAATCTCCGCTCTCTCAGCTCCAGCTCTTTTTGAATCTCTGCTTTCTCAGCTCCAGCTGTTTTTAAATCTCCGCTCTCTCAGCTCAGCTCTTTTTAAATCTCCGCTCTCTCAGCGCCAGCTCTTTTAAAATCTCCGCTCTCTCAGCTCCAACTCTTTTTAAATCTCCGCTCTCTCAGCTCCAGCTCTTTTTAAATCTCCGCTCACTCAGCTCCAGCTCTTTTTAAATCTCCACTCTCTCAGCTCCAGCTCTTTTTAAATCTCTGCTCTCTCAGCTCCAGCTCTTTTTAAATCTCCACTCTCACACTGCCGCTCTTTTTAAATCTCTGCTCTCTCAGCTCCAGCTCCTTTTAAATCTCCGCTCTCTCAGCTCCAGCTCTTTTTAAATCTCCGCTCTCTCAGCTCCAGCTCTTTTTCAATCTCCAGTCTCTCAGCTCCTGCTCTTTTTAAATCTCCGCTCTCTCAGCTCCCGCTCTTTTTATATCTCCGCTCTCTCAGCTCCCGCTCTTTTTAAATCTCTGCTCTCTCAGCTCCAGCTCTTTGTGACTCTCCGCTCTCTCAGCTCCAGCTCTTTTTAAATCTCTGCTCTCTCAGATCCAGCTCTTTTTAAATCTCCGCTCTCTCAGCTCCCAGTCTTTTAAAATCTTCGCTCTCTCAGCTCCAGCTCCTTTTAAATCTCTGCTCTCTCAGCACCCGCTCTTATTAAATCTCCACTCTCTCAGCTCCAGGTCTTTTTAAATACCGCTCTCTCAGCTCCAGCTCTTTTTAAATCTCCGCTCTCTCAGCACCCGCTCTTTTTAAATCTCCACTCTCTCAGATCCAGCTCTTTTTAAATCTCCTCTCTCTCAGCTCCCGCTCTTTTTCAATCTCCACTCTCTCAGCTCCAGCTCTTTTTGAATCTCTGCTCTCTCAGCTCCAGCTCTTATTAAATCTCCGCTCTCTCAGATCCAGCTCTTTTTAAATCTCCGCTCTCTCAGCTCCCGCTCTTTTTCAATCTCCGCTCTCTCAGCTCCAGCTCTTTTTGAATCTCTGCTTTCTCAGCTCCAGCTGTTTTTAAATCTCCGCTCTCTCAGCTCAGCTCTTTTTAAATCTCCGCTCTCTCAGCGCCAGCTCTTTTAAAATCTCCGCTCTCTCAGCTCCAACTCTTTTTAAATCTCCGCTCTCTCAGCTCCAGCTCTTTTTAAATCTCCGCTCACTCAGCTCCAGCTCTTTTTAAATCTCCACTCTCTCAGCTCCAGCTCTTTTTAAATCTCTGCTCTCTCAGCTCCAGCTCTTTTTAAATCTCCACTCTCACACTGCCGCTCTTTTTAAATCTCTGCTCTCTCAGCTCCAGCTCCTTTTAAATCTCCGCTCTCTCAGCTCCAGCTCTTTTTAAATCTCCGCTCTCTCAGCTCCAGCTCTTTTTCAATCTCCAGTCTCTCAGCTCCTGCTCTTTTTAAATCTCCGCTCTCTCAGCTCCCGCTCTTTTTATATCTCCGCTCTCTCAGCTCCCGCTCTTTTTAAATCTCTGCTCTCTCAGCTCCAGCTCTTTGTGACTCTCCGCTCTCTCAGCTCCAGCTCTTTTTAAATCTCTGCTCTCTCAGATCCAGCTCTTTTTAAATCTCCGCTCTCTCAGCTCCCAGTCTTTTAAAATCTTCGCTCTCTCAGCTCCAGCTCCTTTTAAATCTCTGCTCTCTCAGCACCCGCTCTTATTAAATCTCCACTCTCTCAGCTCCAGGTCTTTTTAAATACCGCTCTCTCAGCTCCAGCTCTTTTTAAATCTCCGCTCTCTCAGCACCCGCTCTTTTTAAATCTCCACTCTCTCAGATCCAGCTCTTTTTAAATCTCCTCTCTCTCAGCTCCCGCTCTTTTTATATCTCCACTCTCTCAGCTCCCGCTCTTTTTAAATCTCTGCTCTCTCAGCTCCAGCTCTTTGTGACTCTCCGCTCTCTCAGCTCCAGCTCTTTTTAAATCTCCACTCTCTCCGCTCCTGCTCTTTTTAAATCTCCGCTCTCTCAGTTCCAGCTCTTTTTAAATCTCAGCTCACTCAGCTCCAGCTCTTTTTAAATCTCCGCTCTCTCAGCTACAGCTCTTTTTAAATCTCTGCTCTCTCAGCTCCAGCTCTTTTTAAATCTCCGCTCTCTCAGCTCACAATCTTTTTAAATCTCCACTCTCTCACTGCCGCTCTTTTTAAATCTCTGCTCTCTCAGCTCCTGCTCTTTTTAAATCTCCGCTCTCTCAGCTCCCGCTCTTTTTATATCTCCACTCTCTCAGCTCCCGCTCTTTTTAAATCTCTGCTCTCTCAGCTCCAGCTCTTTGTGACTCTCCGCTCTCTCAGCTCCAGCTCTTTTTAAATCTCTGCTCTCTCAGCTCCAGCTCCTTTTAAATCTCTGCTCTCTCAGCACCAGCTCTTTTTAAATCTCCGCTCTCTCAGCACCCGCTCTTATTAAATCTCCACTCTCTCAGCTCCAGGTCTTTTTAAATACCGCTCTCTCAGCTCCAGCTCTTTTTAAATCTCCGCTCTCTCAGCACCCGCTCTTTTTAAATCTCCACTCTCTCAGATCCAGCTCTTTTTAAATCTCCTCTCTCTCAGCTCCAGCTCTTTTTAAATCTCCACTCTCTCACTGCCGCTCTTTTTAAATCTCTGCTCTCTCAGCTCCAGCTCCTTTTAAATCTCTGCTCTCTCAGCTCCAGCTCTTTTTAAATCTCCGCTCTCTCAGCTCCAGCTCTTTTTCAATCTCCACTCTCTCAGCTCCAGCTCTTTTTAAATCTCTGCTCTCTCAGCTCCAGCTCTTTTTAAATCTCCGCTCTCTCAGATCCAGCTCTTTTTAAATCTCTGCTCTCTCAGCTCCCGCTCTTTTTCAATCTCCACTCTCTCAGCTCCAGATCTTTTTGAATCTCTGCTCTCTCAGCTCCAGCTCTTTTTAAATCTCCGCTCTCACAGATCCAGCTCTTTTTAAATCTCCGCTCTCACAGCACCCGCACTTTTTAAATCTCCACTCTCTCAGCTCCCGCTCTTTTTCAATCTCCACTCTCTCCGCTCCTGCTCTTTTTAAATCTCCACTCTCTCACTGCCGCTCTTTTTAAATCTCCGCTCTCTCAGCTCCAGCTCTTATTAAATCTGCACTCTCTCACTGCCGCTCTTTTTAAATCTCCACTCTCTCAGCTCCTGCTCTTTTTAAATCTCCGCTCTCTCAGCTCCCGCACTTTTTAAATCTCCACTCTCTCAGCTCCCGCTCTTTTTAAAACTCCGCTTTCTCAGTTCCTGCTCTTTTTAAATCTCCACTCGCTCAGCTCAGCACTTTTTAAATCTCTGCTCTCTCAGCTCCAGCTCATTTTAAATCTCCGCTCTCTCAGCTCCAGCTCTTTTTAAATCTCAGCTCACTCAGCTCCAGCTCTTTTTAAATCTCTGCTCTCTCAGCTCCAGCTCTTTTTAAATCTCTGCTCTCTCAGCTCCAGCTCTTTTTAAATCTCCGCTCTCTCAGCTCACAATCTTTTTAAATCTCCACTCTCTCACTGCCGCTCTTATTAAATCTCTGCTCTCTCAGCTCCTGCTCTTTTTAAATCTCCGCTCTCTCAGCTCCTGCTCTTTTTATATCTCCGCTCTCTCAGCTCCAGCTCTTTTTAAATCTCTGCTCTCTCAGCTCCAGCTCTTTGTGACTCTCCGCTCTCTCAGCTCCAGCTCTTTTCAAATCTCTGCTCTCTCAGATCCAGCTCTTTTAAAATCTCCGCTCTCACAGCTCCAGCTCTTTTTCAATCTCCGCTCTTAAAGATCCAGCTCTTTTTAAATCTCCACTCTCTCAGCTCCAGCTCTTTTTAAATCTCCACTCACTCACTGCCGCTCTTTTTAAATCTCTGCTCTCTCAGCTCCAGGTCTTAATAAATCTCTGCTCTCTCAGCTCCAGCTCTTTTTAAATCTCCACTCTCTCAGCTCCAGCTCTTTTTAAATCTCCACTCTCTCACTGCCGCTCTTTTTAAATCTCTGCTCTCTCAGCTCCAGCTCTTTTTAAATCTCCGCTCTCTCAGCTCCCGCTCTTTTTAAATCTCTGCTCTCTCAGCTCCAGCTCTTTGTGACTCTCCGCTCTCTCAGCTCCAGCTCTTTTTAAATTTCTGCTCTCTCAGATCCAGCTCTTTTTAAATCTCCGCTCTCTCAGCTCCCAGTCTTTTAACATCTCTGCTCTCTCAGCACCAGCTCTTTTTAAATCTCCGCTCTCTCAGCACCCGCTCTTATTAAATCTCCACTCTCTCAGCTCCAGGTCTTTTTAAATACCGCTCTCTCAGCTCCAGCTCTTTTTAAATCTCCGCTCTCTCAGCACCCGCTCTTTTTAAATCTCCACTCTCTCAGATCCAGCTCTTTTTAAATCTCCTCTCTCTCAGCTCCAGCTCTTTTTAAATCTCCACTCTCTCACTGCCGCTCTTTTTAAATCTCTGCTCTCTCAGCTCCAGCTCCTTTTAAATCTCTGCTCTCTCAGCTCCAGCTCTTTTTAAATCTCCGCTCTCTCAGCTCCAGCTCTTTTTCAATCTCCACTCTCTCAGCTCCAGCTCTTTTTAAATCTCTGCTCTCTCAGCTCCAGCTCTTTTTAAATCTCCGCTCTCTCAGATCCAGCTCTTTTTAAATCTCTGCTCTCTCAGCTCCCGCTCTTTTTCAATCTCCACTCTCTCAGCTCCAGATCTTTTTGAATCTCTGCTTTCTCAGCTCCAGCTCTTTTTAAATCTCTGCTCTCACAGATCCAGCTCTTTTTAAATCTCCACTCTCTCAGCTCCCGCTCTTTTTCAATCTCCACTTTCTCCGCTCCTGCTCTTTTTAAATCTCCACTCTCTCACTGCCGCTCTTTTTAAATCTCCGCTCTCTCAGATCCAGCTCTTATTAAATCTGCACTCTCTCACTGCCGCTCTTTTTAAATCTTCACTCTCTCAGCTCATGCTCTTTTTAAATCTCCGCTCTCTCAGCTCCCGCACTTTTTAAATCTCCACTCTCTCAGCTCCCGCTCTTTTTAAAACTCCGCTTTCTCAGTTCCTGCTCTTTTTAAATCTCCGCTCGCTCAGCTCAGCACTTTTTAAATCTCCACTCTCTCAGCTCCAGCTCTTTTTAAATCTCTGCTCTCTCAGCTCCAGCTCTTTTTAAATCTCTGCTCACTCAGCTCCAGCTCTTTTTAAATCTCCGCTCTCTCAGCTCCAGCTCTTTTTAAATCTCTGCTCTCTCAGCTCCAGCTCTTTTTAAATCTCTGCTCACTCAGCTCCAGCTCTTTTTAAATCTCCGCTCTCTCAGCTCCAGCCCTTTTTAAATCTCTGCTCTCTCAGTTCCCAATCTATTTAAATCTCCGCTCTCTCAGCTCCTGCTCTTTTTAAATCTCCACTCTCTCACTGCCGCTCTTTTTAAATCTCCGCTCTCTCAGCTCCTGCTCTTTTCAAATCTCTGCTCTCTCAGCTCCTGCTCTTTTTAAATCTCCAGTCACTCACTGCCGCTCTTTTTAAATCTCTGCTCTCTTAGCTCCAGCTCTTTTTAAATCTCCACTCTCTCAGCTCCAGCTCTTTTTAAATCTCCGCTCTCTCAGCTCCCGCACTTTTTAAATCTCCATTCTCTCAGCTCCCGCTCTTTTTAAAACTCCGCTTTCTCAGTTCCTGCTCTTTTTAAATCTCCGCTCGCTCAGCTCAGCACTTTTTAAATCTCCACTCTCTCAGCTCCAGCTCTTTTTAAATCTCTGCTCTCTCAGCTCCAGCTCTTTTTAAATCTCTGCTCACTCAGCTCCAGCTCTTTTTAAATCTCCGCTCTCTCAGCTCCAGCTCTTTTTAAATCTCTGCTCTCTCAGCTCCAGCTCTTTTTAAATCTCTGCTCACTCAGCTCCAGCTCTTTTTAAATCTCCGCTCTCTCAGCTCCAGCCCTTTTTAAATCTCTGCTCTCTCAGTTCCCAATCTATTTAAATCTCCGCTCTCTCAGCTCCTGCTCTTTTTAAATCTCCACTCTCTCACTGCCGCTCTTTTTAAATCTCCGCTCTCTCAGCTCCAGATCTTTTTGAATCTCTGCTTTCTCAGCTCCAGCTCTTTTTAAATCTCTGCTCTCACAGATCCAGCTCTTTTTAAATCTCCACTCTCTCAGCTCCCGCTCTTTTTCAATCTCCACTTTCTCCGCTCCTGCTCTTTTTAAATCTCCACTCTCTCACTGCCGCTCTTTTTAAATCTCCGCTCTCTCAGCTCCAGCTCTTATTAAATCTGCACTCTCTCACTGCCGCTCTTTTTAAATCTTCACTCTCTCAGCTCATGCTCTTTTTAAATCTCCGCTCTCTCAGCTCCCGCACTTTTTAAATCTCCACTCTCTCAGCTCCCGCTCTTTTTAAAACTCCGCTTTCTCAGTTCCTGCTCTTTTTAAATCTCCGCTCGCTCAGCTCAGCACTTTTTAAATCTCCACTCTCTCAGCTCCAGCTCTTTTTAAATCTCTGCTCTCTCAGCTCCAGCTCTTTTTAAATCTCTGCTCACTCAGCTCCAGCTCTTTTTAAATCTCCGCTCTCTCAGCTCCAGCTCTTTTTAAATCTCTGCTCTCTCAGCTCCAGCTCTTTTTAAATCTCTGCTCACTCAGCTCCAGCTCTTTTTAAATCTCCGCTCTCTCAGCTCCAGCCCTTTTTAAATCTCTGCTCTCTCAGTTCCCAATCTATTTAAATCTCCGCTCTCTCAGCTCCTGCTCTTTTTAAATCTCCACTCTCTCACTGCCGCTCTTTTTAAATCTCCGCTCTCTCAGCTCCTGCTCTTTTCAAATCTCTGCTCTCTCAGCTCCTGCTCTTTTTAAATCTCCAGTCACTCACTGCCGCTCTTTTTAAATCTCTGCTCTCTTAGCTCCAGCTCTTTTTAAATCTCCACTCTCTCAGCTCCAGCTCTTTTTAAATCTCCGCTCTCTCAGCTCCCGCACTTTTTAAATCTCCATTCTCTCAGCTCCCGCTCTTTTTAAAACTCCGCTTTCTCAGTTCCTGCTCTTTTTAAATCTCCACTCTCTCAGCTCCAGCTCTTTTTAAATCTCTGCTCTCTCAGCTCCAGCTCTTTTTAAATCTCTGCTCACTCAGCTCCAGCTCTTTTTAAATCTCCGCTCTCTCAGCTCCAGCTCTTTTTAAATCTCTGCTCTCTCAGCTCCAGCTCTTTTTAAATCTCTGCTCACTCAGCTCCAGCTCTTTTTAAATCTCCGCTCTCTCAGCTCCAGCCCTTTTTAAATCTCTGCTCTCTCAGTTCCCAATCTATTTAAATCTCCGCTCTCTCAGCTCCTGCTCTTTTTAAATCTCCACTCTCTCACTGCCGCTCTTTTTAAATCTCCGCTCTCTCAGCTCCTGCTCTTTTCAAATCTCTGCTCTCTCAGCTCCTGCTCTTTTAAAATCTCCAGTCACTCACTGCCGCTCTTTTTAAATCTCTGCTCTCTTAGCTCCAGCTCTTTTTAAATCTCCGCTCTCTCAGCTCCCGCTCTTTTTAAATCTCCACTCTCTCAGCTCCAGCTCTTTTTGAATCTCCGCTATCTCAGCTCTAGGCCTTTTTAAATCTCCGCTCTCTCAGATCCAGCTCTTTATAAATCTCCGCTCTCTCAGCTCCAGCTCTTTTTAAATCTCCGCTCTCCCAGCACCCGCTCTTTTTAAATCTCCACTCTCTCAAATCCAGCTCTTTTTAAATCTCCTCTCTCTCAGCTCCAGCTCTTTTTAAATCTCCTCTCTCTCAGCTCCAGCTCTTTTTAAATCTCCACTCTCTCAGCTCCTGCTCTTTTTAAATCTCCGCTCTCTCAGCTCCCGCACTTTTTAAATCTCCATTCTCTCAGCTCCCGCTCTTTTTAAAACTCCGCTTTCTCAGTTCCTGCTCTTTTTAAATCTCCGCTCGCTCAGCTCAGCACTTTTTAAATCTCCACTCTCTCAGCTCCAGCTCTTTTTAAATCTCTGCTCTCTCAGCTCCAGCTCTTTTTAAATCTCTGCTCACTCAGCTCCAGCTCTTTTTAAATCTCCGCTCTCTCAGCTCCAGCTCTTTTTAAATCTCTGCTCTCTCAGCTCCAGCTCTTTTTAAATCTCTGCTCACTCAGCTCCAGCTCTTTTTAAATCTCCGCTCTCTCAGCTCCAGCCCTTTTTAAATCTCTGCTCTCTCAGTTCCCAATCTATTTAAATCTCCGCTCTCTCAGCTCCTGCTCTTTTTAAATCTCCACTCTCTCACTGCCGCTCTTTTTAAATCTCCGCTCTCTCAGCTCCTGCTCTTTTCAAATCTCTGCTCTCTCAGCTCCTGCTCTTTTTAAATCTCCAGTCACTCACTGCCGCTCTTTTTAAATCTCTGCTCTCTTAGCTCCAGCTCTTTTTAAATCTCCGCTCTCTCAGCTCCCGCTCTTTTTAAATCTCCACTCTCTCAGCTCCAGCTCTTTTTGAATCTCCGCTATCTCAGCTCTAGGCCTTTTTAAATCTCCGCTCTCACAGATCCAGCTCTTTATAAATCTCCGCTCTCTCAGCTCCAGCTCTTTTTAAATCTCCGCTCTCCCAGCACCCGCTCTTTTTAAATCTCCACTCTCTCAAATCCAGCTCTTTTTAAATCTCCTCTCTCTCAGCTCCAGCTCTTTTTAAATCTCCGCTCTCTCAGATCCAGCTCTTTTTAAATCTCTGCTCTCTCAGCTCCAGCTCTTTTTAAATCTCTGCTCTCTCAGCTCCCGCTCTTTTTCAATCTCCACTCTCTCAGCTCCAGCTCTTTTTGAATCTCTGCTCTCTCAGCTCCAGCTCTTATTAAATCTCCGCTCTCTCAGATCCAGCTCTTTTTAAATCTCCGCTCTCTCAGCTCCCGCTCTTTTTCAATCTCCGCTCTCTCAGCTCCAGCTCTTTTTGAATCTCTGCTTTCTCAGCTCCAGCTGTTTTTAAATCTCCGCTCTCTCAGCTCAGCTCTTTTTAAATCTCCGCTCTCTGAGCGCCAGCTCTTTTAAAATCTCCGCTCTCTCAGCTCCAACTCTTTTTAAATCTCCACTCTCTCAGATCCAGCTGTTTTTAAATCTCCTCTCTCTCAGCTCCAGCTCTTTTTAAATCTCCACTCTCTCACTGCCGCTCTTTTTAAATCTCTGCTCTCTCAGCTCCAGCTCCTTTTAAATCTCTGCTCTCTCAGCTCCAGCTCTTTTTAAATCTCCACTCTCTCAGCTCCAGCTCTTTTTCAATCTCCACTCTCTCAGCTCCAGCTCTTTTTAAATCTCTGCTCTCTCAGCTCCAGCTCTTTTTAAATCTCCGCTCTCTCAGATCCAGCTCTTTTTAAATCTCTGCTCTCTCAGCTCCCGCTCTTTTTCAATCTCCACTCTCTCAGCTCCAGATCTTTTTGAATCTCTGCTTTCTCAGCTCCAGCTCTTTTTAAATCTCTGCTCTCACAGATCCAGCTCTTTTTAAATCTCCGCTCTCACAGCACCCGCTCTTTTTAAATCTCCACTCTCTCAGCTCCCGCTCTTTTTCAATCTCCACTTTCTCCGCTCCTGCTCTTTTTAAATCTCCACTCTCTCACTGCCGCTCTTTTTAAATCTCCGCTCTCTCAGCTCCAGCTCTTATTAAATCTGCACTCTCTCACTGCCGCTCTTTTTAAATCTCGACTCTCTCAGCTCCTGCTCTTTTTAAATCTCCGCTCTCTCAGCTCCCGCACTTTTTAAATCTCCACTCTCTCAGCTCCCGCTCTTTTTAAAACTCCGCTTTCTCAGTTCCTGCTCTTTTTAAATCTCCGCTCGCTCAGCTCAGCACTTTTTAAATCTCCACTCTCTCAGCTCCAGCTCTTTTTAAATCTCTGCTCTCTCAGCTCCAGCTCTTTTTAAATCTCTGCTCTCTCAGCTCCAGCCCTTTTTAAATCTCTGCTCTCTCAGTTCCCAATCTATTTAAATCTCCGCTCTCTCAGCTCCTGCTCTTTTTAAATCTCCACTCTCTCACTGCCGCTCTTTTTAAATCTCCGCTCTCTCAGCTCCAGATCTTTTTGAATCTCTGCTTTCTCAGCTCCAGCTCTTTTTAAATCTCTGCTCTCACAGATCCAGCTCTTTTTAAATCTCCACTCTCTCAGCTCCCGCTCTTTTTCAATCTCCACTTTCTCCGCTCCTGCTCTTTTTAAATCTCCACTCTCTCACTGCCGCTCTTTTTAAATCTCCGCTCTCTCAGCTCCAGCTCTTATTAAATCTGCACTCTCTCACTGCCGCTCTTTTTAAATCTTCACTCTCTCAGCTCATGCTCTTTTTAAATCTCCGCTCTCTCAGCTCCCGCACTTTTTAAATCTCCACTCTCTCAGCTCCCGCTCTTTTTAAAACTCCGCTTTCTCAGTTCCTGCTCTTTTTAAATCTCCGCTCGCTCAGCTCAGCACTTTTTAAATCTCCACTCTCTCAGCTCCAGCTCTTTTTAAATCTCTGCTCTCTCAGCTCCAGCTCTTTTTAAATCTCTGCTCACTCAGCTCCAGCTCTTTTTAAATCTCCGCTCTCTCAGCTCCAGCTCTTTTTAAATCTCTGCTCTCTCAGCTCCAGCTCTTTTTAAATCTCTGCTCACTCAGCTCCAGCTCTTTTTAAATCTCCGCTCTCTCAGCTCCAGCCCTTTTTAAATCTCTGCTCTCTCAGTTCCCAATCTATTTAAATCTCCGCTCTCTCAGCTCCTGCTCTTTTTAAATCTCCACTCTCTCACTGCCGCTCTTTTTAAATCTCCGCTCTCTCAGCTCCTGCTCTTTTCAAATCTCTGCTCTCTCAGCTCCTGCTCTTTTTAAATCTCCAGTCACTCACTGCCGCTCTTTTTAAATCTCTGCTCTCTTAGCTCCAGCTCTTTTTAAATCTCCGCTCTCTCAGCTCCCCCTCTTTTTAAATCTCCACTCTCTCAGCTCCAGCTCTTTTTGAATCTCCGCTATCTCAGCTCTAGGCCTTTTTAAATCTCCGCTCTCTCAGATCCAGCTCTTTATAAATCTCCGCTCTCTCAGCTCCAGCTCTTTTTAAATCTCCGCTCTCCCAGCACCCGCTCTTTTTAAATCTCCACTCTCTCAAATCCAGCTCTTTTTAAATCTCCTCTCTCTCAGCTCCAGCTCTTTTTAAATCTCCGCTCTCTCAGATCCAGCTCTTTTTAAATCTCTGCTCTCTCAGCTCCAGCTCTTTTTAAATCTCTGCTCTCTCAGCTCCCGCTCTTTTTCAATCTCCACTCTCTCAGCTCCAGCTCTTTTTGAATCTCTGCTCTCTCAGCTCCAGCTCTTATTAAATCTCCGCTCTCTCAGATCCAGCTCTTTTTAAATCTCCGCTCTCTCAGCTCCCGCTCTTTTTCAATCTCCGCTCTCACAGCTCCAGCTCTTTTTGAATCTCTGCTTTCTCAGCTCCAGCTGTTTTTAAATCTCCGCTCTCTCAGCTCAGCTCTTTTTAAATCTCCGCTCTCTCAGCTCCAGCTCTTTTACAATCTCCAGTCTCTCAGCTCCTGCTCTTTTTAAATCTCCGCTCTCTCAGCTCCCGCTCTTTTTATATCTCCGCTCTCTCAGCTCCCGCTCTTATTAAATCTCTGCTCTCTCAGCTCCAGCTCTTTGTGACTCTCCGCTCTCTCAGCTCCAGCTCTTTTTAAATCTCTGCTCTCTCAGATCCAGCTCTTTTTAAATCTCCGCTCTCTCAGCTCCCAGTCTTTTAAAATCTTCGCTCTCTCAGCTCCAGCTCCTTTTAAATCTCTGCTCTCTCAGCACCCGCTCTTATTAAATCTCCACTCTCTCAGCTCCAGCTCTTTTTAAATCTCCGCTCTCTCAGCACCCGCTCTTTTTAAATCTCCACTCTCTCAGATGCAGCTCTTTTTAAATCTCCTCTCTCTCAGCTCCAGCTCTTTTTAAATCTCCGCTCTCTCAGCACCCGCTCTTTTTAAATCTCCACTCTCTCAGCTCCAGCTCCTTTTAAATCTCTGCTCTCTCAGCACCCGCTCTTTTTAAATCTCCGCTCTCTCAGCTCCAGCTCTTTTTCAATCTCTTTCTCTCAGTTCCAGCTCTTTTTAAATCTCTGCTCTCTCAGCTCCAGCTCTTTTTAAATCTCCGCTCTCTCAGATCCAGCTCTTTTTAAATCTCTGCTCTCTCAGCTCCCGCTCTTTTTCAATCTCCACTCTCTCAGCTCCAGATCTTTTTGAATCTCTGCTCTCTCAGCTCCAGCTCTTTTTAAATCTGTGCTCTCACAGATCCAGCTCTTTTTAAATCTCCGCTCTCACAGCACCCGCTCTTTTTAAATCTCCACTCTCTCAGCTCCCGCTCTTTTTCAATCTCCACTCTCTCCGCTCCTGCTCTTTTTAAATCTCCACTCTCTCACTGCCACTCTTTTTAAATCTCCGCTCTCTCAGCTCCAGCTCTTATTAAATCTGCACTCTCTCACTGCCGCTCTTTTTAAATCTCCACTCTCTCAGCTCCTGCTCTTTTTAAATCTCCGCTCTCTCAGCTCCCGCACTTTTTAAATCTCCACTCTCTCAGCTCCCGCTCTTTTCAAAACTCCGCTTTCTCAGTTCCTGCTCTTTTTAAATCTCCGCTCGCTCAGCTCAGCACTTTTTAAATCTCCACTCTCTCAGCTCCAGCTCTTTTTAAATCTCTGCTCTCTCAGCTCCAGCTCTTTTTAAATCTCTGTTCACTCAGCTCCAGTACTTTTTAAATCTCTGCTCTCTCAGCTCCAGCTCTTTTTAAATCTCTGCTCTCTCAGCTCCAGCTCTTTTTAAATCTCTGCTCACTCAGCTCCAGCTCTTTTTAAATCTCCGCTCTCTCAGCTCCAGCCCTTTTTAAATCTCTGCTCTGTCAGTTCCCAATCTATTTAAATCTCCGCTCTCTCAGCTCCTGCTCTTTTTAAATCTCCACTCTCTCACTGCCGCTCTTTTTAAATCTCCGCTCTCTCAGCTCCTGCTCTTTTCAAATCTCTGCTCTCTCAGCTCCTGCTCTTTTTAAATCTCCAGTCACTCACTGCCGCTCTTTTTAAATCTCTGCTCTCTTAGCTCCAGCTCTTTTTAAATCTCCGCTCTCTGAGCTCCCGCTCTTTTTAAATCTCCACTCTCTCAGCTCCAGCTCTTTTTGAATCTCCGCTATCTCAGCTCTAGGTCTTTTTAAATCTCCGCTCTCTCAGATCCAGCTCTTTATAAATCTCCGCTCTCTCAGCTCCAGCTCTTTTTAAATCTCCGCTCTCCCAGCACCCGCTCTTTTTAAATCTCCACTCTCTCAGATCCAGCTCTTTTTAAATCTCCTCTCTCTCAGCTCCAGCTCTTTTTAAATCTCCGCTCTCTCAGATCCAGCTCTTTTTAAATCTCTGCTCTCTCAGCTCCAGCTCTTTTTAAATCTCTGCTCTCTCAGCTCCCGCTCTTTTTCAATCTCCACTCTCTCAGCTCCAGCTCTTTTTGAATCTCTGCTCTCTCAGCTCCAGCTCTTATGAAATCTCCGCTCTCTCAGATCCAGCTCTTTTTAAATCTCCGCTCTCTCAGCTCCCGCTCTTTTTCAATCTCCGCTCTCTCAGCTCCAGCTCTTTTTGAATCTCTGCTTTCTCAGCTCCAGCTGTTTTTAAATCTCCGCTCTCTCAGCTCAGCTCTTTTTAAATCTCCGCTCTCTCAGCGCCAGCTCTTTTAAAATATCCGCTCTCTCAGCTCCAACTCTTTTTAAATCTCCGCTCTCTCAGCTCCAGCTCTTTTTAAATCTCCGCTCACTCAGCTCCAGCTCTTTTTAAAACTCCACTCTCTCAGCTCCAGCTCTTTTTAAATCTCTGCTCTCTCAGCTCCAGCTCTTTTTAAATCTCCACTCTCTCACTGCCGCTCTTTTTAAATCTCTGCTCTCTCAGCTCCAGCTCCTTTTAAATCTCTGCTCTCTCAGCTCCAGCTCTTTTTAAATCTCCGCTCTCTCAGCTCCAGCTCTTTTTCAATCTCCAGTCTCTCAGCTCCAGCTTTTTCAATCTCTGCTCTCTCAGCTCCAGCTCTTTTTAAATCTCCGCTCTCTCAGATCCCGCTCTTTTTAAATCTCTGCTCTCTCAGCTCCCGCTCTTTTTCAATCTCCACTCTCTCCGCTCCTGCTCTTTTTAAATCTCCACTCTCTCACTGCCGCTCTTTTTAAATCTCCGGTCTCTCAGCTCCTGCTCTTTTTAAATTTCCGCTCTCTCAGCTCCCGCTCTTTTTAAATCTCCACTCTCTCAGCTCCCGCTCTTTTTAAAACTCCGCTTTCTCAGCTCCTGCTCTTTTTAAATCTCCGCTCTCTCAGCTCAGCTCTTTTTAAATCTCTGCTCTCTCAGCTCCAGCTCTTTTTAAATCTCTGCTCACTCAGCTCCAGCTCTTTTTAAATCTCCGCTCTCTCAGCTCCAGCCCTTTTTAAATCTCAGCTCTCTCAGCTCCCAATCTATTTAAATCTCCGCTCTCTCAGCTCCTGCTCTTTTTAAATCTCCACTCTCTCACTGCCGCTCTTTTTAAATCTCTGCTCTCTCAGCTCCTGCTCTTTTCAAATCTCCGCTCTCTCAGCTCCTGCTCTTTTTAAATCTCCAGTCACTCACTGCCGCTCTTTTTAAATCTCTGCTCTCTTAGCTCCAGCTCTTTTTAAATCTCCGCTCTCTCAGCTCCCGCTCTTTTTACATCTCCACTCTCTCAGCTCCAGCTCTTTTTGAATCTCCGCTATCTCAGCTCTACGTCTTTTTAAATCTCTGCTCTCTCAGATCCAGCTCTTTTTAAATCTCCGCTCTCTCAGCTCCAGCTCTTTTTAAATCTCCGCTCTCCCAGCACCCTCTCTTTTTAAATCTCCACTCTCTCAGATCCAGCTTTTTTTAAATCTCCTCTCTCTCAGCTCCAGCTCTTTTTAAATCTCTGCTCTCTCAGCTCCCGCTCTTTTTCAATCTCCACTCTCTCAGCTCCACCTCTTTTTGAATCTCTGCTCTCTCAGCTCCAGCTCTTTTTAAATCTCCGCTCTCTCAGATCCAGCTCTTTTTAAATCTCCGCTCTCTCAGCTCCCGCTCTTTTTCAATCTCCGCTCTCTCAGCTCCAGCTCTTTTTGAATCTCTGCTTTCTCAGCTCCAGCTCTTTTTAAATCTCCGCTCTCTCAGCTCAGCTCTTTTTAAATCTCCGCTCTCTCAGCGTCAGCTCTTTTTAAATCTCCGCTCTCTCAGCTCCAGCTCTTTTTAAATCTCCGCTCTCTCAGCTCCAGCTCTTTTTGAATCTCTGCTCTCTCAGCTCCAGCTCTTTTTAAATCTCCGCTCTCTCAGATCCAGCTCTTTTAAAATCTCCGCTCTCTCAGCTCCCGCTCTTTTTCAATCTCCGCTCTCTCAGCTCCAGCTCTTTTTGAATCTCTGCTTTCTCAGCTCCAGCTGTTTTTAAATCTCCGCTCTCTCAGCTGCTGCTCTTTTTAAATCTCCACTCTCTCACTGCCGCTCTTTTTAAATCTCCGCTCTCTCAGCTCCATCTCTTTTTAAATCTCCGCTCACTCAGCTCCAGCTCTTTTTAAATCTCCACTCTCTCAGCTCCAGCTCTATTTAAATCTCTGCGCTCTCAGCTCCAGCTCTTTTTAAATCTCCGCTCTCTCAGCTCCCAATCTTTTTAAATCTCCGCTCTCTCAGCTCCTGCTCTTTTTAAATCACCACTCTCACTGCCGCTCTTTTTAAATCTCCGCTCTCTCAGCTCCGGCTCTTTTTAAACCTCCGCTCTCTCAGCTCCCGCTCTTTTTAAATCTCCGCTCTCTCAGCTCCAGCTCTTTGTGACTCTCTGCTCTCTCAGCTCCTGCTCTTTTTAAATCTCCACTCTTTCAGATCCAGCTCTTTTTAAATCTCCACTCTCTCAGCTCCAGCTCTTTTTAAATCTCCATTCTCACAGATCCAGCTCTTTTTAAATCTCCACTCTCTCAGCTCCAACTCTTTTTAAATCTCCACTCACTCACTGCTGCTCTTTTTAAATCTCTGCTCTCTCAGCTCCAGGTCTTATTAAATCTCTGCTCTCTCAGCTCCAGCTCTTTTTAAATCTCCACTGTCTCAGTACCCGCTCTTTTTAAATCTCCACTCTCTCAGATCCAGCTCTTTTTAAATCTCCGCTCTCTCAGCACCAGCTCTTTTTAAATCTCCACTCTCTCACTGCCACTCTTTTTAAATCTCTGCTCTCTCAGCTCCAGCTCTTTTTAAATCTCTGCTCTCTCAGCGCCAGCTCTTTTTAAATCTCCGCTCTCTCAGCTCCAACTCTTTTTAAATCTCCGCTCTCTCAGCTCCAGCTCTTTTTAAATCTCCGCTCACTCAGCTCCAGCTCTTTTTAAATCTCCACTCTCTCAGCTCCAGCTCTTTTTAAATCACTGCTCTCTCAGCTCCAGCTCTTTTTAAATCTCCGCTCTCTCAGCTCCCAATCTCTTTAAATCTCCTCTCTCTCAGCTCCTGCTCTTTTTAAATCACCAATCTCACTGCCGCTCTTTTTAAATCTCCGCTCTCTCAGCTCCGGCACTTTTTAAATCTCCGCTCTCTCAGCTCCCGCTCTTTTTAAATCTCCACTCTCTCAGCTCCTGCTCTTTTTAAATCTCCGCTCTCTCAGCTCCCGCACTTTTTAAATCTCCACTCTCTCAGCTCCCGCTCTTTTTAAAACTCCGCATTCTCAGTTCCTGCTCTTTTTAAATCTCCGCTCGCTCAGCTCAGCACTTTTTAAATCTCCACTCTCTCAGCTCCAGCTCTTTTTAAATCTCTGCTCTCTCAGCTCCAGCTCTTTTTAAATCTCTGCTCACTCAGCTCCAGCTCTTTTTAAATCTCCGCTCTCTCAGCTCCTGCTCTTTTTAAATCTCCACTCTCTCACTGCCGCTCTTTTTAAATCTCCGCTCTCTCAGCTCCTGCTCTTTTCAAATCTCCGCTCTCTCAGCTCCTGCTCTTTTTAAATCTCCAGTCACTCACTGCCGCTCTTTTTAAATCTCTGCTCTCTTAGCTCCAGCTCTTTTTAAATCTCCGCTCTCTAAGCTCCCGCACTTTTTAAATCTCCACTCTCTCAGCTCCAGCTCTTTTTGAATCTCCGCTATCTCAGCTCTAGGTTTTTTAAAATCTCCGCTCTCTCAGATCCAGCTCTTTTTAAATCTCCGCTCTCTCAGCTCCAGCTCTTTTTAAATCTCCGCTCTCCCAGCACCCGCTCTTTTTAAATCTCCACTCTCTCAGATCCAGCTCTTTTTAAATCTCCTCTCTCTCAGCTCCAGCTCTTTTTAAATCTCCGCTCTCTCAGATTCAGCTCTTTTTAAATCTCTGCTCTCTCAGCTCCAGCTCTTTTTAAATCTCTGCTCTCTCAGCTCCCGCTCTTTTTCAATCTCCACTCTCTCAGCTCCAGCTCTTTTTGAATCTCTGCTCTCTCAGCTCCAGCTCTTATTAAATCTCCGCTCTCTCAGATCCAGCTCTTTTTAAATCTCCGCTCTCTCAGCTCCCGCTCTTTTTCAATCTCCGCTCTCTCAGCTCCAGCTCTTTTTGAATCTCTGCTTTCTCAGCTCCAGCTGTTTTTAAATCTCCGATCTCTCAGCTCAGCTCTTTTTAAATCTCCGCTCTCTCAGCGCCAGCTCTTTTAAAATCTCCGCTCTCTCAGCTCCAACTCTTTTTAAATCTCCGCTCTCTCAGCTCCAGCTCTTTTTAAATCTCCGCTCACTCAGCTCCAGCTCTTTTTAAATCTCCACTCTCTCAGCTCCAGCTCTTTTTAAATCTCTGCTCTCTCAGCTCCAGCTCTTTTTAAATCTCCACTCTCTCACTGCCGTTCTTTTTAAATCTCTGCTCTCTCAGCTCCAGCTCCTTTTAAATCTCTGCTCTCTCAGCTCCAGCTCTTTTTAAATCTCCGCTCTCTCAGCTCCAGCTCTTTTTCAATCTCCACTCTCTCAGCTCCAGCTCTTTTTCAATCTCTGCTCTCTCAGCTCCAGCTCTTTTTAAATCTCCGCTCTCTCAGATCCAGCTTTTTTTAAATCTCTGCTCTCTCAGCTCCCGCTCTTTTTCAATGTCCACTCTCTCAGCTCCAGATCTTTTTAAATCTCTGCTCTCTCAGCTCCAGCTCTTTTTAAATCTCTGCTCTCACAGATCCAGCTCTTTTTAAATCTCCGCTCTCACAGCACCCGCTCTTTTTAATCTCCACTCTCTCAGCTCCCGCTCTTTTTCAATCTCCACTCTCTCCGCTCCAGCTCTAATTAAATCTCCACTCTCTCACTGCCGCTCTTTTTAAATCTCCACTCTCTCAGCTCCTGCTCTTTTTAAATCTCCGCTCTCTCAGCTCCCGCACTTTTTAAATCTCCACTCTCTCAGCTCCCGCTCTTTTTAAAACTCCGCTTTCTCAGTTCCTGCTCTTTTTAAATCTCCGCTCGCTCAGCTCAGCACTTTTTAAATCTCCACTCTCTCAGCTCCAGCTCTTTTTAAATCTCTGCTCTCTCAGCTCCAGCTCTTTTTAAATCTCTGCTCACTCAGCTCCAGCTCTTTTTAAATCTCCGCTCTCTCAGCTCCAGCTCTTTTTAAATCTCTGCTCTCTCAGCTCCAGCTCTTTTTAAATCTCTGCTCACTCAGCTCCAGCTCTTTTTAAATCTCCGCTCTCTCAGCTCCAGCCCTTTTTAAATCTCTGCTCTCTCAGCTCCCAATCTATTTAAATCTCCGCTCTCTCAGCTCCTGCTCTTTTTAAATCTCCACTCTCTCACTGCCGCTCTTTTTAAATCTCCGCTCTCTCAGCTCCTGCTCTTTTCAAATCTCCGCTCTCTCAGCTCCTGCTCTTTTTAAATCTCCAGTCACTCACTGCCGCTCTTTTTAAATCTCTGCTCTCTTAGCTCCAGCTCTTTTTAAATCTCCGCTCTCTCAGCTCCCGCTCTTTTTAAATCTCCACTCTCTCAGCTCCAGCTCTTTTTGAATCTCCGCTATCTCAGCTCTAGGTCTTTTTAAATCTCCGCTCTCTCAGATCCAGCTCTTTTTAAATCTCCGCTCTCTCAGCTCCAGCTCTTTTTAAATCTCCGCTCTCCCAGCACCCGCTCTTTTTAAATCTCCACTCTCTCAGATCCAGCTCTTTTTAAATCTCCTCTCTCTCAGCTCCAGCTCTTTTTAAATTTCCGCTCTCTCAGATCCAGCTCTTTTTAAATCTCTGCTCTCTCAGCTCCAGCTCTTTTTAAATCTCTGCTCTCTCAGCTCCCGCTCTTTTTCAATCTCCACTCTCTCAGCTCCAGCTCTTTTTGAATCTCTGCTCTCTCAGCTCCCGCTCTTTTTCAATCTCCGCTCTCTCAGCTCCAGCTCTTGTTGAATCTCTGCTTTCTCAGCTCCAGCTGTTTTTAAATCTCCGCTCTCTCAGCTCAGCTCTTTTTAAATCTCCGCTCTCTCAGCGCCAGCTCTTTTTAAATCTCCGCTCTCTCAGCTCCAACTCTTTTTAAATCTCCGCTCTCTCAGCTCCAGCTCTTTTTAAATCTCCGCTCACTCAGCTCCAGCTCTTTTTAAATCTCCACTCTCTCAGCTCCAGCTCTTTTTAAATCTCTGCTCTCTCAGCTCCAGCACTTTTTAAATCTCCGCTCTCTTAGCTCCCAATCTTTTTAAATCTCCGCTCTCTCAGCTCCTGCTCTTTTTAAATCACCACTCTCACTGCCGCTCTTTTTAGATCTCCGCTCTCTCTGCTCCGGCTCTTTTTAAATCTCCGCTCTCTCAGCTCCCGCTCTTTTTAAATCTCCGCTCTCTCAGCTCCAGCTCTTTGTGACTCTCTGCTCTCTCAGCTCCTGCTCTTTTTAAATCTCCACTCTTTCAGATCCAGCTCTTTTTAAATCTCCACTCTCTCAGCTCCAGCTCTTTTTAAATCTCCGTTCTCACAGAACCAGCTCTTTTTAAATCTCCACTCTCTCAGCTCCAACTCTTTTTAAATCTCCACTCACTCACTGCTGCTCTTTTTAAATCTCTGCTCTCTCAGCTCCTGGTCTTATTAAATTTCTGCTCTCTCAGCTCCAGCTCTTTTTAAATCTCCGCTCTCTCAGCTCCAGCTCTTTTTGAATCTCCGCTATCTCAGCTCCAGGTCTTTTTAAATCTCCGCTCTCTCAGATCCAGCTCTTTATAAATCTCCGCTCTCTCATCTCCAGCTCTTTTTAAATCTCCACTGTCTCAGTACCCGCTCTTTTTAAATCTCCACTCTCTCAGATCCAGCTCTTTTTTAAATCTCCGCTCTCTCAGCACCAGCTCTTTTTAAATCTCCACTCTCTCACTGCCACTCTTTTTAAATCTCTGCTCTCTCAGCTCCCGCTCTTTTTAAATCTCTGCTCTCTCAGCGCCAGCTCTTTTTAAATCTCCGCTCTCTCAGCTCCAACTCTTTTTAAATCTCCGCTCTCTCAGCTCCAGCTCTTTTAAAATCTCCACTCACTCAGCTCCAGCTCTTTTTAAATCTCCACTCTCTCAGCTGCTGCTCTTTTTAAATCACCACTCTCACTGCCGCTCTTTTTAAATCTCCGCTCTCTCAGCTCCGGCTCTTTTTAAATCTCCGCTCTCTCAGCTCCCGCTCTTTTTAAATCTCCGCTCTCTCAGCTCCAGCTCTTTTTATATCTCCACTCTCTCAGCTCCAACTCTTTTTAAATCTCCACTCACTCACTGCTGCTCTTTTTAAATCTCTGCTCTCTCAGCTCCAGATCTTATTAAATCTCTGCTCTCTCAGCTCCAGCTCTTTTTAAATCTCCGCTCTCTCAGCTCCAGCTCTTTTTAAATCCCCACTCCCTCAGCTCCAGCTCTTTTTGAATCTCCGCTATCTCAGCTCCAGGTCTTTTAAATCTCCGCTCTCTCAGATCCAGCTCTTTTTAAATCTCCGCTCTCTCAGCTCCAGCTCTTTTTAAATCTCCACTGTCTCAGTACCCGCTCTTTTTAAATCTCCACTCTCTCAGATCCAGCTCTTTTTAAATCTCCGCTCTCTCAGCACCAGCTCTTTTTAAATCTCCACTCTCTCACTGCCACTCTTTTTAAATCTCTGCTCTCTCAGCTCCAGCTCTTTTTAAATCTCTGCTCTCTCAGCTCCAGCTCTTTTTAAATCTCCGCTCCATCAGCTCCTGCTCTTTTTAAATCTCTGCTCTCTCAGCTCCAGCTCTTTTTAAATCTCCGCTCTCTCAGCTCACGATCTGTTTAAATCACCACTCTCTCACTGCCGCTCTTTTTAAATCTCTGCTCTCTCAGCTTCTGCTCTTTTTAAAACTCCGCTCACTCCGCTCCCGCTCTTTTTAAATCTCCGCTCTGTCAGCTCCCGCTCTTTTTAAATCTTTGCTCTCTCAGCTCCAGCTCTTTGTGACTCTCCGCTCTCTCAGCTCCAGCTCTTTTTAAATCTCTGCTCTCTCAGATCCATCTCTTTTTAAATCTCCGCTCTCTCAGCTCCAGCTCTTTTTCAATCTCCGCTCTCACAGAACCAGCTCTTTTTAAGTCTCCTCTCTCTCAGCTCCAGCTCTTTTTAAATCTCCACTCTCTCACTGCCGCTCATTTTAAATCTCTGTTCTGTCAGCTCCAGCTCTTTTTAAATCTCCTCTCACTCAGGTCCAGCTCTTTTTAAATCTCTGCTCTCTCAGCTCCAGCTCTTTTTAAATCTCCGCTCTCTCAGCTCCCAATCTATTTAAATCTCCGCTCTCTCAGCTCCTGCTCTTTTTAAATCTCCACTCTCTCACTGCCGCTCTTTTTAAATCTCCGCTCTCTCAGCTCCTGCTCTTTTCAAATCTCCGCTCTCTCAGCTCCTGCTCTTTTTAAATCTCCAGTCACTCACTGCCGCTCTTTTTAAATCTCTGCTCTCTCAGCTCCAGCTCTTTTTAAATCTCCGCTCTCTCAGCTCCCGCTCTTTTTAAATCTCCACTCTCTCAGCTCCAGCTCTTTTTGAATCTCCGCTATCTCAGCTCCAGGTCTTTTTAAATCTCCGCTCTCTCAGATCCAGCTCTTTTTAAATCTCCGCTCTCTCAGCTCCAGCTCTTTTTAAATCTCCGCTCTCCCAGCACCCGCTCTTTTTAAATCTCCACTCTCTCAGATCCAGCTCTTTTTAAATCTCCTCTCTCTCAGCTCCTGCTCTTTTTAAATCACCACTCTCACTGCCGCTCTTTTTATATCTCCGCTCTCTCAGCTCCGGCTCTTTTTAAATCTCCGCTCTCTCAGCTCCCGCTCTTTTTAAATCTCCGCTCTCTCAGCTCCAGCTCTTTGTTACTCTCTGCTCTCTCAGCTCCTGCTCTTTTTAAATCTCCACTCTTTCAGATCCAGCTCTTTTTAAATCTCCACTCTCTCAGCTCCAGCTCTTTTTAAATCTCCGTTCTCACAGATCCAGCTCTTTTTGAATCTCCACTCTCTCAGCTCCAACTCTTTTTAAATCTCCACTCACTCACTGCTGCTCTTTTTAAATCTCTGCTCTCTCAGCTCCAGGTCTTATTAAATCTCTGCTCTCTCAGCTCCAGCTCTTTTTAAATCTCCGCTCTCTCAGCTCCAGCTCTTTTTGAATCTCCGCTATCTCAGCTCCAGGTCTTTTTAAATCTCTGCTCTCTCAGCTCCAGCTCTTTTTAAATCTCCACTGTCTCAGTACCCGCTCTTTTTAAATCTCCACTCTCTCAGATCCAGCTCTTTTTTAAATCTCCGCTCTCTCAGCACCAGCTCTTTTTAAATCTCCACTCTCTCACTGCCACTCTTTTTAAATCTCTGCTCTCTCAGCTCCCGCTCTTTTTAAATCTCTGCTCTCTCAGCGCCAGCTCTTTTTAAATCTCCGCTCTCTCAGCTCCAACTCTTTTTAAATCTCCGCTCTCTCAGCTCCAGCTCTTTTAAAATCTCCGCTCACTCAGCTCCAGCTCTTTTTAAATCTCCACTCTCTCAGCTCCAGCTCTTTTTAAATCTCTGCTCTCTCAGCTCCAGCTCTTTTTAAATCTCCGCACTCTCAGCTCCCAATCTTTTTAAATCTCCGCTCTCTCAGCTGCTGCTCTTTTTAAATCACCACTCTCACTGCCGCTCTTTTTAAATCTCCGCTCTCTCAGCTCCGGCTCTTTTTAAATCTCCGCTCTCTCAGCTCCCGCTCTTTTTAAATCTCCGCTCTCTCAGCTCCAGCTCTTTTTAAATCTCCACTCTCTCAGATCCAGCTCTTTTTAAATCTCCACTCTCTCAGCTCCAGCTCTTTTTAAATCTCCGTTCTCACAGATCCAGCTCTTTTTATATCTCCACTCTCTCAGCTCCAACTCTTTTTAAATCTCCACTCACTCACTGCTGCTCTTTTTAAATCTCTGCTCTCTCAGCTCCAGGTCTTATTAAATCTCTGCTCTCTCAGCTCCAGCTCTTTTTAAATCTCCGCTCTCTCAGCTCCAGCTCTTTTTAAATCCCCACTCCCTCAGCTCCAGCTCTTTTTGAATCTCCGCTATCTCAGCTCCAGGTCTTTTTAAATCTCCGCTCTCTCAGATCCAGCTCTTTTTAAATCTCCGCTCTCTCAGCTCCAGCTCTTTTTAAATCTCCACTGCCTCAGTACCCGCTCTTTTTAAATCTCCACTCTCTCAGATCCAGCTCTTTTTAAATCTCCGCTCTCTCAGCACCAGCTCTTTTTAAATGTCCACTCTCTCACTGCCACTCTTTTTAAATCTCTGCTCTCTCAGCTCCAGCTCTTTTTAAATCTCTGCTCTCTCAGCTCCCGCACTTTTTAAATCTCCGCTCCATCAGCTCCTGCTCTTTTTAAATCTCTGCTCTCTCAGCTCCAGCTCTTTTTAAATCTCCGCTCTCTCAGCTCACGATCTGTTTAAATCACCACTCTCTCACTGCCGCTCTTTTTAAATCTCTGCTCTCTCAGCTCCTTCTCTTTTTAAAACTCCGCTCACTCAGCTCCCGCTCTTTTTAAATCTCTGCTCTGTCAGCTCCCGCTCTTTTTAAATCTCTGCTCTCTCAGCTCCAGCTCTTTGTGACTCTCCGCTCTCTCAGCTCCAGCTCTTTTTAAATCTCTGCTCTCTCAGATCCAGCTCTTTTTAAATCTCCGCTCTCTCAGCTCCAGCTCTTTTTCAATCTCCGCTCTCTCAGCTCACGATCTGTTTAAATCACCACTCTCTCACTGCCGCTCTTTTTAAATCTCTGCTCTCTCAGCTCCTGCTCTTTTTAAAACTCCGCTCACTCAGCTCCCGCTCTTTTTAAATCTCCGCTCTGTCAGCTCCCGCTCTTTTTAAATCTCTGCTCTCTCAGCTCCAGCTCTTTGTGACTCTCCGCTCTCTCAGCTCCAGCTCTTTTTAAATCTCCGCTCTCTCAGCTCCAGCTCTTTTTCAATCTCCGCTCTCACAGATCCAGCTCTTTTTAAATCTCCTCTCTCTCAGCTCCAGCTCTTTTTAAATCTCCACTCTCTCACTGCCGCTCATTCTAAATCTCTGTTCTCTCAGCTCCAGCTCTTTTTAAATCTCCTCTCTCTCAGGTCCAGCTCTTTTTAAATCTCCACTCTCTCAGCTCCAGCTCTTTTTAAATCTCTGCTCTCTCAGCTCCAGCTCTTTTTAAATCTCCGCTCTCTCAGCTCCCAATCTATTTAAATCTCCGCTCTCTCAGCTCCAGCTCTTTGTGACTCTCTGCTCTCTCAGCTCCTGCTCTTTTTAAATCTCCACTCTTTCAGATCCAGCTCTTTTTAAATCTCCACTCTCTCAGCTCCAGCTCTTTTTAAATCTCCGTTCTCACAGAACCAGCTCTTTTTAAATCTCCACTCTCTCAGCTCCAACTCTTTTTAAATCTCCACTCACTCACTGCTGCTCTTTTTAAATCTCTGCTCTCTCAGCTCCAGGTCTTATTAAATTTCTGCTCTCTCAGCTCCAGCTCTTTTTAAATCTCCGCTCTCTCAGCTCCAGCTCTTTTTGAATCTCCGCTATCTCAGCTCCAGGTCTTTTTAAATCTCCGCTCTCTCAGATCCAGCTCTTTATAAATCTCCGCTCTCTCATCTCCAGCTCTTTTTAAATCTCCACTGTCTCAGTACCCGCTCTTTTTAAATCTCCACTCTCTCAGATCCAGCTCTTTTTTAAATCTCCGCTCTCTCAGCACCAGCTCTTTTTAAATCTCCACTCTCTCACTGCCACTCTTTTTAAATCTCTGCTCTCTCAGCTCCCGCTCTTTTTAAATCTCTGCTCTCTCAGCGCCAGCTCTTTTTAAATCTCCGCTCTCTCAGCTCCAACTCTTTTTAAATCTCCGCTCTCTCAGCTCCAGCTCTTTTAAAATCTCCACTCACTCAGCTCCAGCTCTTTTTAAATCTCCACTCTCTCAGCTCCAGCTCTTTTTAAATCTCTGCTCTCTCAGCTCCAGCTCTTTTTAAATCTCCGCTCTCTCAGCTCCCAATCTTTTTAAATCTCCGCTCTCTCAGCTGCTGCTCTTTTTAAATCACCACTCTCACTGCCGCTCTTTTTAAATCTCCGCTCTCTCAGCTCCGGCTCTTTTTAAATCTCCGCTCTCTCAGCTCCCGCTCTTTTTAAATCTCCGCTCTCTCAGCTCCAGCTCTTTTTATATCTCCACTCTCTCAGCTCCAACTCTTTTTAAATCTCCACTCACTCACTGCTGCTCTTTTTAAATCTCTGCTCTCTCAGCTCCAGATCTTATTAAATCTCTGCTCTCTCAGCTCCAGCTCTTTTTAAATCTCCGCTCTCTCAGCTCCAGCTCTTTTTAAATCCCCACTCCCTCAGCTCCAGCTCTTTTTGAATCTCCGCTATCTCAGCTCCAGGTCTTTTAAATCTCCGCTCTCTCAGATCCAGCTCTTTTTAAATCTCCGCTCTCTCAGCTCCAGCTCTTTTTAAATCTCCACTGTCTCAGTACCCGCTCTTTTTAAATCTCCACTCTCTCAGATCCAGCTCTTTTTAAATCTCCGCTCTCTCAGCACCAGCTCTTTTTAAATCTCCACTCTCTCACTGCCACTCTTTTTAAATCTCTGCTCTCTCAGCTCCAGCTCTTTTTAAATCTCTGCTCTCTCAGCTCCAGCTCTTTTTAAATCTCCGCTCCATCAGCTCCTGCTCTTTTTAAATCTCTGCTCTCTCAGCTCCAGCTCTTTTTAAATCTCCGCTCTCTCAGCTCACGATCTGTTTAAATCACCACTCTCTCACTGCCGCTCTTTTTAAATCTCTGCTCTCTCAGCTTCTGCTCTTTTTAAAACTCCGCTCACTCTGCTCCCGCTCTTTTTAAATCTCCGCTCTGTCAGCTCCCGCTCTTTTTAAATCTCTGCTCTCTCAGCTCCAGCTCTTTGTGACTCTCCGCTCTCTCAGCTCCAGCTCTTTTTAAATCTCTGCTCTCTCAGATCCATCTCTTTTTAAATCTCCGCTCTCTCAGCTCCAGCTCTTTTTCAATCTCCGCTCTCACAGAACCAGCTCTTTTTAAGTCTCCTCTCTCTCAGCTCCAGCTCTTTTTAAATCTCCACTCTCTCACTGCCGCTCATTTTAAATCTCTGTTCTGTCAGCTCCAGCTCTTTTTAAATCTCCTCTCACTCAGGTCCAGCTCTTTTTAAATCTCTGCTCTCTCAGCTCCAGCTCTTTTTAAATCTCCGCTCTCTCAGCTCCCAATCTATTTAAATCTCCGCTCTCTCAGCTCCTGCTCTTTTTAAATCTCCACTCTCTCACTGCCGCTCTTTTTAAATCTCCGCTCTCTCAGCTCCTGCTCTTTTCAAATCTCCGCTCTCTCAGCTCCTGCTCTTTTTAAATCTCCAGTCACTCACTGCCGCTCTTTTTAAATCTCTGCTCTCTCAGCTCCAGCTCTTTTTAAATCTCCGCTCTCTCAGCTCCCGCTCTTTTTAAATCTCCACTCTCTCAGCTCCAGCTCTTTTTGAATCTCCGCTATCTCAGCTCCAGGTCTTTTTAAATCTCCGCTCTCTCAGATCCAGCTCTTTTTAAATCTCCGCTCTCTCAGCTCCAGCTCTTTTTAAATCTCCGCTCTCCCAGCACCCGCTCTTTTTAAATCTCCACTCTCTCAGATCCAGCTCTTTTTAAATCTCCTCTCTCTCAGCTCCTGCTCTTTTTAAATCACCACTCTCACTGCCGCTCTTTTTATATCTCCGCTCTCTCAGCTCCGGCTCTTTTTAAATCTCCGCTCTCTCAGCTCCCGCTCTTTTTAAATCTCCGCTCTCTCAGCTCCAGCTCTTTGTTACTCTCTGCTCTCTCAGCTCCTGCTCTTTTTAAATCTCCACTCTTTCAGATCCAGCTCTTTTTAAATCTCCACTCTCTCAGCTCCAGCTCTTTTTAAATCTCCGTTCTCACAGATCCAGCTCTTTTTGAATCTCCACTCTCTCAGCTCCAACTCTTTTTAAATCTCCACTCACTCACTGCTGCTCTTTTTAAATCTCTGCTCTCTCAGCTCCAGGTCTTATTAAATCTCTGCTCTCTCAGCTCCAGCTCTTTTTAAATCTCCGCTCTCTCAGCTCCAGCTCTTTTTGAATCTCCGCTATCTCAGCTCCAGGTCTTTTTAAATCTCTGCTCTCTCAGCTCCAGCTCTTTTTAAATCTCCACTGTCTCAGTACCCGCTCTTTTTAAATCTCCACTCTCTCAGATCCAGCTCTTTTTTAAATCTCCGCTCTCTCAGCACCAGCTCTTTTTAAATCTCCACTCTCTCACTGCCACTCTTTTTAAATCTCTGCTCTCTCAGCTCCCGCTCTTTTTAAATCTCTGCTCTCTCAGCGCCAGCTCTTTTTAAATCTCCGCTCTCTCAGCTCCAACTCTTTTTAAATCTCCGCTCTCTCAGCTCCAGCTCTTTTAAAATCTCCGCTCACTCAGCTCCAGCTCTTTTTAAATCTCCACTCTCTCAGCTCCAGCTCTTTTTAAATCTCTGCTCTCTCAGCTCCAGCTCTTTTTAAATCTCCGCACTCTCAGCTCCCAATCTTTTTAAATCTCCGCTCTCTCAGCTGCTGCTCTTTTTAAATCACCACTCTCACTGCCGCTCTTTTTAAATCTCCGCTCTCTCAGCTCCGGCTCTTTTTAAATCTCCGCTCTCTCAGCTCCCGCTCTTTTTAAATCTCCGCTCTCTCAGCTCCAGCTCTTTTTAAATCTCCACTCTCTCAGATCCAGCTCTTTTTAAATCTCCACTCTCTCAGCTCCAGCTCTTTTTAAATCTCCGTTCTCACAGATCCAGCTCTTTTTATATCTCCACTCTCTCAGCTCCAACTCTTTTTAAATCTCCACTCACTCACTGCTGCTCTTTTTAAATCTCTGCTCTCTCAGCTCCAGGTCTTATTAAATCTCTGCTCTCTCAGCTCCAGCTCTTTTTAAATCTCCGCTCTCTCAGCTCCAGCTCTTTTTAAATCCCCACTCCCTCAGCTCCAGCTCTTTTTGAATCTCCGCTATCTCAGCTCCAGGTCTTTTTAAATCTCCGCTCTCTCAGATCCAGCTCTTTTTAAATCTCCGCTCTCTCAGCTCCAGCTCTTTTTAAATCTCCACTGCCTCAGTACCCGCTCTTTTTAAATCTCCACTCTCTCAGATCCAGCTCTTTTTAAATCTCCGCTCTCTCAGCACCAGCTCTTTTTAAATGTCCACTCTCTCACTGCCACTCTTTTTAAATCTCTGCTCTCTCAGCTCCAGCTCTTTTTAAATCTCTGCTCTCTCAGCTCCCGCACTTTTTAAATCTCCGCTCCATCAGCTCCTGCTCTTTTTAAATCTCTGCTCTCTCAGCTCCAGCTCTTTTTAAATCTCCGCTCTCTCAGCTCACGATCTGTTTAAATCACCACTCTCTCACTGCCGCTCTTTTTAAATCTCTGCTCTCTCAGCTCCTTCTCTTTTTAAAACTCCGCTCACTCAGCTCCCGCTCTTTTTAAATCTCTGCTCTGTCAGCTCCCGCTCTTTTTAAATCTCTGCTCTCTCAGCTCCAGCTCTTTGTGACTCTCCGCTCTCTCAGCTCCAGCTCTTTTTAAATCTCTGCTCTCTCAGATCCAGCTCTTTTTAAATCTCCGCTCTCTCAGCTCCAGCTCTTTTTCAATCTCCGCTCTCTCAGCTCACGATCTGTTTAAATCACCACTCTCTCACTGCCGCTCTTTTTAAATCTCTGCTCTCTCAGCTCCTGCTCTTTTTAAAACTCCGCTCACTCAGCTCCCGCTCTTTTTAAATCTCCGCTCTGTCAGCTCCCGCTCTTTTTAAATCTCTGCTCTCTCAGCTCCAGCTCTTTGTGACTCTCCGCTCTCTCAGCTCCAGCTCTTTTTAAATCTCCGCTCTCTCAGCTCCAGCTCTTTTTCAATCTCCGCTCTCACAGATCCAGCTCTTTTTAAATCTCCTCTCTCTCAGCTCCAGCTCTTTTTAAATCTCCACTCTCTCACTGCCGCTCATTCTAAATCTCTGTTCTCTCAGCTCCAGCTCTTTTTAAATCTCCTCTCTCTCAGGTCCAGCTCTTTTTAAATCTCCACTCTCTCAGCTCCAGCTCTTTTTAAATCTCTGCTCTCTCAGCTCCAGCTCTTTTTAAATCTCCGCTCTCTCAGCTCCCAATCTATTTAAATCTCCGCTCTCTCAGCTCCGGCTCTTTTTAAATCTCCACTCTCTCACTGCCGCTCTTTTTAAATCTCCGCTCTCTCAGCTCCTGCTCTTTTCAAATCTCCGCTCTCTCAGCTCCTGCTCTTTTTAAATCTCCAGTCACTCACTGCCGCTCTTTTTAAATCTCTGCTCTCTCAGCTCCAGCTCTTTTTAAATCTCCGCTCTCTCAGCTCCCGCTCTTTTTAAATCTCCACTCTCTCAGCTCCAGCTCTTTTTGAATCTCCGCTATCTCAGCTCCAGGTCTTTTTAAATCTCCGCTCTCTCAGATCCAGCTCTTTTTAAATCTCCGCTCTCTCAGCTCCAGCTCTTTTTAAATCTCCGCTCTCCCAGCACCCGCTCTTTTTAAATCTCCACTCTCTCAGATCCAGCTCTTTTTAAATCTCCTCTCTCTCAGCTCCTGCTCTTTTTAAATCACCACTCTCACTGCCGCTCTTTTTAAATCTCCGCTCTCTCAGCTCCGGCTCTTTTTAAATCTCCGCTCTCTCAGCTCCCGCTCTTTTTAAATCTCCGCTCGCTTAGCTCCAGCTCTTTGTGACTCTCTGCTCTCTCAGCTCCTGCTCTTTTTAAATCTCCACTCTTTCAGATCCAGCTCTTTTTAAATCTCCACTCTCTCAGCTCCAGCTCTTTTTAAATCTCCGTTCTCACAGATCCACCTCTTTTTAAATCTCCACTCTCTCAGCTCCAACTCTTATTAAATCTCCACTCACTCACTGCTGCTCTTTTTAAATCTCTGCTCTCTCAGCTCCAGGTCTTATTAAATCTCTGCTCTCTCAGCTCCAGCTCTTTTTAAATCTCCGCTCTCTCAGCTCCAGCTCTTTTTAAATCTCCACTGTCTCAGTACCCGCTCTTTTTAAATCTCCACTCTCTCAGATCCAGCTCTTTTTTAAATCTCCGCTCTCTCAGCACCAGCTCTTTTTAAATCTCCACTCTCTCAGCTCCCGCTCTTTTTAAATCTCTGCTCTCTCAGCGCCAGCTCTTTTTAAATCTCCGCTCTCTCAGCTCCAACTCTTTTTAAATCTCCGCTCTCTCAGCTCCAGCTCTTTTAAAATCTCCGCTCACTCAGCTCCAGCTCTTTTTAAATCTCCACTCTCTCAGCTCCAGCTCTTTTTAAATCTCTGCTCTCTCAGCTCCAGCTCTTTTTAAATCTCCGCTCTCTCAGCTCCCAATCTTTTTAAATCTCCGCTCTCTCAGCTCCTGCTCTTTTTAAATCACCACTCTCATTGCCGCGCTTTTTAAATCTCCGCTCTCTCAGCTCCAGCTCTTTTTAAATCTCCGCTCTCTCAGCTCCCGCTCTTTTTAAATCTCCGCTCTCTCAGCTCCAGCTCTTTTTAAATCTCCACTCTCTCAGATCCAGCTCTTTTTAAATCTCCACTCTCTCAGCTCCAGCTCTTTTTAAATCTCCGTTCTCACAGATCCAGCTCTTTTTATATCTCCACTCTCTCAGCTCCCGCTCTTTTTAAATCTCCGCTCTCTCAGCTCCAGGTCTTATTAAATCTCTGCTCTCTCAGCTCCAGCTCTTTTTAAATCTCCGCTCTCTCAGCTCCAGCTCTTTTTAAATCTCCTCTCTCTCAGCTCCAGCTCTTTTTAAATTTCCGCTCTCTCAGATCCAGCTCTTTTTAAATCTCTGCTCTCTCAGCTCCAGCTCTTTTTAAATCTCTGCTCTCTCAGCTCCCGCTCTTTTTCAATCTCCACTCTCTCAGCTCCAGCTCTTTTTGAATCTCTGCTCTCTCAGCTCCCGCTCTTTTTCAATCTCCGCTCTCTCAGCTCCAGCTCTTGTTGAATCTCTGCTTTCTCAGCTCCAGCTGTTTTTAAATCTCCGCTCTCTCAGCTCAGCTCTTTTTAAATCTCCGCTCTCTCAGCGCCAGCTCTTTTTAAATCTCCGCTCTCTCAGCTCCAACTCTTTTTAAATCTCCGCTCTCTCAGCTCCAGCTCTTTTTAAATCTCCGCTCACTCAGCTCCAGCTCTTTTTAAATCTCCACTCTCTCAGCTCCAGCTCTTTTTAAATCTCTGCTCTCTCAGCTCCAGCACTTTTTAAATCTCCGCTCTCTTAGCTCCCAATCTTTTTAAATCTCCGCTCTCTCAGCTCCTGCTCTTTTTAAATCACCACTCTCACTGCCGCTCTTTTTAGATCTCCGCTCTCTCTGCTCCGGCTCTTTTTAAATCTCCGCTCTCTCAGCTCCCGCTCTTTTTAAATCTCCGCTCTCTCAGCTCCAGCTCTTTGTGACTCTCTGCTCTCTCAGCTCCTGCTCTTTTTAAATCTCCACTCTTTCAGATCCAGCTCTTTTTAAATCTCCACTCTCTCAGCTCCAGCTCTTTTTAAATCTCCGTTCTCACAGAACCAGCTCTTTTTAAATCTCCACTCTCTCAGCTCCAACTCTTTTTAAATCTCCACTCACTCACTGCTGCTCTTTTTAAATCTCTGCTCTCTCAGCTCCAGGTCTTATTAAATTTCTGCTCTCTCAGCTCCAGCTCTTTTTAAATCTCCGCTCTCTCAGCTCCAGCTCTTTTTGAATCTCCGCTATCTCAGCTCCAGGTCTTTTTAAATCTCCGCTCTCACAGATCCAGCTCTTTATAAATCTCCGCTCTCTCAGCTCCAGCTCTTTTTAAATCTCCACTGTCTCAGTACCCGCTCTTTTTAAATCTCCACTCTCTCAGATCCAGCTCTTTTTTAAATCTCCGCTCTCTCAGCACCAGCTCTTTTTAAATCTCCACTCTCTCACTGCCACTCTTTTTAAATCTCTGCTCTCTCAGCTCCCGCTCTTTTTAAATCTCTGCTCTCTCAGCGCCAGCTCTTTTTAAATCTCCGCTCTCTCAGCTCCAACTCTTTTTAAATCTCCGCTCTCTCAGCTCCAGCTCTTTTAAAATCTCCACTCACTCAGCTCCAGCTCTTTTTAAATCTCCACTCTCTCAGCTCCAGCTCTTTTTAAATCTCTGCTCTCTCAGCTCCAGCTCTTTTTAAATCTCCGCTCTCTCAGCTCCCAATCTTTTTAAATCTCCGCTCTCTCAGCTGCTGCTCTTTTTAAATCACCACTCTCACTGCCGCTCTTTTTAAATCTCCGCTCTCTCAGCTCCGGCTCTTTTTAAATCTCCGCTCTCTCAGCTCCCGCTCTTTTTAAATCTCCGCTCTCTCAGCTCCAGCTCTTTTTATATCTCCACTCTCTCAGCTCCAACTCTTTTTAAATCTCCACTCACTCACTGCTGCTCTTTTTAAATCTCTGCTCTCTCAGCTCCAGATCTTATTAAATCTCTGCTCTCTCAGCTCCAGCTCTTTTTAAATCTCCGCTCTCTCAGCTCCAGCTCTTTTTAAATCCCCACTCCCTCAGCTCCAGCTCTTTTTGAATCTCCGCTATCTCAGCTCCAGGTCTTTTAAATCTCCGCTCTCTCAGATCCAGCTCTTTTTAAATCTCCGCTCTCTCAGCTCCAGCTCTTTTTAAATCTCCACTGTCTCAGTACCCGCTCTTTTTAAATCTCCACTCTCTCAGATCCAGCTCTTTTTAAATCTCCGCTCTCTCAGCACCAGCTCTTTTTAAATCTCCACTCTCTCACTGCCACTCTTTTTAAATCTCTGCTCTCTCAGCTCCAGCTCTTTTTAAATCTCTGCTCTCTCAGCTCCAGCTCTTTTTAAATCTCCGCTCCATCAGCTCCTGCTCTTTATAAATCTCTGCTCTCTCAGCTCCAGCTCTTTTTAAATCTCCGCTCTCTCAGCTCACGATCTGTTTAAATCACCACTCTCTCACTGCCGCTCTTTTTAAATCTCTGCTCTCTCAGCTTCTGCTCTTTTTAAAACTCCGCTCACTCCGCTCCCGCTCTTTTTAAATCTCCGCTCTGTCAGCTCCCGCTCTTTTTAAATCTCTGCTCTCTCAGCTCCAGCTCTTTGTGACTCTCCGCTCTCTCAGCTCCAGCTCTTTTTAAATCTCTGCTCTCTCAGATCCATCTCTTTTTAAATCTCCGCTCTCTCAGCTCCAGCTCTTTTTCAATCTCCGCTCTCACAGAACCAGCTCTTTTTAAGTCTCCTCTCTCTCAGCTCCAGCTCTTTTTAAATCTCCACTCTCTCACTGCCGCTCATTTTAAATCTCTGTTCTGTCAGCTCCAGCTCTTTTTAAATCTCCTCTCACTCAGGTCCAGCTCTTTTTAAATCTCTGCTCTCTCAGCTCCAGCTCTTTTTAAATCTCCGCTCTCTCAGCTCCCAATCTATTTAAATCTCCGCTCTCTCAGCTCCTGCTCTTTTTAAATCTCCACTCTCTCACTGCCGCTCTTTTTAAATCTCCGCTCTCTCAGCTCCTGCTCTTTTCAAATCTCCGCTCTCTCAGCTCCTGCTCTTTTTAAATCTCCAGTCACTCACTGCCGCTCTTTTTAAATCTCTGCTCTCTCAGCTCCAGCTCTTTTTAAATCTCCGCTCTCTCAGCTCCCGCTCTTTTTAAATCTCCACTCTCTCAGCTCCAGCTCTTTTTGAATCTCCGCTATCTCAGCTCCAGGTCTTTTTAAATCTCCGCTCTCTCAGATCCAGCTCTTTTTAAATCTCCGCTCTCTCAGCTCCAGCTCTTTTTAAATCTCCGCTCTCCCAGCACCCGCTCTTTTTAAATCTCCACTCTCTCAGATCCAGCTCTTTTTAAATCTCCTCTCTCTCAGCTCCTGCTCTTTTTAAATCACCACTCTCACTGCCGCTCTTTTTATATCTCCGCTCTCTCAGCTCCGGCTCTTTTTAAATCTCCGCTCTCTCAGCTCCCGCTCTTTTTAAATCTCCGCTCTCTCAGCTCCAGCTCTTTGTTACTCTCTGCTCTCTCAGCTCCTGCTCTTTTTAAATCTCCACTCTTTCAGATCCAGCTCTTTTTAAATCTCCACTCTCTCAGCTCCAGCTCTTTTTAAATCTCCGTTCTCACAGATCCAGCTCTTTTTGAATCTCCACTCTCTCAGCTCCAACTCTTTTTAAATCTCCACTCACTCACTGCTGCTCTTTTTAAATCTCTGCTCTCTCAGCTCCAGGTCTTATTAAATCTCTGCTCTCTCAGCTCCAGCTCTTTTTAAATCTCCGCTCTCTCAGCTCCAGCTCTTTTTGAATCTCCGCTATCTCAGCTCCAGGTCTTTTTAAATCTCTGCTCTCTCAGCTCCAGCTCTTTTTAAATCTCCACTGTCTCAGTACCCGCTCTTTTTAAATCTCCACTCTCTCAGATCCAGCTCTTTTTTAAATCTCCGCTCTCTCAGCACCAGCTCTTTTTAAATCTCCACTCTCTCACTGCCACTCTTTTTAAATCTCTGCTCTCTCAGCTCCCGCTCTTTTTAAATCTCTGCTCTCTCAGCGCCAGCTCTTTTTAAATCTCCGCTCTCTCAGCTCCAACTCTTTTTAAATCTCCGCTCTCTCAGCTCCAGCTCTTTTAAAATCTCCGCTCACTCAGCTCCAGCTCTTTTTAAATCTCCACTCTCTCAGCTCCAGCTCTTTTTAAATCTCTGCTCTCTCAGCTCCAGCTCTTTTTAAATCTCCGCACTCTCAGCTCCCAATCTTTTTAAATCTCCGCTCTCTCAGCTGCTGCTCTTTTTAAATCACCACTCTCACTGCCGCTCTTTTTAAATCTCCGCTCTCTCAGCTCCGGCTCTTTTTAAATCTCCGCTCTCTCAGCTCCCGCTCTTTTTAAATCTCCGCTCTCTCAGCTCCAGCTCTTTTTAAATCTCCACTCTCTCAGATCCAGCTCTTTTTAAATCTCCACTCTCTCAGCTCCAACTCTTTTTAAATCTCCACTCACTCACTGCTGCTCTTTTTAAATCTCTGCTCTCTCAGCTCCAGGTCTTATTAAATCTCTGCTCTCTCAGCTCCAGCTCTTTTTAAATCTCCGCTCTCTCAGCTCCAGCTCTTTTTAAATCCCCACTCCCTCAGCTCCAGCTCTTTTTGAATCTCCGCTATCTCAGCTCCAGGTCTTTTTAAATCTCCGCTCTCTCAGATCCAGCTCTTTTTAAATCTCCGCTCTCTCAGCTCCAGCTCTTTTTAAATCTCCACTGCCTCAGTACCCGCTCTTTTTAAATCTCCACTCTCTCAGATCCAGCTCTTTTTAAATCTCCGCTCTCTCAGCACCAGCTCTTTTTAAATGTCCACTCTCTCACTGCCACTCTTTTTAAATCTCTGCTCTCTCAGCTCCAGCTCTTTTTAAATCTCTGCTCTCTCAGCTCCCGCACTTTTTAAATCTCCGCTCCATCAGCTCCTGCTCTTTTTAAATCTCTGCTCTCTCAGCTCCAGCTCTTTTTAAATCTCCGCTCTCTCAGCTCACGATCTGTTTAAATCACCACTCTCTCACTGCCGCTCTTTTTAAATCTCTGCTCTCTCAGCTCCTTCTCTTTTTAAAACTCCGCTCACTCAGCTCCCGCTCTTTTTAAATCTCTGCTCTGTCAGCTCCCGCTCTTTTTAAATCTCTGCTCTCTCAGCTCCAGCTCTTTGTGACTCTCCGCTCTCTCAGCTCCAGCTCTTTTTAAATCTCTGCTCTCTCAGATCCAGCTCTTTTTAAATCTCCGCTCTCTCAGCTCCAGCTCTTTTTCAATCTCCGCTCTCTCAGCTCACGATCTGTTTAAATCACCACTCTCTCACTGCCGCTCTTTTTAAATCTCTGCTCTCTCAGCTCCTGCTCTTTTTAAAACTCCGCTCACTCAGCTCCCGCTCTTTTTAAATCTCCGCTCTGTCAGCTCCCGCTCTTTTTAAATCTCTGCTCTCTCAGCTCCAGCTCTTTGTGACTCTCCGCTCTCTCAGCTCCAGCTCTTTTTAAATCTCCGCTCTCTCAGCTCCAGCTCTTTTTCAATCTCCGCTCTCACAGATCCAGCTCTTTTTAAATCTCCTCTCTCTCAGCTCCAGCTCTTTTTAAATCTCCACTCTCTCACTGCCGCTCATTCTAAATCTCTGTTCTCTCAGCTCCAGCTCTTTTTAAATCTCCTCTCTCTCAGGTCCAGCTCTTTTTAAATCTCCACTCTCTCACTGCCGCTCTTTTTAAATCTCTGCTCACTCAGCTCCAGCTCTTTTTAAATCTCCGCTCTCTCAGCTCCAGCTCTTTTTAAATCTCTGCTCTCTCAGCTCCAGCTCTTTTTAAATCTCCGCTCTCTCAGCTCCCAATCTATTTAAATCTCCGCTCTCTCAGCTCCGGCTCTTTTTAAATCTCCACTCTCTCACTGCCGCTCTTTTTAAATCTCCGCTCTCTCAGCTCCTGCTCTTTTCAAATCTCCGATCTCTCAGCTCCTGCTCTTTTTAAATCTCCAGTCACTCACTGCCGCTCTTTTTAAATCTCTGCTCTCTCAGCTCCAGCTCTTTTTAAATCTCCGCTCTCTCAGCTCCCGCTCTTTTTAAATCTCCACTCTCTCAGCTCCAGCTCTTTTTGAATCTCCGCTATCTCAGCTCCAGGTCTTTTTAAATCTCCGCTCTCTCAGATCCAGCTCTTTTTAAATCTCCGCTCTCTCAGCTCCAGCTCTTTTTAAATCTCCGCTCTCCCAGCACCCGCTCTTTTTAAATCTCCACTCTCTCAGATCCAGCTCTTTTTAAATCTCCTCTCTCTCAGCTCCTGCTCTTTTTAAATCACCACTCTCACTGCCGCTCTTTTTAAATCTCCGCTCTCTCAGCTCCGGCTCTTTTTAAATCTCCGCTCTCTCAGCTCCCGCTCTTTTTAAATCTCCGCTCGCTTAGCTCCAGCTCTTTGTGACTCTCTGCTCTCTCAGCTCCTGCTCTTTTTAAATCTCCACTCTTTCAGATCCAGCTCTTTTTAAATCTCCACTCTCTCAGCTCCAGCTCTTTTTAAATCTCCGTTCTCACAGATCCACCTCTTTTTAAATCTCCACTCTCTCAGCTCCAACTCTTATTAAATCTCCACTCACTCACTGCTGCTCTTTTTAAATCTCTGCTCTCTCAGCTCCAGGTCTTATTAAATCTCTGCTCTCTCAGCTCCAGCTCTTTTTAAATCTCCGCTCTCTCAGCTCCAGCTCTTTTTGAATCTCCGCTATCTCAGCTCCAGGTCTTTTTAAATCTCCGCTCTCTCAGCTCCAGCTCTTTTTAAATCTCCACTGTCTCAGTACCCGCTCTTTTTAAATCTCCACTCTCTCAGATCCAGCTCTTTTTTAAATCTCCGCTCTCTCAGCACCAGCTCTTTTTAAATCTCCACTCTCTCAGCTCCCGCTCTTTTTAAATCTCTGCTCTCTCAGCGCCAGCTCTTTTTAAATCTCCGCTCTCTCAGCTCCAACTCTTTTTAAATCTCCGCTCTCTCAGCTCCAGCTCTTTTAAAATCTCCGCTCACTCAGCTCCAGCTCTTTTTAAATCTCCACTCTCTCAGCTCCAGCTCTTTTTAAATCTCTGCTCTCTCAGCTCCAGCTCTTTTTAAATCTCCGCTCTCTCAGCTCCCAATCTTTTTAAATCTCCGCTCTCTCAGCTCCTGCTCTTTTTAAATCACCACTCTCATTGCCGCGCTTTTTAAATCTCCGCTCTCTCAGCTCCAGCTCTTTTTAAATCTCCGCTCTCTCAGCTCCCGCTCTTTTTAAATCTCCGCTCTCTCAGCTCCAGCTCTTTTTAAATCTCCACTCTCTCAGATCCAGCTCTTTTTAAATCTCCACTCTCTCAGCTCCAGCTCTTTTTAAATCTCCGTTCTCACAGATCCAGCTCTTTTTATATCTCCACTCTCTCAGCTCCCGCTCTTTTTAAATCTCCGCTCTCTCAGCTCCAGGTCTTATTAAATCTCTGCTCTCTCAGCTCCAGCTCTTTTTAAATCTCCGCTCTCTCAGCTCCAGCTCTTTTTAAATCCCCACTCCCTCAGCTCCAGCTCTTTTTGAATCTCCGCTATCTCAGCTCCAGGTCTTTTTAAATCTCCGCTCTCACAGATCCAGCTCTTTTTAAATCTCCGCTCTCTCAGCTCCAGCTCTTTTTAAATCTCCACTGTCTCAGTACCCGCTCTTTTTAAATCTCCACTCTCTCAGATCCAGCTCTTTTTCAATCTCCACTCTCTCAGCTCCAGCTCTTTTTGAATCTCTGCTCTCTCAGCTCCAGCTCTTTTTAAATCTCTGCTCTCTCACTGCCGCTCTTTTTAAATCTCTGCTATCTCAGCTCCAGCCCTTTTTAAATCTCCGCTCTCTCAGCACCCGCTATTTTTAAATCTCCACTCTCTCAGCTCCAGGTCTTTTTAAATCTCCGCTCTCTCAGCTCCAGCTCTTTTTAAATCTCCACTCTCTCACTGCCGCTCTTTTTAAATCTCTGCTCTCTCAGCTCCAGCTCGTTTTAAATCTCTGCTCTCTCAGCTCCAGCTCTTATTAAATCTCCGCTCTCTCAGATCCGGCTCTTTTTCAATCTCCACTCTCTCAGCTCCAGCTCTTTTTCAATCTTCGCTCTCTCAGCTCCCAGTCTTTTAAAATCTTCGCTCTCTCAGCTCCCGCTCTTTTTAAATCTCCGATCTCTCAGCTGCCGCTCTTTTTAAATCTCCCCTCTCTCCACTCCCGCTCTTTTTAAATCTCCGCTCTCACAGA
Source organism: Heterodontus francisci (assembly GCF_036365525.1). Lineage (NCBI taxonomy): Eukaryota > Metazoa > Chordata > Chondrichthyes > Heterodontiformes > Heterodontidae > Heterodontus > Heterodontus francisci. Next base: position 27,744,149 of record NC_090374.1, on the reverse strand, counting down.
TCCAGCTCTTTTTAAATCTCCACTCTCTCACTGCCGCTCTTTTTAAATCTCTGCTCTCTCAGCACCCGCTCTTTTTAAATCTCCACTCTCCCCGCTCCTGCTCTTTTTAAATCTCCACTCTCTCACTGCCGCTCTTTTTAAATCTCCGCTCTCTCAGCTCCCGCTCTTTTTAAAACTCCGCTTTCTCAGCTCCTGCTCTTTTTAAATCCCCGCTCGCTGAGCTCAGCTCTTTTTAAATCTCCACTCTCTCAGCTGCAGCTCTTTTTAAATCTCCAATCTCTCAGCTCCAGCTCTTTTTAAATCTCCACTCTCTCAGCTCCAGCTCATTTTAAATCTCCGCTCTCTCGGCTCCAGCTCTTTTTAAATCTCCGCTCTCTCAGCACCCGCTCTTTTTAAATCTCCACTCTCTCAGATCCAGCTCTTTTTAAATCTCCAATCTCTCAGCTCCAGCTCTTTTTAAATCTCCACTCTCTCAGCTCCAGCTCTTTTTAAATCTCTGCTCTCTCAGCTCCAGCTCTTTTTAAATCTCCGCTCTCTCAGCACCCGCTCTTATTAAATCTCCACTCTCTCAGATCCAGCTCTTTTTAAATCTCCTCTCTCTCAGCTCCTGCTCTTTTTAAATCACCACTCTCTCACTGCCGCTCTTTTTAAATCTCTGCTCTCTCAGCTCCAGCTCTTTTTAAATCTCCGCTCTCTCAGCACCCGCTCTTTTTAAACCTCCACTCTCTCAGCTCCAGGTCTTTTTAAATCTCCACTCTCTCACTGCCGCTCTTTTTAATTCTCTGCTCTCTCAGCTCCAGCTCTTTTTAAATCTCCGCTCTCTCAGCACCCGCTCTTTTTAAATCTCCACTCTCTCAGATCCAGCTCTTTTTAAATCTCCTCTCTCTCAGCTCCAGCTCTTTTTAAATCTCCACTCTCTCACTGCCGCTCATTTTAAATCTCTGCTCTCTCAGCTCCAGCACCTTTTAAATCTCTGCTCTCTCAGCACCAGCTCTTTTTAAATCTCCGCTCTCTCAGCACCCGCTCTTTTTAAATCTCCACTCTCTCAGCTCCAGCTCTTTTTCAATCTCTGCTCTCTCAGCTCCAGCTCTTTTTAAAACTCCGCTCTCTCAGATCCAGCTCTTTTTAAATCTCTGCTCTCTCAGCTCCCGCTCTTTTTCAATCTCCACTCTCTCAGCTCCAGCTCTTTTTGAATCTTTGCTCTCTCAGCTCCAGCTCTTTTTAAATCTCTGCTCTCACAGATCCAGCTCTTTTTAAATCTCCGCTCTCACAGCACCCGCTCTTTTTAAATCTCCACTCTCTCCGCTCCTGCTCTTTTTAAATCTCCACTCTCTCACTGCCGCTCTTTTTAAATCTCCACTCTCTCAGCTCCCGCTCTTTTTAAATCTCCCCTCTCTCCACTCCCGCTCTTTTTAAATCTCCGCTCTCACAGATCCAGCTCTTTTTAAATCTCCACTCTCTCACTGCCGCTCTTTTTAAATCTCTGCTCTCTCAGCACCCGCTCTTTTTAAATCTCCACTCTCCCCGCTCCTGCTCTTTTTATATCTCCACTCTCTCACTGCCGGTCTTTTTAAATCTCCGCTCTCTCAGCTCCCGCTCTTTTTAAAACTCCGCTTTCTCAGCTCCTGCTCTTTTTAAATCCCCGCTCGCTCAGCCCAGCTCTTTTTAAATCTCCACTCTCTCAGCTGCAGCTCTTTTTAAATCTCCAATCTCTCAGCTCCAGCTCTTTTTAAATCTCCACTCTCTCAGCTCCAGCTCATTTTAAATCTCCGCTCTCTCGGCTGCAGCTCTTTTTAAATCTCCGCTCTCTCAGCACCCGCTCTTTTTAAATCTCCACTCTCTCAGATCCAGCTCTTTTTAAATCTCCAATCTCTCAGCTCCAGCTCTTTTTAAATCTCCACTCTCTCAGCTCCAGCTCTTTTTAAATCTCTGCTCTCTCAGCTCCAGCTCTTTTTAAATCTCCGCTCTCTCAGCACCCGCTCTTTTTAAATCACCACTCTCTCAGATCCAGCTCTTTTTAAATCTCCTCTCTCTCAGCTCCAGCTCTTTTTAAATCACCACTCTCTCACTGCCGCTCTTTTTAAATCTCTGCTCTCTCAGCTCCAGCTCTTTTTAAATCTCCGCTCTCTAAGCACCCGCTCTTTTTAAACCTCCACTCTCTCAGCTCCAGGTCTTTTTAAATCTCCACTCTCTCACTGCCGCTCTTTTTAAATCTCTGCTCTCCCAGCTCCAGCTCTTTTTAAATCTCCGCTCTCTCAGCACCCGCTCTTTTTAAATCTCCACTCTCTCAGATCCAGCTCTTTTTAAATCTCCTCTCTCTCAGCTCCAGCTCTTTTTAAATCTCCACTCTCTCACTGCCGCTCATTTTAAATCTCTGCTCTCTCAGCTCCAGCACCTTTTAAATCTCTGCTCTCTCAGCACCAGCTCTTTTTAAATCTCCGCTCTCTCAGCACCCGCTCTTTTTAAATCTCCACTCTCTCAGCTCCAGCTCTTTTTCAATCTCTGCTCTCTCAGCTCCAGCTCTTTTTAAAACTCCGCTCTCTCAGATCCAGCTCTTTTTAAATCTCTGCTCTCTCAGCTCCCGCTCGTTTTCAATCTCCACTCTCTCAGCTCCAGCTCTTTTTAAATCTCTGCTCTCACAGATCCAGCTCTTTTTAAATCTCCGCTCTCACAGCACCCGCTCTTTTTAAATCTCCACTCTCTCCGCTCCTGCTCTTTTTAAATCTCCACTCTCTCACTGCCGCTCTTTTTAAATCTCCACCCTCTCAGCTCCCACTCTTTTTAAATCTCCACTCTCTCAGCTCCCGCTCTTGTTAAAACTCCGCTTTCTCAGTTCCTGCTCTTTTTAAATCTCCGCTCGCTCAGCTCAGCTCTTTTTAAATCTCCGCTCTCTCAGCTCCAGCTCTTTTTAAATCTCCACACTCTCACTGCCGCTCTTTTTAAATCTCTGCTCTCTCAGCTCCAGCCCTTTTTAAATCTCCGCTCTCTCAGCACCCGCTCTTTTTAAATCTCCACTCTCTCAGCTCCAGGTCTTTTTAAATCTCCGCTCTCTCAGCTCCAGCTCTTTTTAAATCTCCACTCTCTCACTGCCGCTCTTTTTAAATCTCTGCTCTCTCAGCTCCAGCTCGTTTTAAATCTCTGCTCTCTCAGCTCCAGCTCTTATTAAATCTCCGCTCTCTCAGATCCGGCTCTTTTTCAATCTCCACTCTCTCAGCTCCAGCTCTTTTTCAATCTCTGCTCTCTCAGCTCCCAGTCTTTTAAAATCTTCGTTCTCTCAGCTCCCGCTCTTTTTAAATCTCCGATCTCTCAGCTGCCGCTCTTTTTAAATCTCCCCTCTCTCCACCCCCGCTCTTTTTAAATCTCCGCTCTCACAGATCCAGCTCTTTTTAAATCTCCACTCTCTCACTGCCGCTCTTTTTAAATCTCTGCTCTCTCAGCACCCGCTCTTTTTAAATCTTCACTCTCCCCGCTCCTGCTCTTTTTAAATCTCCACTCTCTCACTGCCGCTCTTTTTAAATCTCCGCTCTCTCAGCTCCCGCTCTTTTTAAATCTCCACTCTCTCAGATCCAGCTCTTTTTAAATCTCCAATCTCTCAGCTCCAGCTCTTTTTAAATCTCCACTCTCTCAGCTCCAGCTCTTTTTAAATCTCTGCTCTCTCAGCTCCAGCTCTTTTTAAATCTCCGCTCTCTCAGCACCCGCTCTTTTTAAATCTCCACTCTCTCAGATCCAGCTCTTTTTAAATCTCCAATCTCTCAGCTCCAGCTCTTTTTAAATCTCCACTCTCTCAGCTCCAGCTCTTTTTAAATCTCTGCTCTCTCAGCTCCAGCTCTTTTTAAATCTCCGCTCTCTCAGCACCCGCTCTTTTTAAATCTCCACTCTCTCAGATCCAGCTCTTTTTAAATCTCCTCTCTCTCAGCTCCTGCTCTTTTTAAATCACCACTCTCTCACTGCCGCTCTTTTTAAATCTCTGCTCTCTCAGCTCCAGCTCTTTTTAAATCTCCGCTCTCTCAGCACCCGCTCTTTTTAAACCTCCACTCTCTCAGCTCCAGGTCTTTTTAAATCTCCACTCTCTCACTGCCGCTCTTTTTAAATCTCTGCTCTCTCAGCTCCAGCTCTTTTTAAATCTCCGCTCTCTCAGCACCCGCTCTTTTTAAATCTCCACTGTCTCAGATCCAGCTCTTTTTAAATCTCCTCTCTCTCAGCTCCAGCTCTTTTTAAATCTCCACTCTCTCACTGTTGCTCATTTTATCTCTGCTCTCTCAGCTCCAGCACCTTTTAAATCTCTGCTCTCTCAGCACCAGCTCTTTTTAAATCTCCGCTCTCTCAGCACCCGCTCTTTTTAAATCTCCACTCTCTCAGCTCCAGCTCTTTTTCAATCTCTGCTCTCTCAGCTCCAGCTCTTTTTAAAACTCCGCTCTCTCAGATCCAGCTCTTTTTAAATCTCTGCTCTCTCAGCTCCCGCTCTTTTTCAATCTCCACTCTCTCAGCTCCAGCTCTTTTTGAATCTTTGCTCTCTCAGCTCCAGCTCTTTTTAAATCTCTGCTCTCACAGATCCAGCTCTTTTTAAATCCCCGCTCTCACAGCACCCGCTCTTTTTAAATCTCCACTCTCTCCGCTCCTGCTCTTTTTAAATCTCCACTCTCTCACTGCCGCTCTTTTTAAATCTCCACTCTCTCAGCTCCCACTCTTTTTAAATCTCCACTCTCTCAGCTCCCGCTCTTTTTAAAACTCCGCTTTCTCAGTTCCTGCTCTTTTTAAATCTCCGCTCGCTCAGCTCAGCTCTTTTTAAATCTCCGCTCTCTCAGCTCCAGCTCTTTTTAAATCTCCACTCTCTCACTGCCGCTCTTTTTAAATCTCTGCTCTCTCAGATCCAGCCCTTTCTAAATCTCCGCTCTCTCAGCACCCGCTCTTTTTAAATCTCCACTCACTCAGCTCCAGGTCTTTTTAAATCTCCGCTCTCTCATCTCCTGCTCTTTTTAAATCTCCACTCTCTCACTGCCGCTCTTTTTAAATCTCCGCTCTCTCAGCTCCTGCTCGTTTTAAATCTCTGCTCTCTCACTGCCGCTCTTTTTAAATCTCTGCTCTCTCAGCTCCAGCTCTTTTTAAATCTCCGCTCTCTCAGCACCCGCTCTTTTTAAACCTCCACTCTCTCAGCTCCAGGTCTTTTTAAATCTCCGCTCTCTCAGCTCCAGCTCTTTTTAAATCTCCACTCTCTCACTGCCGCTCTTTTTAAATCTCTGCTCTCTCAGCTCCAGCTCGTTTTAAATCTCTGCTCTCTCAGCTCCAGCTCTTATTAAATCTCCGCTCTCTCAGATCCGGCTCTTTTTCAATCTCCACTCTCTCAGCTCCAGCTCTTTTTCAATCTCTGCTCTCTCAGCTCCCAGTCTTTTAAAATCTTCGCTCTCTCAGCTCCCGCTCTTTTTAAATCTCCGATCTCTCAGCTGCCGCTCTTTTTAAATCTCCCCTCTCTCCACTCCCGCTCTTTTTAAATCTCCGCTCTCACAGATCCAGCTCTTTTTAAATCTCCACTCTCTCACTGCCGCTCTTTTTAAATCTCTGCTCTCTCAGCACCCGCTCTTTTTAAATCTCCACTCTCCCCGCTCCTGCTCTTTTTATATCTCCACTCTCTCACTGCCGCTCTTTTTAAATCTCCGCTCTCTCAGCTCCCGCTCTTTTTAAAACTCCGCTTTCTCAGCTCCTGCTCTTTTTAAATCCCCGCTCGCTCAGCCCAGCTCTTTTTAAATCTCCACTCTCTCAGCTGCAGCTCTTTTAAAATCTCCAATCTCTCAGCTCCAGCTCTTTTTAAATCTCCACTCTCTCAGCTCCAGCTCATTTTAAATCTCCGCTCTCTCGGCTCCAGCTCTTTTTAAATCTCCGCTCTCTTAGCACCCGCTCTTTTTAAATCTCCACTCTCTCAGATCCAGCTCTTTTTAAATCTCCAATCTCTCAGCTCCAGCTCTTTTTAAATCTCCACTCTCTCAGCTCCAGCTCTTTTTAAATCTCTGCTCTCTCAGCTCCAGCTCTTTTTAAATCTCCGCTCTCTCAGCACCCGCTCTTTTTAAATCTCCACTCTCTCAGATCCAGCTCTTTTTAAATCTCCTCTCTCTCAGCTCCGGCTCTTTTTAAATCACCACTCTCTCACTGCCGCTCTTTTTAAATCTCTGCTCTCTCAGCTCCAGCTCTTTTTAAATCTCCGCTCTCTCAGCACCCGCTCTTTTTAAACCTCCACTCTCTCAGCTCCAGGTCTTTTTAAATCTCCACTCTCTCAGTGCCGCTCTTTTTAAATCTCTGCTCTCCCAGCTCCAGCTCTTTTTAAATCTCCGCTCTCTCAGCTCCAGCTCTTTTTAAATCTCCACTCTCTCACTGCCGCACTTTTTAAATCTCTGCTCTCTCAGCTCCAGCCCTTTTTAAATCTCCGCTCTCTCAGCACCCGCTCTTTTTAAATCTCCACTCTCTCAGCTCCAGGTCTTTTTAAATCTCCGCTCTCTCAGCTCCAGCTCTTTTTAAATCTCCACTCTCTCACTGCCGCTCTTTTTAAATCTCTGCTCTCTCAGCTCCAGCTCGTTTTAAATCTCTGCTCTCTCAGCTCCAGCTCTTATTAAATCTCCGCTCTCTCAGATCCGGCTCTTTTTCAATCTCCACTCTCTCAGCTCCAGCTCTTTTTCAATCTCTGCTCTCTCAGCTCCCAGTCTTTTAAAATCTTCGCTCTCTCAGCTCCCGCTCTTTTTAAATCTCCGATCTCTCAGCTGCCGCTCTTTTTAAATCTCCCCTCTCTCCACCCCCGCTCTTTTTAAATCTCCGCTCTCACAGATCCAGCTCTTTTTAAATCTCCACTCTCTCACTGCCGCTCTTTTTAAATCTCTGCTCTCTCAGCACCCGCTCTTTTTAAATCTCCACTCTCCCCGCTCCTGCTCTTTTTAAATCTCCACTCTCTCACTGCCGCTCTTTTTAAATCTCCGCTCTCTCAGCTCCCGCTCTTTTTAAAACTCCGCTTTCTCAGCTCCTGCTCTTTTTAAATCCCCGCTCGCTCAGCTCAGCTCTTTTTAAATCTCCACTCTCTCAGCTGCAGCTCTTTTTAAATCTCCAATCTCTCAGCTCCAGCTCTTTTTAAATCTCCACTCTCTCAGCTCCAGCTCATTTTAAATCTCCGCTCTCTCGGCTCCAGCTCTTTTTAAATCTCAGCTCACTCAGCTCCAGCTCTTTTTAAATCTCCGCTCTCTCAGCTCCAGCTCTTTTTAAATCTCCACTCTCTCAGCTCCAGCTCTTTTGAAATAACCGCTCTCTCCGCTCACAATCTTTTTAAATCTCCACTCTCTCACTGCCGCTCTTTTTAAATCTCTGCTCTCTCAGCTCCTGCTCTTTTTAAATCTCCGCTCTCTCAGCTCCCGCTCTTTTTAAATCTCCGCTCTGTCAGCTCCCGCTCTTTTTAAATCTCCACTCTCTCAGATCCAGCTCTTTTTAAATCTCCTCTCTCTCAGCTCCAGCTCTTTTTAAATCTCCGCTCTCTCACTGCCGCTCTTTTTAAATCTCTGTTCTCTCAGCTCCAGCTCTTTTTAAATCTCCTCTCTCTCAGCTCCAGCTCTTTTTAAATCTCCACTCTCTCACTGCCGCTCTTTTTAAATCTCCTCTCTCTCAGCTCCAGCTCTTTTTAAATCTCCGCTCTCTCACTGCCACTCTTTTTAAATCTCTGTTCTCTCAGCTCCAGCTCTTTTTAAATCTCCTCTCTCTCAGCTCCAGCTCTTTTTAAATCTCCACTCTCTCACTGCCGCTCTTTTTAAATCTCTGCTCTCTCAGCTCCAGCTTAGAAGTTTAGAAGTTTAGAACATTACAGCGCAGTACAGGCCCTTCGGCCCTCGATGTTGCGCCGCCCTGTGAAACCATCTGACCTACACTATTCCATTTTCATCCATGTGTCTATCCAATGTCCACTTAAATGCCCTTGAAGTTGGTGAATCTACTACTGCTGCATTCAGGGCGTTCCACGACCTTACTACTCTCTGAGTAAAGAAACTACCTCTCACATCTGTCCGATATCTATCACCCCTCAACTTGAAGCTATGTCCCCTCGTGTTTGCCATCACCATCCGAGGAAAAAGACGCTCACTATCCACCCTATCTAACCCTCTGATTATCTTATATGTCTCTATTAAGTCACCTCTCCTCCTCCTTCTCTCCAACGAAAACAACCTCAAGTCCCGCAGCCTTTCCTCGTAAGACCTTCCCTCCATACCAGGCAACATCCTAGTAAATCTCCTCTGCACCCTTTCCATAGCTTCCACATCCTTCCTATAATGCGGTGACCAGAACTGCACGCAATACTCCAGGTGCGGTCTCACCAGAGTTTTGTACAGCTGCAGCATGACCTCGTGGCTCCGAAACTCGACCCCCCTACTAATAAAAGCTAACACACCATATGCCTTCTTAACAGCCCTATTAACCTGGTTAGCAACCTTCAGGGATTTATGCACCTGGACACCAAGATCTCTCTGTTCTTCTACAGTACCAAGAATCCTCCCATTAGCCCAGTACTCTGCATTCCTGTTACTCCTTCCAAAGTGAATCACCTCACACTTTTCCGCATTAAACTCCATTTGCCATCTCTCAGCCCAGCTCTGCAGCCTATCTATGTCTCTCTGTACCCGACAACATCCTTCGGCACTATCCACAACTCCACCGACCTTAGTGTCATCTGCAAATTTACTAACCCACCCTTCTACACCCTCTTCCAGGTCATTTATAAAAATGACAAACAGCAGTGGCCCCAAAACAGATCCTTGCGGTACACCACTAGTAACTAAACTCCAGGATGAACATTTGCCATCAACCACCACCCTCTGTCTTCTTTCAGCTAGCCAATTTCTGATCCAAAGCTCTAAATCACCTTCAACCCCATACTTCCGTATTTTCTGCAATAGCCTACCGTGGGGAACCTTATCAAACGCCTTACTGAAATCCATATACACCACATCCACTGCTTTACCCTCATCCACCTGTTTGGTCACCTTCTCGAAAAAATCAATAAGGTTTGTGAGGCACGACCTACCCGTCACAAAACCGTGCTGACTATCTCTAATGTACTTATTCTTTTCAAGATGATTATAAATCCTGTCTCTTATAACCTTTTCCAACATTTTACCCACAACCGAAGTAAGGCTCACAGGTCTATAATTACCAGGGCTGTCTCTACTCCCCTTCTTGAACAAGGGGACAACATTTGCAATCCTCCAGTCTTCCGGCACTATTCCTGTCGACAATGACGACATAAAGATCAAGGACAAAGGCTCTGCAATCTCCTCCCTAGCTTCCCAGAGAATCCTAGGATAAATCCCATCTGGCCCAGGGGACTTATCTATTTTCACACTTTCCAAAATTGCTAACACCTCCTCCTTGTGAACCTCAATCCCATCTAGCCTCGTAGCCTGAATCTCAGTATTCTCAACAACATTTTCTTTCTCTACTGTAAATACTGACGCAAAATATTCATTTAACACTTCCCCTATCTCCTCTGATTCCACACACAACTTCCCACTACTATCCTTGATTGGCCCTAATCTAACTCTAGTCATTCTTTTATTCCTGATATACCTATAGAAAGCCTTAGGGTTTTCCCTGATCCGATCCACCAATGACTTCTCGTGTCCTCTCCTTGCTCTTCTTAGCTCTCCCTTTAGATCCTTCCTGGCTAGCTTGCAGCTCTCAAGCGCCCTAACTGAGCCTTCACGTCTCATCCTAACATAAGCCTTCTTCTTCCTCTTGACAAGCGCTTCAACTTCTTTAGTAAACCACGGCTCCCTCGCACGACAACTTCCTCCCTGCCTCACAGGTACATACTTATCAAGGACACGCAGTAGCTGCTCCTTGAATAAGCTCCACATTTCGATTGTTCCCATCCCCTGCAGTTTCCTTCCCCATCCTACGCATCCTAAATCTTGCCTAATCGCATCATAATTTCCTTTCCCCCAGTTATAATTCTTGCCCTGCGGTATATACCTGTCCCTGCCCATCGCTAAGGTAAACCTAACCGAATTGTGATCACTATCACCAAAGTGCTCACCTACATCTAAATCTAACACCTGGCCGGGTTCATTTCCCAGTACCAAATCCAATGTGGCATCGCCCCTGGTTGGCCTGTCTACATACTGTGTCAGAAAACCCTCCTGCACACACTGGACAAAAACTGACCCATCTAAAGTACTCGAACTATAGTATTTCCAGTCGATATTTGGAAAGTTAAAGTCCCCCATAACAACTACCCTGTTACTCTCACCCCTGTCGAGAATCATCTTCGCTATCCTTTCCTCTACATCTCTGGAACTATTCGGAGGTCTATGAAAGACTCCCAACAGGGTAACCTCACCTCTCCTGTTTCTAACCTCAGCCCATACTACCTCAGTAGCCGAGTCCTCAAACGTCCTTTCTGTCGCTGTAATACTCTCCTTGATTAACAATGCCACACCCCCCCCCTCTTTTACCATCTTCTCTGTTCTTACTGAAACATCTAAATCCCGGAATCTGCAACATCCATTCCTGCCCCTGCTCTACCCATGTCTCCGAAATGGCCACTACATCGAGATCCCAGGTACCAACCCATGCTGCAAGCTCACCCACCTTATTCCGGATGCTCCTGGCGTTGAAATAGACACACTTTAAACCAGGTTCTTGCTTGCCACTGCCCTCTTGCATCCTTGTAACCATATCCCTGACCTCACTACTCTCAACATCCTGTACACTGGCACTACAATTTAGGTTCCCATTCCCTTGCTGAATTAGTTTAAACCCCCCCGAAGAGCACTAGCAAATCTCCCCCCCAGGATATTGGTACCCCTCTGGTTCAGGTGAAGACCATCCTGTTTGTAGAGGTCCCACCTACCCCAGAAAGAGCCCCAATTATCCAGGAAACCAAAACCCTCCCTCCTGCACCATCCCTGCAGCCACGTGTTCAACTCCTCTCTCTCCCTATTCCTCGCTTCGCTATCACGTGGCACGGGCAACAACCCAGAGATAACAACTCTGTTTGTTCTCGCTCTAAGCTTCCACCCTAGCTCCCTAAATTTCTGTCTTAAATCCCCATCTCTCTTCCTACCTATGTCGTTGGTGCCTATGTGGACCACGACTTGGGGCTGCTCCCCCTCCCCATTAAGGATCCCAAAAACACGATCCGAGACATCACGAACCCTGGCACCTGGGAGGCAACATACCAACCGTGAGTCTCTCTCGTTCCCACAGAACCTCCTATCTGTTCCCCTAACTATGGAGTCCCCAATGACTAATGTTCTGCTCCTCTTCCCCCTTCCCTTCTGAGCAACAGGGACAGACTCTGTGCCAGATACCTGTACCCCATTGCTTACCCCTGGTAAGTCGTCCCCCGCAATAGTATCCAAAACGGTATACCTGTTGTTGAGGGAAACGGCCACAGGGGATCCCTGCACTGCCTGCTGGTTCCCTCTCCTTCCCCTGACGGTAACCCATCTACCTACTTCTTTTACCTGAGGTGTGACTACCTCCCCATAACTCCTCTCAATAACCTCCTCCGCCTCCCGAATGATCCGAAGTTCATCCAGCTCCAGCTCCAGTTCCCGAACGCGGTTCTCGAGGAGCTGGAGTTGGGTGCACTTCCCACAGATGCAGTCAGCAGGGACACTCTTGGCGACCCTTACCTCCCACATTCTGCAGGAGGAACATGCAACTGCCTTAACCTCCATTCCCACTATTCCAAATTCCCAACAAATCTACCAGCAGTCCCCTGGTCCTCCGAAAACAAAAGGGAATTCACTTTTAAAGTTACGCTGAAATTGACTTCACAGCTGTAAGCCCGTTCACGCACCTCCGTTGCTATCCACGCTGCAGCCACCGAAACTAAAAGCTCTTTTTAAATCTCCGCTCTCTCAGCACCCGCTCTTTTTAAATCTCAGCTCTCTCAGCTCCAGGTCTTTTTAAATCTCCACTCTCTCAGCTCCAGCTCTTTTTAAATCTCCGCTCTCTCAGCACCCGCTCTTTTTAAATCTCCACTCTCTCACTGCCGCTCTTTTTAGATCTCTGCTCCAACTCTCTTCCCAGTCTTCTAAAATCTCCGCTGTCTCAGCTCCCGCACTTTTTGAATCTGCGCTCACTCAGCTCTGGCTCTTTTTAAATCTCCGCTCTCTCAAATCCAGCTCTTTTTAAATCTCCGCTCTCTCAGCTCCAGGTCTTTTTAAATCTCCACTCTCTCAGCACCCGCTCTTTTTAAATCTCCACTCTCTCAGCTCCAGCTCTTTTTAAATCTATGCTCTCCCAGATCCAGCTCTTTTTAAATCTCCGCTCTCTCAGCTCCCAATCTTTTTAAATCTTCGCTCTCTCAGCTCCAGCACCTTTTAAATCTCTGCTCTCTCAGCACAAGCTCTTTTTAAATCTCTGCTCTCTCAGCTCCAGCTCTTTTTAAATCTCCACTCTCTCAGCTCCAGCTCTTTTTCAATCTCTGCTCTCTCAGCTCCAGCTCTTTTTAAAACTCCGCTCTCTCAGATCCAGCTCTTTTTAAATCTCTGCTCTCTCAGCTCCCGCTCTTTTTCAATCTCCACTCTCTCAGCTCCAGCTCTTTTTGAATCTCTGCTCTCTCAGCTCCAGCTCTTTTTAAATCTCTGCTCTCACTGATCCAGCTCTTTTTAAATCTCCGCTCTCACCACCACCCGCTCTTTTTAAATCTCCAATCTCTCCGCTCCTGCTCTTTTTAAATCTCCACTCTCTCACTGCCGCTCTTTTTAAATCTCCGCTCTCTCAGCTCCAGCTCTTATTAAATCTGCACTCTCTCACTGCCGCTCTTTTTAAATCTCCACTCTCTTAGCTCCCGCTCTTTTTAAATCTCCACTCTCTCAGCTCCCGCTCTTTTTAAAACTCCGCTTTCTCAGTTCCTGCTCTTTTTAAATCTCCGCTCGCTCAGCTCAGCTCTTTTAAAATCTCCGCTCTCTCAGCTCCAGCTCTTTTTAAATCTCCACTCTCTCAGCTCCAGCTCTTTTTAAATCTCTGCTCTCTCAGCTCCAGCTCTTTTTAAATCTCCGCTCACTCAGCTCCAGCTCTTTTTAAATCTCCGCTCTCTCAGCTCCAGCTCTTTTTAAATCTCTGCTCTCTCAGCTCCAGCTCTTTTTAAATCTCCGCTCTCTCAGCTCCCAATCTATTTAAATCTCCGCTCTCTCAGCTCCTGCTCTTTTTAAATCTCCACTCACTCACTGCCGCTCTTTTTAAATCTCTGCTCTCTCAGCTCCCGCTCTTTTTAAATCACCACTCTCTCAGCTCCAGCTCTTTTTGAATCTCCGCTCTCTCAGCTCCTGCTCTTTTTAAATCTCCGCTCTCTCAGATCCAGCTCTTTTTAAATCTCCGCTCTCTCAGCTCCAGCTCTTTTTAAATCTCCGCTCTCCCAGCACCCGCTCTTTTTAAATCTCCACTCTCTCAGATCCAGCTCTTTTTAAATCTCCTCTCTCTCAGTTCCAGCTCTTTTAAATCTCCACTCTATCACTGCTGCTCTTTTTAAATCTCTGCTCTCTCAGCTCCAGCTCTACTTAAATCTCTGCTCTCTCAGCTCAGCTCTTTTTAAATCTCCGCTCACTCAGCTCCAGCTCTTTTTAAATCTCCACTCTCTCAGCTCCAGCTCTTTTTAAATCTCTGCTCTCTCAGCTCCAGCTCTTTTTAAATCTCAGGTCACTCAGCTCCAGCTCTTTTTAAATCTCCGCTCTCTCAGCTCCAGCTCTTTTTAAATCTCTGCTCTCTCAGCTCCAGCTCTTTTTAAATCTCTGCTCTCTCAGCTCCAGCTCTTTTTAAATCTCTGCTCTCTCAGCTCCCGCTCTTTTTCAATCTCCACTCTCTCAGCTCCCGCTCTTTTTAAAACTCCGCTTTCTCAGTTCCTGCTCTTTTTAAATCTCCGCTCGCTCAGCTCAGCTCTTTTTAAATCTCCGCTCTCTCAGCTCCAGCTCTTTTTAAATCTCCACTCTCTCAGCTCCAGCTCTTTTTAAATCTCTGCTCTCTCAGCTCCAGCTCTTTTTAAATCTCCGCTCACTCAGCTCCAGCTCTTTTTAAATCTCCGCTCTCTCAGCTCCAGCTCTTTTTAAATCTCTGCTCTCTCAGCTCCAGCTCTTTTTAAATCTCCGCTCTCTCAGCTCCCAATCTATTTAAATCTCCGCTCTCTCAGCTCCTGCTCTTTTTAAATCTCCACTCTCTCACTGCCGCTCTTTTAAAATCTCCGCTCTCAGCTCCTGCTCTTATCAAATCTCCGCTCTCTCAGCTCCTGCTCTTTTTAAATCTCCACTCACTCACTGCCGCTCTTTTTAAATCTCTGCTCTCTCAGCTCCCGCTCTTTTTAAATCACCACTCTCTCAGCTCCAGCTCTTTTTGAATCTCCGCTCTCTCAGCTCCTGCTCTTTTTAAATCTCCGCTCTCTCAGATCCAGCTCTTTTTAAATCTCCGCTCTCTCAGCTCCAGCTCTTTTTAAATCTCCGCTCTCCCAGCACCCGCTCTTTTTAAATCTCCACTCTCTCAGATCCAGCTCTTTTTAAATCTCCTCTCTCTCAGTTCCAGCTCTTTTAAATCTCCACTCTATCACTGCTGCTCTTTTTAAATCTCTGCTCTCTCAGCTCCAGCTCTACTTAAATCTCTGCTCTCTCAGCTCAGCTCTTTTTAAATCTCCGCTCACTCAGCTCCAGCTCTTTTTAAATCTCCACTCTCTCAGCTCCAGCTCTTTTTAAATATCTGCTCTCTCAGCTCCAGCTCTTTTTAAATCTCAGGTCACTCAGCTCCAGCTCTTTTTAAATCTCCGCTCTCTCAGCTCCAGCTCTTTTTAAATCTCTGCTCTCTCAGCTCCAGCTCTTTTTAAATCTCTGCTCTCTCAGCTCCAGCTCTTTTTAAATCTCTGCTCTCTCAGCTCCCGCTCTTTTTCAATCTCCACTCTCTCAGCTCCAGCTCTTGTTGAATTTCTGCTCTCTCAGCTCCAGCTCTTTTTAAATCTCCGCTCTCTCAGATCCAGCTCTTTTTAAATCTCTGCTCTCTCAGCTCCAGCTCTTTTTAAATCTCCACTCTCCCAGATCCAGCACTTTTTAAATCTCCTCTCTCTCAGCTCCAGCTCTTTTTAAATCTCCACTCTCTCACTGCCGCTCTTTTTAAATCTCTGTTCTCTCAGCTCCAGCTCTTTTTAAATCTCCTCTCTCTCAGCTCCAGCTCTTTTTAAATCACCACTCTCTCACTGCCGCTCTTTTTAAATCTCTGCTCTCTCAGCTCCAGCTCTTTTTAAATCTCCGCTCTCTCAGCACCCGCTCTTTTTAAACCTCCACTCTCTCAGCTCCAGGTCTTTTTAAATCTCCACTCTCTCAGCTCCAGCTCTTTTTAAATCTCCGCTCTCACAGCACCCGCTCTTTTTAAATCTCCACTCTCTCAGATCCAGCTCTTTTTAAATCTCCTCTCTCTCAATTCCAGCTCTTTTTAAATCTCCACTCTCTCACTGCCGCTCTTTTTAAATCTCTGCTCTCTCAGCTCCAGCAGCTTTTAAATCTCTGCTCTCTCAGCACCAGCTCTTTTAAAATCTCCGCTCTCTCAGCACCCGCTTTTTTCAAATCTCCACTCTCTCAGCTCCAGCTCTTTTTCAATCTCTGCTCTCTCAGCTCCAGCTCTTTTTAAAACTCCGCTCTCTCAGATCCAGCTCTTTTTAAATCTCTGCTCTCTCAGCTCCCGCTCTTTTTCAATCTCCACTCTCTCAGCTCCAGCTCTTTTTGAATCTCTGCTCTCTCAGCTCCAGCTCTTTTTAAATCTCTGCTCTCACAGATCCAGCTCTTTTTAAATCTCCGCTCTCACAGCACCCGCTCTTTTTAAATCTCCACTCTCTCCGCTCCTGCTCTTTTTAAATCTCCACTCTCTCACTGCCGCTCTTTTTAAATCTCCGCTCTCTCAGCTCCAGCTCTTATTCAATCTGCACTCTCTCACTGCCGCTCTTTTTAAATCTCCACTCTCTCAGCTCCCGCTCTTTTTAAATCTCCGCTCTCTCAGCTCCCGCTATTTTTAAAACACCGCTTTCTCAGTTCCTGCTCTTTTTAGATCTCCGCTCTCTCAGATCCAGCTCTTTTTAAATCTCTGCTCTCTCAGCTCCAGCTCTTTTTAAATCTCCACTCTCCCAGATCCAGCACTTTTTAAATCTCCTCTCTCTCAGCTCCAGCTCTTTTTAAATCTCCACTCTCTCACTGCCGCTCTTTTTAAATCTCTGTTCTCTCAGCTCCAGCTCTTTTTAAATCTCCTCTCTCTCAGCTCCAGCTCTTTTTAAATCACCACTCTCTCACTGCCGCTCTTTTTAAATCTCTGCTCTCTCAGCTCCAGCTCTTTTTAAATCTCCGCTCTCTCAGCACCCGCTCTTTTTAAACCTCCACTCTCTCAGCTCCAGGTCTTTTTAAATCTCCACTCTCTCAGCTCCAGCTCTTTTTAAATCTCCGCTCTCTCAGCACCCGCTCTTTTTAAATCTCCACTCTCTCAGATCCAGCTATTTTTAAATCTCCTCTCTCTCAATTCCAGCTCTTTTTAAATCTCCACTCTCTCACTGCCGCTCTTTTTAAATCTCTGCTCTCTCAGCTCCAGCAGCTTTTAAATCTCTGCTCTCTCAGCACCAGCTCTTTTTAAATCTCCGCTCTCTCAGCACCCGCTTTTTTCAAATCTCCACTCTCTCAGCTCCAGCTCTTTTTCAATCTCTGCTCTCTCAGCTCCAGCTCTTTTTAAAACTCCGCTCTCTCAGATCCAGCTCTTTTTAAATCTCTGCTCTCTCAGCTCCCGCTCTTTTTCAATCTCCACTCTCTCAGCTCCAGCTCTTTTTGAATCTCTGCTCTCTCAGCTCCAGCTCTTTTTAAATCTCTGCTCTCACAGATCCAGCTCTTTTTAAATCTCCGCTCTCACAGCACCCGCTCTTTTTAAATCTCCACTCTCTCCGCTCCTGCTCTTTTTAAATCTCCACTCTCTCACTGCCGCTCTTTTTAAATCTCCGCTCTCTCAGCTCCAGCTCTTATTAAATCTGCACTCTCTCACTGCCGCACTTTTTAAATCTCCACTCTCTCAGCTCCCGCTCTTTTTAAATCTCCACTCTCTCAGCTCCCGCTATTTTTAAAACACCGCTTTCTCAGTTCCTGCTCTTTTTAAATCTCCGCTCGCTCAGCTCAGCTCTTTTTAAATCTCCGCTCTCTCAGCTCCAGCTCTTTTTAAATCTCCACTCTCTCAGCTCCAGCTCTTTTTAAATCTCTGCT
The DNA here is from genome assembly GCF_036365525.1 of Heterodontus francisci. Lineage (NCBI taxonomy): Eukaryota > Metazoa > Chordata > Chondrichthyes > Heterodontiformes > Heterodontidae > Heterodontus > Heterodontus francisci. The sequence continues at coordinate 27,726,915 of NC_090374.1, read as the reverse complement.
CTCTCAGCTCCAGCTCTTTTTAAATCTCCGCTCACTCAGCTCCAGCTCTTTTTAAATCTCCGCTCTCTCAGCTCCAGCTCTTTTTAAATCTCTGCTCTCACAGCTCCAGCTCTTTTTAAATCTCCGCTCTCTCAGCTCCCAATCTATTTAAATCTCCGCTCTCTCAGCTCCTGCTCTTATTAAATCTCCACTCTCTCACTGCCGCTCTTTTAAAATCTCCGCTCTCTCAGCTCCTGCTCTTTTCAAATCTCCGCTCTCTCAGCTCCTGCTCTTTTTAAATCTCCACTCACTCACTGCCACTCTTTTTAAATCTCTGCTCTCTCAGCTCAGCTCTTTTTAAATCTCCGCTCTCTCAGCTCCCGCACTTTTTAAATCTCCACTCTCTCAGCTCCAGCTCTTTTTGAATCTCCGCTATCTCAGCTCCTGCTCTTTTTAAATCTCTGCTCTCTCAGATCCAGCTCTTTTTAAATCTCCGCTCTCTCAGCTCCAGCTCTTTTTAAATCTCCGCTCTCCCAGCACCCGCTCTTTTTAAATCTCCACTCTCTCAGCTCCAGCTCTTTTTAAATCTCTGCTCTCTCAGCTCCAGCTCTTTTTAAATCTCCGCTCACTCAGCTCCAGCTCTTTTTAAATCTCCGCTCTCTCAGCTCCAGCTCTTTTTAAATCTCTGCTCTCACAGCTCCAGCTCTTTTTAAATCTCCGCTCTCTCAGCTCCCAATCTATTTAAATCTCCGCTCTCTCAGCTCCTGCTCTTTTTAAATCTCCACTCTCTCACTGCCGCTCTTTTAAAATCTCCGCTCTCTCAGCTCCTGTTCTTTTCAAATCTCCGCTCTCTCAGCTCCTGCTCTTTTTAAATCTCCACTCACTCACTGCCGCTCTTTTTAAATCTCTGCTCTCTCAGCTCCAGCTCTTTTTAAATCTCCGCTCTCTCAGCTCCCGCTCTTTTTAAATCTCCACTCTCTCAGCTCCAGCTCTTTTTGAATCTCCGCTATCTCAGCTCCTGCTCTTTTTAAATCTCTGCTCTCTCAGATCCAGCTCTTTTTAAATCTCCGCTCTCTCAGCTCCAGCTCTTTTTAAATCTCCGCTCTCCCAGCACCCGCTCTTTTTAAATCTCCACTCTCTCAGATCCAGCTCTTTTTAAATCTCCTCTCTCTCAGCTCCAGCTCTTTTTAAATCTCCACTCTCTCACTGCTGCTCTTTTTAAATCTCTGCTCTCTCAGCTCCAGCTCTTCTTAAATCTCTGCTCTCTCAGCTCCAGCTCTTTTTCAATCTCTGCTCTCTCAGCTCCCGCTCTTTTTCAATCTCCACTCTCTCAGATCCAGCTCTTTTTAAATCTCCGCTCTCTAAGCTCCCGCTCTTTTTCAATCTCCACTCTCTCAGCTCCAGCTCTTTTTGAATCTCTGCTTTCTCAGCTCCAGCTGTTTTTAAATCTCCGCTCTCTCAGCTCCAGCTCTTTTTAAATCTCCGCTCTCTCAGCTCCAACTCTTTTTAAATCTCTGATCTCTCAGCTCCAGCTCTTTTTAAATCTCCGTTCACTCAGCTGCAGCTCTTTTTAAATCTCCACTCTCTCAGCTCCAGCTCTTTTTAAATCTCTGCTCTCTCAGCTCCTGCTCTTTTTAAATCTCCACTCTCACTGCCGCTCTTTTTGACTCTCTGCTCTCTCAGCTCCTGCTCTTTTTAAATCTCCGCTCTCTCAGCTCCATCTCTTTTTAAATCTCCACTCTCTCAGATCCATTTCTTTTTAAATCTCCACTCTCTCAGCTCCAGCTCTTTTTAAATCTCCGTTCTCACAGATCCAGCTCTTTTTAAATCTCCACTCTCTCAGCTCCAACTCTTTTTAAATCTCCACTCCCTCACTGCCGCTCTTTTTAAATCTCTGCTCTCTCAGCTCCAGGTCTTATTAAATCTCTGCTCTCTCAGCTCCAGCTCTTTTTTAATCTCAGCTCACTCAGCTCCAGCTCTTTTTAAATCTCTGCTCTCTCAGCTCCAGCTGTTTTTAAATCTCCGCTCTCTCAGCTCACAATCTTTTTAAATCTCCACTCTCTCACTGCCGCTCTTTTTAAATCTCTGCTCTCTCAGCTCACAATCTTTTTAAATCTCCACTCTCTCACTGCTGCTCTTTTTAAATCTCTGCTCTCTCAGCTACTGCTCTTTTTAAATCTCCGCTCTCTCAGCTCCCGCGCTTTTTAAATCTCCGCTCTGTCAGCTCCCGCTCTTTTTAAATCTCTGCTCTCTCAGCTCCAGCTCTTTGTGACTCTCCGCTTTCTCAGCTCCAGCTCTTTTTAAATCTCTGCTCTCTCAGATCCAGCTCTTTTTAAATCTCCGCTCTCTCATCTCCAACTCTTTTTAAATCTCCACTCCCTCACTGCCGCTCTTTTTAAATCTCTGCTCTCTCAGCTCCAGGTCTTATTAAATCTCTGCTCTCTCAGCTCCAGCTCTTTTTTAATCTCAGCTCACTCAGCTCCAGCTCTTTTTAAATCTCTGCTCTCTCAGCTCCAGCTGTTTTTAAATCTCCGCTCTCTCAGCTCACAATCTTTTTAAATCTCCACTCTCTCACTGCCGCTCTTTTTAAATCTCTGCTCTCTCAGCTCACAATCTTTTTAAATCTCCACTCTCTCACTGCTGCTCTTTTTAAATCTCTGCTCTCTCAGCTCCTGCTCTTTTTAAATCTCCGCTCTCTCAGCTCCCGCGCTTTTTAAATCTCCGCTCTGTCAGCTCCCGCTCTTTTTAAATCTCTGCTCTCTCAGCTCCAGCTCTTTGTGACTCTCCGCTTTCTCAGCTCCAGCTCTTTTTAAATCTCTGCTCTCTCAGATCCAGCTCTTTTTAAATCTCCGCTCTCTCATCTCCAGCTCTTTTTCAATCTCCGCTCTCACAGATCCAGCTCTTTTTAAATCTCCACTCTCTCAGCTCCAGCTCTTTTTCAATCTCCACTCACTGACTGCCGCTCTTTTTAAATCTCTGCTCTCTCAGCTCCAGGTCTTATTAAATCTCTGCTCTCTCAGCTCCAGCTCTTTTTAAATCTCCGCTCTCTCAGCACCCGCTCTTTTTAAATCTCCACTCTCTCAGATCCAGCTCTTTTTAAATCTCCTCTCTCTCAGCTCCAGCTCTTTTTAAATCTCCGCTCTCTCACTGCCGCTCTTTTTAAATCTCTGTTCTCTCAGCTCCAGCTCTTTTTAAATCTCCTCTCTCTCAGCTCCAGCTCTTTTTAAATCTCCACTCTCTCACTGCCGCTCTTTTTAAATCTCTGCTCTCTCAGCTCCAGCTCTTTTTAAATCTCCGCTCTCTCAGCACCCGCTCTTTTTAAATCTCAGCTCTCTCAGCTCTGGCTCTTTTTAAATCTCCGCTCACTCAGCTCTGGCTCTTTTTAAATCTCCGCTCTCTCAAATCCAGCTCTTTTTAAATCTCCGCTCTCTCAGCTCCAGATCTTTTTAAATCTCCACTCTCTCAGCACCCGCTCTTTTTAAATCTCTGCTCTCTCAGCTGCCGCTCTTTTTCAATCACCCCTCTCTCCACTCCCGCTCTTTTTAAATCTCCGCTCTCACAGATCCAGCTCTTTTTAAATCTCCACTCTCTCACTGCCGCTCTTTTTAAATCTCTGCTCTCTCAGCACCCGCTCTTTTTGAATCTCCACTCTCCCCGCTCCTGCTCTTTTTAAATCTGCACTCTCTCACTGCCGCTCTTTTTAAATCTCCACTCTCTCACTGCCGCTCTTTTTAAATCTCCGCTCTCTCAGCTCCTGCTCTTATTAAATCTGCACTCTCACACTGCCGCTCTTTTTAAATCTCCACTCTCTCTGCTCCTGCTCTTTTTAAATCTCCGCTCTCTCAGCTCCCGCTCTTTTTAAATCTCTGCTCTCTCAGCTCCCGCTCTTTTTAAAACTCCGCTTTCTCAGCTCCTGCTCTTTTTAAATCCCCGCTCATTCAGCTCAGCTCTTTTTAAATCTCCGCTCTCTCAGCTCCAGCTCTTTTTAAATCTCCAAACTCTCAGCTCCAGCTCTTTTTAAATCTCCACTCTCTCAGCTCCAGCTCATTTTAAATCTCCGCCCTCTCGGCTCCAGCTCTTTTTTAGTCTCAGCTCACTCAGCTCCAGCTCTTTTTCCATCTCCGCTCTCTCAGCTCCCGCTCTTTTTAAATCTCCGCTCTCTCAGCTCCCGCTCTTTTTAAATCTCCGCTCTCTCAGCTCCCAGTCTTTTTAAATCTCCGCTCTCTCAGCTCCCGCTCTTTTAAATCTCCTCTCTCTCAGCTCCCGCTCTTTTTAAATCTCCGCTCTCTCAGCTCCCAGCCTTTTTAAATCTCCACTCTCTCACTGCCGCTCTTTTTAGATCTCTGCTCCAACTCTCTTCCCAGTCTTCTTAAATCTCCGCTGTCTCAGCTCCCGCACTTTTTAAATCTCCGCTCTCACAGATCCAGCTCTATTTAAATCTCCACTCTCTCAGCTCCAGCTCTTTTTAAATCTCCACTCACTCACTGCCGCTCTTTTTAAATCTCTGCTCTCTCAGCTCCAGGTCTTATTAAATCTCTGCTCTCTCAGCTCCAGCTCTTTTTAAATCTCCGCTCTCTCAGCTCCAGCTCTTTTTAAATCTCCGCTCTATCAGCTCCCAGACTTTTTAAATCTCCGCTCTCTCAGCTCCCGCTCTTTTCAATCTCCTCTCTCTCAGCACCCGCTCTTTTTAAATCCCAGCTCTCTCAGCACCCGCTCTTTTTAAATCTCCGCTCTCTCAGCGCCCAGACTTTTTAAATCCCCACTCTCTCAAATCCAGCTCTTTTTAAATCTCCACTCTCTCAGCTCCAGGTCTTTTTAAATCTCCACTCTCTCAGCTCCTGCTCTTTTCAAATCTCCGCTCTCTCAGCTCCTGCTCTTTTTAAATCTCCACTCACTCACTGCCGCTCTTTTTAAATCTCTGCTCTCTCAGCTCCAGCTCTTTTTAAATCTCCGCTCTCTCAGCTCCCGCTCTTTTTAAATCTCCACTCTCTCAGCTCCAGCTCTTTTTGAATCTCCGCTATCTCCGCTCTAGTTCTTTTTAAATCTCTGCTCTTTCACATCCAGCTCTTTTTAAATCTCCGCTCTCTCAGCTCCAGCTCTTTTCAAATCTCCGCTCTCCCAGCACCCGCTCTTTTTAAATCTCCACTCTCTCAGATCCAGTTCTTTTTAAATCTCCTCTCTCAGCTCCAGCTCTTTTTAAATCTCTGCTCTCTCAGCTCCCGCTCTTTTTAAATCTCTGCTCTCTCAGCTCCCGCTCTTTTTGAATCTCTGCTCTCTCAGCTCCAGCTCTTTTTAAATCTCCTCTCTCTCAGCTTCCGCTCTTTTTCAATCTCCACTCTCTCAGCTCCAGCTCTTTTTGAATCTCTGCTTTCTCAGCTCCAGCTGTTTTTAAATCTCTGCTCTCTCAGCTCAGCTCATTTTAAATCTCCGCTCTCTCAGCGCCAGCTCTTTTTAAATCTCCACTATCTCAGCTCCAACTCTTTTTAAATCTCTGCTCTCTCAGCTCCAGCTCTTTTTAAATCTCCGCTCACTCAGCTCCAGCTCTTTTTAAATCTCCTCTCTCTCAGCTCCAGCTCTTTTTAAATCTCTGCTCTCTCAGCTCCAGCTCTTTTTAAATCTCCGCTCTCTCAGCTCCCAATCTTTTTAAATCTCTGCTCTCTCAGCTCCAGCTCTTTTTAAATCTCTGCTCTCTTAGCTCCAGCTCTTTTTAAATCTCCGCTCTCTCAGCTCCAGCTCTTTTTAAATCTCCGCTCTCTCAGCTCCCGCTCTTTTTAAATCTCCGCTCTCTCAGCTCCCAGTCTTTTTAAATCTCCGCTCTCTCAGCTCCCGCTCTTTTAAATCTCCTCTCTCTCAGCTCCCGCTCTTTTTAAATCCCAGCTCTCTCAGCACCCGCTCTTTTTAAATCTCCGCTCTCTCAGCGCCCAGCCTTTTTAAATCTCCACTCTCTCACTGCCGCTCTTTTTTGATCTCTGATCCAACTCTCTTCCCAGTCTTCTTAAATCTCCGCTGTCTCAGCTCCCGCACTTTTTAAATCTCCACTCTCTCAGCTCCTGCTCTTTTTGAATCTCCGCTCACTCAGCTCTGGCTCTTTTTAATTCTCCGCTCTCTCAAATCCAGCTCTTTTTAAATCTCCGCTCTCTCAGCTCCAGGTCTTTTTAAATCTCCACTCTCTCAGCGCCCGCTCTTTTTAAATCTCCGCTCTCTCAGCTCCCAGTCTTTTTAAATCTCCACTCTCTCACTGCCGCTCTTTTTAAATCTCTGCTCTCTCAGCTCCAGCTCTTTTTAAATCTCCGCTCTCTCAGCTCCAGCTAATTTTAAATCTCCGGTCTCTCAGATCCAGCTCTTTTTAAATCTCTGCTCTCTCAGCTCCAGCTCTTTTTAAATCTCCGCTCTCTCAGCTCCCGCTCTTTTTAAATATCCGTTCTCTCAGCTCCAGCTCTTTGTGACTCTCCGCTCTCTCAGCTCCTGCTCTTTTTAAATCTCTGCTCTCTCAGATCCAGCTCTTTTTAAATCTCCACTCTCTCAGCTCCAGCTCTTTTTAAATCTCCGTTCTCACAGATCCAGCTCAGTTAAATCTCCACTCTCTCAGCTCCAGTTCTTATTAAATCTCTGCTCTCTCAGCTCCAGCTCTTTTTAAATCTCCGCTCTCTCAGCTCCAGCTCTTTTTAAATCCCCACTCTCTCAGCTCCAGCTCTTTTTGAATCTCCGCTATCTCAGCTCCAGGTCTTTTTAAATCTCCGCTCTCTCAGATCCAGCTCTTTTTAAATCTCCGCTCTCTCAGCTCCCGCTCTTTTTAAATCTCCGCTCTCTCAGCTCCCAGTCTTTTTAAATCTCCACTCTCTCACTGCCGCTCTTTTTAAATCTCTGCTCTCTCAGCTCCAGCTCTTTTTAAATCTCCGCTCTCTCAGCTCCAGCTAATTTTAAATCTCCGGTCTCTCAGATCCAGCTCTTTTTAAATCTCTGCTCTCTCAGCTCCAGCTCTTTTTAAATCTCCGCTGTCTCAGCTCCCGCTCTTTTTAAATTTCCGTTCTCTCAGCTCCAGCTCTTTGTGACTCTCCGCTCTCTCAGCTCCTGCTCTTTTTAAATCTCTGATCTCTCAGATCCAGCTCTTTTTAAATCTCCACTCTCTCAGCTCCAGCTCTTATTAAATCTCCGTTCTCACAGATCCAGCTCTTTTTAAATCTCCACTCTCTCAGCTCCAGGTCTTATTAAATCTCTGCTCTCTCAGCTCCAGCTCTTTTTAAATCTCCGCTCTCTCAGCTCCAGCTCTTTTTAAATCCCCATTCTCTCAGCTCCAGCTCTTTTTGAATCTCCGCTATCTCAGCTCCAGGTCTTTTTAAATCTCCGCTCTCTCAGATCCAGCTCTTTTTAAATCTCCGCTCTCTCAGCTCCAGCTCTTTTTAAATCTCCACTCTCTCATTACCCGCTCTTTTTAAATCTCCACTCTCTCAGATCCATCTCTTTTTAAATCTCCGCTCTCTCAGCTCCAGCTCTTTTTAAATCTCCACTCTCTCACTGCCGCTCTTTTTAAATCTCTGCTCTCTCAGCTCCAGCTCTTTTTAAATCTCTGCTCTCTCAGCTCCAGCTCTTTTTAAATCTCCGCTCTCTCAGCTCCTGCTCTTTTTCAATCTCCACTCACTCAGCTCCAGCTCTTTTTAAATCTCCGCTCTCTCAGCTCCAGCTCTTTTTAAATCTCTGCTCTCTCAGCTCCAGCTCTTTTTAACACTCCGCTCTCTCTGCTCCTGCTCTTTTTCAATCTCCACTCTCTCAGCTCCAGCTCCTTTTAAATCTCCGCTCTCTGCTCTCCTGCTCTTTTTAAATCTCCACTCTCTCACTGCTGCTCTTTTTAAATCTCCGCTCTCTCAGCTCCCGCTCTTTTTAAATCTCCGCTCTCTCAGCTCCCGCTCTTTTTAAATCTCCGATCTCTCAGCTGCCGCTCTTTTTAAATCTCCCCTCTCTCCACTCCCGCTCTTTTTAAATCTCCGCTCTCACAGATCCAGCTCTTTTTAAATCTCTGCTCTCTCAGCTCCAGCTCTTTTTAAATCTCCGATCTCTCAGCTGCCGCTCTTTTTAAATCTCCCCTCTCTCCACTCCCGCTCTTTTTAAATCTCCGCTCTCACAGATCCAGCTCTTTTTAAATCTCTGCTCTCTCAGCTCCAGCTCTTTGTGACTCTCCGCTCTCTCAGCTCCTGCTCTTTTTAAATCTCTGCTCTCTCAGATCCAGCTCTTTTTAAATCTCCACTCTCTCAGCTCCAGCTCTTTTTAAATCTCCGTTCTCACAGAACCAGCTCTTTTTAAATCTCCACTCTCTCAGCTCCAACTCTTTTTAAATCTCCACTCACTCACTGCCGCTCTTTTTAAATCTCTGCTCTCTCAGCTCCTGCTCTTTTTAAATCTCCGCTCTCTCAGCTCCCGCTCTTTTTAAATCTCCGCTCTCTCAGCTCCCGCTCTTTTTAAATCTCCACTCTCTCACTGCCGCTCTTTTTAAATCTCTGCTCCAACTCTCTTCCCATTCTTCTTAAATCTCCGCTGTCTCAGCTCCCGCACTTTTTAAATCTCCACTCTCTCAGCTCCTGCTCTTTTTGAATCTCCGCTCACTCAGCTCTGGCTCTTTTTAAATCTCCGGTCTCTCAGATCCAGCTCTTTTTAAATCTCTGCTCTCTCAGCTCCAGCTCTTTTTAAATCTCCGCTCTCTCAGCTCCCGCTCTTTTTAAATATCCGTTCTCTCAGCTCCAGCTCTTTGTGACTCTCCGCTCTCTCAGCTCCTGCTCTTTTTAAATCTCTGCTCTCTCAGATCCAGCTCTTTTTAAATCTCCACTCTCTCAGCTCCAGCTCTTTTTAAATCTCCGTTCTCACAGATCCAGCTCAGTTAAATCTCCACTCTCTCAGCTCCAGTTCTTATTAAATCTCTGCTCTCTCAGCTCCAGCTCTTTTTAAATCTCCGCTCTCTCAGCTCCAGCTCTTTTTAAATCACCACTCTCTCAGCTCCAGCTCTTTTTGAATCTCCGCTATCTCAGCTCCAGGTCTTTTTAAATCTCCGCTCTCTCAGATCCAGCTCTTTTTAAATCTCCGCTCTCTCAGCTCCCGCTCTTTTTAAATCTCCGCTCTCTCACTGCCGCTCTTTTTAAATCTCTGCTCTCTCAGCTCCAGCTCTTTTTAAATCTCCGCTCTCTCAGCTCCAGCTCTTTTTAAATCTCCGCTCTCTCAGATCCAGCTTTTTAAATCTCCGCTCTCTCAGCTCCAGCTAATTTTAAATCTCCGGTCTCTCAGATCCAGCTCTTTTTAAATCTCTGCTCTCTCAGCTCCAGCTCTTTTTAAATCTCCGCTGTCTCAGCTCCCGCTCTTTTTAAATTTCCGTTCTCTCAGCTCCAGCTCTTTGTGACTCTCCGCTCTCTCAGCTCCTGCTCTTTTTAAATCTCTGCTCTCTCAGATCCAGCTCTTTTTAAATCTCCACTCTCTCAGCTCCAGCTCTTATTAAATCTCCGTTCTCACAGATCCAGCTCTTTTTAAATCTCCACTCTCTCAGCTCCAGGTCTTATTAAATCTCTGCTCTCTCAGCTCCAGCTCTTTTTAAATCTCCGCTCTCTCAGCTCCAGCTCTTTTTAAATCCCCACTCTCTCAGCTCCAGCTCTTTTTGAATCTCCGCTATCTCAGCTCCAGGTCTTTTTAAATCTCCGCTCTCTCAGATCCAGCTCTTTTTAAATCTCCGCTCTCTCAGCTCCAGCTCTTTTTAAATCTCCACTCTCTCATTACCCGCTCTTTTTAAATCTCCACTCTCTCAGATCCAGCTCTTTTTAAATCTCCGCTCTCTCAGCTCCAGCTCTTTTTAAATCTCCACTCTCTCACTGCCGCTCTTTTTAAATCTCTGCTCTCTCAGCTCCAGCTCTTTTTAAATCTCTGCTCTCTCAGCTCCAGCTCTTTTTAAATCTCCGCTCTCTCAGCTCCTGCTCTTTTTCAATCTCCACTCTCTCAGCTCCAGCTCTTTTTAAATCTCCGCTCTCTGCTCTCCTGCTCTTTTTAAATCTCCACTCTCTCACTGCCGCTCTTTTTAAATCACTGCTCTCTTAGCTCCAGCTCTTTTTAAATCTCCGCTCTCTCAGCTCCCGCTCTTTTTAAATCTCCGATCTCTCAGCTGCCGCTCTTTTTAAATCTCCCTTCTCTCCAATCCCGCTCTTTTTAAATCTCCGCTCTCACAGATCCAGCTCTTTTTAAATCTCTGCTCTCTCAGCTCCAGCTCTTTTTAAATCTCCGCCCTCTCAGCTCACAATCTTTTTAAATCTCCACTCTCTCACTGCCGCTCTTTTTAAATCTCTGCTCTCTCAGCTCCTGCTCTTTTTAAATCTCCGCTCTCTCAGCTCCCGCTCTTTTTAAATCTCCGCTCTCTCAGCTCCCGCTCTTTTTAAATCTCTGCTCTCTCAGCTCCAGCTCTTTGTGACTCTCCGCTCACTCAGCTCCAGCTCTTTTTAAATATCTGCTCTCTCAGATCCAGCTCTTTTTATATCTCCGCTCTCACAGCTCCAGCTCTTTTTCAATCTCCGCTCTCACAGATCCAGCTATTTTTAAATCTCCACTCTCTCACTGCCGCGCTTTTTAAATCTCTGCTCTCTCAGCACCCGCTCTTTTTAAATCTCCACTCTCCCCGCTCCTGCTCTTTTTAAATCTCCACTCTCTCACTGCCGCTCTTTTTAAATCTCCGCTCTCTGAGCTCCAGCTCTTTTTAAATCTCCACTCTCTCATTACCCGCTCTTTTTAAATCTCCACTCTCTCATTACCCGCTCTTTTTAAATCTCCACTCTCTCAGATCCAGCTCTTTTTAAATCTCCGCTCTCTCAGCTCCAGCTCTTTTTAAATCTCCACTCTCTCACTGCCGCTCTTTTTAAATCTCTGCTCTCTCAGCTCCAGCTCTTTTTAAATCTCTGCTCTCTCAGCTCCAGCTCTTTTTAAATCTCCGCTCTCTCAGCTCCTGCTCTTTTTCAATCTCCACTCTCTCAGCTCCAGCTCTTTTTAAATCTCCGCTCTCTGCTCTCCTGCTCTTTTTAAATCTCCACTCTCTCACTGCCGCTCTTTTTAAATCACTGCTCTCTTAGCTCCAGCTCTTTTTAAATCTCCGCTCTCTCAGCTCCCGCTCTTTTTAAATCTCCGATCTCTCAGCTGCCGCTCTTTTTAAATCTCCCTTCTCTCCAATCCCGCTCTTTTTAAATCTCCGCTCTCACAGATCCAGCTCTTTTTAAATCTCTGCTCTCTCAGCTCCAGCTCTTTTTAAATCTCCGCCCTCTCAGCTCACAATCTTTTTAAATCTCCACTCTCTCACTGCCGCTCTTTTTAAATCTCTGCTCTCTCAGCTCCTGCTCTTTTTAAATCTCCGCTCTCTCAGCTCCCGCTCTTTTTAAATCTCCGCTCTCTCAGCTCCCGCTCTTTTTAAATCTCTGCTCTCTCAGCTCCAGCTCTTTGTGACTCTCCGCTCACTCAGCTCCAGCTCTTTTTAAATATCTGCTCTCTCAGATCCAGCTCTTTTTATATCTCCGCTCTCACAGCTCCAGCTCTTTTTCAATCTCCGCTCTCACAGATCCAGCTATTTTTAAATCTCCACTCTCTCGCTGCCGCTCTTTTTAAATCTCTGCTCTCTCAGCACCCGCTCTTTTTAAATCTCCACTCTCCCCGCTCCTGCTCTTTTTAAATCTCCACTCTCTCACTGCCGCTCTTTTTAAATCTCCGCTCTCTGAGCTCCAGCTCTTATTAAATCTGCACTCTCTCACTGCCGCTCTTTTTAAATCTCCACTCTCTCCGCTCCTGCTCTTTTTAAATCTCCGCTCTCTCAGCTCCCGCTCTTTTTAAATCTCTGCTCTCTCAGCTCCCGCTCTTTTTAAAACTCCGCTTTCTCAGCTCCTGCTCTTTTTAAATCCCCGCTCGCTCAGCTCAGCTCTTTTTAAATCTCCACTCTCTCAGCTCCAGCTCATTTTAAATCTCAGCTCACTCAGCTCCAGCTCTTTTTAAATCTCCGCTCTCTCAGCTCCAGCTCTTTTTAAATCTCTGCTCTCTCAGCTCCAGCTCTTTTTAAATCTCCGCTCTCTCAGCTCACAATCTTTTTAAATCTCCCCTCTCTCCACTCCCGCTCTTTTTAAATCTCCGCTCTCACAGATCCAGCTCTTTTTAAATCTCTGCTCTCTCAGCTCCAGCTCTTTTTAAATCTCCGATCTCTCAGCTGCCGCTCTTTTTAAATCTCCCCTCTCTCCACTCCCGCTCTTTTTAAATCTCCGCTCTCACAGATCCAGCTCTTTTTAAATCTCTGCTCTCTCAGCTCCAGCTCTTTGTGACTCTCCGCTCTCTCAGCTCCTGCTCTTTTTAAATCTCTGCTCTCTCAGATCCAGCTCTTTTTAAATCTCCACTCTCTCAGCTCCAGCTCTTTTTAAATCTCCGTTCTCACAGAACCAGCTCTTTTTAAATCTCCACTCTCTCAGCTCCAACTCTTTTTAAATCTCCACTCACTCACTGCCGCTCTTTTTAAATCTCTGCTCTCTCAGCTCCTGCTCTTTTTAAATCTCCGCTCTCTCAGCTCCCGCTCTTTTTAAATCTCCGCTCTCTCAGCTCCCGCTCTTTTTAAATCTCCACTCTCTCACTGCCGCTCTTTTTAAATCTCTGCTCCAACTCTCTTCCCATTCTTCTTAAATCTCCGCTGTCTCAGCTCCCGCACTTTTTAAATCTCCACTCTCTCAGCTCCTGCTCTTTTTGAATCTCCGCTCACTCAGCTCTGGCTCTTTTTAAATCTCCGGTCTCTCAGATCCAGCTCTTTTTAAATCTCTGCTCTCTCAGCTCCAGCTCTTTTTAAATCTCCGCTCTCTCAGCTCCCGCTCTTTTTAAATATCCGTTCTCTCAGCTCCAGCTCTTTGTGACTCTCCGCTCTCTCAGCTCCTGCTCTTTTTAAATCTCTGCTCTCTCAGATCCAGCTCTTTTTATATCTCCACTCTCTCAGCTCCAGCTCTTTTTAAATCTCCGTTCTCACAGATCCAGCTCAGTTAAATCTCCACTCTCTCAGCTCCAGTTCTTATTAAATCTCTGCTCTCTCAGCTCCAGCTCTTTTTAAATCTCCGCTCTCTCAGCTCCAGCTCTTTTTAAATCCCCACTCTCTCAGCTCCAGCTCTTTTTGAATCTCCGCTATCTCAGCTCCAGGTCTTTTTAAATCTCCGCTCTCTCAGATCCAGCTCTTTTTAAATCTCCGCTCTCTCAGCTCCCGCTCTTTTTAAATCTCCGCTCTCTCAGCTCCCAGTCTTTTTAAATCTCCACTCTCTCACTGCCGCTCTTTTTAAATCTCTGCTCTCTCAGCTCCAGCTCTTTTTAAATCTCCGCTCTCTCAGATCCAGCTTTTTAAATCTCCGCTCTCTCAGCTCCAGCTAATTTTAAATCTCCGGTCTCTCAGATCCAGCTCTTTTTAAATCTCTGCTCTCTCAGCTCCAGCTCTTTTTAAATCTCCGCTGTCTCAGCTCCCGCTCTTTTTAAATTTCCGTTCTCTCAGCTCCAGCTCTTTGTGACTCTCCGCTCTCTCAGCTCCTGCTCTTTTTAAATCTCTGCTCTCTCAGATCCAGCTCTTTTTAAATCTCCACTCTCTCAGCTCCAGCTCTTATTAAATCTCCGTTCTCACAGATCCAGCTCTTTTTAAATCTCCACTCTCTCAGCTCCAGGTCTTATTAAATCTCTGCTCTCTCAGCTCCAGCTCTTTTTAAATCTCCGCTCTCTCAGCTCCAGCTCTTTTTAAATCCCCACTCTCTCAGCTCCAGCTCTTTTTGAATCTCCGCTATCTCAGCTCCAGGTCTTTTTAAATCTCCGCTCTCTCAGATCCAGCTCTTTTTAAATCTCCGCTCTCTCAGCTCCAGCTCTTTTTAAATCTCCACTCTCTCATTACCCGCTCTTTTTAAATCTCCACTCTCTCAGATCCAGCTCTTTTTAAATCTCCGCTCTCTCAGCTCCAGCTCTTTTTAAATCTCCACTCTCTCACTGCCGCTCTTTTCAAATCTCTGCTCTCTCAGCTCCAGCTCTTTTTAAATCTCTGCTCTCTCAGCTCCAGCTCTTTTTAAATCTCCGCTCTCTCAGCTCCTGCTCTTTTTCAATCTCCACTCTCTCAGCTCCAGCTCTTTTTAAATCTCCGCTCTCTGCTCTCCTGCTCTTTTTAAATCTCCACTCTCTCACTGCCGCTCTTTTTAAATCACTGCTCTCTTAGCTCCAGCTCTTTTTAAATCTCCGCTCTCTCAGCTCCCGCTCTTTTTAAATCTCCGATCTCTCAGCTGCCGCTCTTTTTAAATCTCCCTTCTCTCCAATCCCGCTCTTTTTAAATCTCCGCTCTCACAGATCCAGCTCTTTTTAAATCTCTGCTCTCTCAGCTCCAGCTCTTTTTAAATCTCCGCCCTCTCAGCTCACAATCTTTTTAAATCTCCACTCTCTCACTGCCGCTCTTTTTAAATCTCTGCTCTCTCAGCTCCTGCTCTTTTTAAATCTCCGCTCTCTCAGCTCCCGCTCTTTTTAAATCTCCGCTCTCTCAGCTCCCGCTCTTTTTAAATCTCTGCTCTCTCAGCTCCAGCTCTTTGTGACTCTCCGCTCACTCAGCTCCAGCTCTTTTTAAATATCTGCTCTCTCAGATCCAGCTCTTTTTATATCTCCGCTCTCACAGCTCCAGCTCTTTTTCAATCTCCGCTCTCACAGATCCAGCTATTTTTAAATCTCCACTCTCTCACTGCCGCTCTTTTTAAATCTCTGCTCTTTCAGCACCCGCTCTTTTTAAATCTCCACTCTCCCCGCTCCTGCTCTTTTTAAATCTCCACTCTCTCACTGCCGCTCTTTTTAAATCTCCGCTCTCTGAGCTCCAGCTCTTTTTAAATCTCCACTCTCTCATTACCCGCTCTTTTTAAATCTCCACTCTCTCAGATCCAGCTCTTTTTAAATCTCCGCTCTCTCAGCTCCCGTTCTTTTTAAATCTCCACTCTCTCACTGCCGCTCTTTTTAAATCTCTGCTCTCTCAGCTCCAGCTCTTTTTAAATCTCTGCTCTCTCAGCTCCAGCTCTTTTTAAATCTCCGCTCTCTCAGCTCCTGCTCTTTTTCAATCTCCACTCTCTCAGCTCCAGCTCTTTTTAAATCTCCGCTCTCTGCTCTCCTGCTCTTTTTAAATCTCCACTCTCTCACTGCCGCTCTTTTTAAATCACTGCTCTCTTAGCTCCAGCTCTTTTTAAATCTCCGCTCTCTCAGCTCCCGCTCTTTTTAAATCTCCGATCTCTCAGCTGCCGCTCTTTTTAAATCTCCCTTCTCTCCAATCCCGCTCTTTTTAAATCTCCGCTCTCACAGATCCAGCTCTTTTTAAATCTCTGCTCTCTCAGCTCCAGCTCTTTTTAAATCTCCGCCCTCTCAGCTCACAATCTTTTTAAATCTCCACTCTCTCACTGCCGCTCTTTTTAAATCTCTGCTCTCTCAGCTCCTGCTCTTTTTAAATCTCCGCTCTCTCAGCTCCCGCTCTTTTTAAATCTCCGCTCTCTCAGCTCCCGCTCTTTTTAAATCTCTGCTCTCTCAGCTCCAGCTCTTTGTGACTCTCCGCTCACTCAGCTCCAGCTCTTTTTAAATATCTGCTCTCTCAGATCCAGCTCTTTTTATATCTCCGCTCTCACAGCTCCAGCTCTTTTTCAATCTCCGCTCTCACAGATCCAGCTATTTTTAAATCTCCACTCTCTCACTGCCGCTCTTTTTAAATCTCTGCTCTCTCAGCACCCGCTCTTTTTAAATCTCCACTCTCCCCGCTCCTGCTCTTTTTAAATCTCCACTCTCTCACTGCCGCTCTTTTTAAATCTCCGCTCTCTGAGCTCCAGCTCTTATTAAATCTGCACTCTCTCACTGCCGCTCTTTTTAAATCTCCACTCTCTCCGCTCCTGCTCTTTTTAAATCTCCGCTCTCTCAGCTCCCGCTCTTTTTAAATCTCTGCTCTCTCAGCTCCCGCTCTTTTTAAAACTCCGCTTTCTCAGCTCCTGCTCTTTTTAAATCCCCGCTCGCTCAGCTCAGCTCTTTTTAAATCTCCACTCTCTCAGCTCCAGCTCATTTTAAATCTCAGCTCACTCAGCTCCAGCTCTTTTTAAATCTCCGCTCTCTCAGCTCCAGCTCTTTTTAAATCTCTGCTCTCTCAGCTCCAGCTCTTTTTAAATCTCCGCTCTCTCAGCTCACAATCTTTTTAAATCTCCACTCTCTCACTGCCGCTCTTTTTAAATCTCTGCTCTCTCAGCTCCTGCTCTTTTTAAATCTCCGCTCTCTCAGCTCCCGCTCTTTTTAAATCTCCGCTCTGTCAGCTCCCGCTCTTTTTAAATCTCTGCTCTCTCAGCTCCAGCTCTTTGTGACTCTCCGCTCTCTCAGCTCCAGCTCTTTTTAAATCTCTGCTCTCTCAGATCCAGCTCTTTTTAAATCTCCGCTCTCTCATCTCCAGCTCTTTTTCAATCTCCGATCTCACAGATCCAGCTCTTTTTAAATCTCCACTCTCTCAGCTCCAGCTCTTTTAAAATCTCCACTCACTCACTGCCGCACTTTTTAAACCTCCACTCTCTCAGCTCCAGGTCTTTTTAAATCTCCTCTCTCTCAGCTCCAGCTCTTTTTAAATCTCCGCTCTCTCACTGCCGCTCTTTTTAAATCTCAGCTCTCTTAGCTCCAGCTCTTTTTAAATCTCCGCTCTCTCAGCTCCCGCTCTTTTTAAATCTCCGATCTCTCAGCTGCCGCTCTTTTTAGATCTCCCCTCTCTCCACTCCCGCTCTTTTTAAATCTCCGCTCTCACAGATCCAGCTCATTTTAAATCTCAGCTCATTCAGCTCCAGCTCTTTTCACATCTCCGCTCTCTCAGCTCCCGCTCTTTTTAAATCTTCGCTCTCTCAGCTCCCGCTCTTTTTAAATCTCCGCTCTCACAGATCCAGCTCTTTTTAAATCTCTGCTCTCTCAGCTCCAGCTCTTTGTGACTCTCCGCTCTCTCAGCTCCTGCTCTTTTTAAATCTCTGCTCTCTCAGATCCAGCTCTTTTTAAATCTCCACTCTCTCAGCTCCAGCTGTTTTTAAATCTCCGTTCTCACAGATCCAGCTCTTTTTAAATCTCCACTCTCTCAGCTCCAACTTTTTTAAATCTCCACTCACTCACTGCCGCTCTTTTAAAATCTCTGCTCTCTCAGCTCCAGCTCTTTTTAAATCTCCGCTCTCTCAGCTCACAATCTTTTTAAATCTCCACTCTCTCACTGCCGCTCTTTTTAAATCTCTGCTCTCTCAGCTCCCGCTCTTTTTAAATCTCCGCTCTGTCAGCTCCCGCTCTTTTTAAATCTCTGCTCTCTCAGCTCCAGCTCTTTGTGACTCTCCGCTCTCTCAGCTCCAGCTCTTTTTAAATCTCTGCTCTCTCAGATCCAGCTCTTTTTAAATCTCCGCTCTCTCATCTCCAGCTCTTTTTCAATCTCCGATCTCACAGATCCAGCTCTTTTTAAATCTCCACTCTCTCAGCTCCAGCTCTTTTAAAATCTCCACTCACTCACTGCCGCACTTTTTAAACCTCCACTCTCTCAGCTCCAGGTCTTTTTAAATCTCCTCTCTCTCAGCTCCAGCTCTTTTTAAATCTCCGCTCTCTCACTGCCGCTCTTTTTAAATCTCAGCTCTCTTAGCTCCAGCTCTTTTTAAATCTCCGCTCTCTCAGCTCCCGCTCTTTTTAAATCTCCGATCTCTCAGCTGCCGCTCTTTTTAGATCTCCCCTCTCTCCACTCCCGCTCTTTTTAAATCTCCGCTCTCACAGATCCAGCTCATTTTAAATCTCAGCTCATTCAGCTCCAGCTCTTTTCACATCTCCGCTCTCTCAGCTCCCGCTCTTTTTAAATCTTCGCTCTCTCAGCTCCCGCTCTTTTTAAATCTCCGCTCTCACAGATCCAGCTCTTTTTAAATCTCTGCTCTCTCAGCTCCAGCTCTTTGTGACTCTCCGCTCTCTCAGCTCCTGCTCTTTTTAAATCTCTGCTCTCTCAGATCCAGCTCTTTTTAAATCTCCACTCTCTCAGCTCCAGCTGTTTTTAAATCTCCGTTCTCACAGATCCAGCTCTTTTTAAATCTCCACTCTCTCAGCTCCAACTTTTTTAAATCTCCACTCACTCACTGCCGCTCTTTTAAAATCTCTGCTCTCTCAGCTCCTGCTCTTTTTAAATCTCCGCTCTCTCAGCTCCCGCTCTTTTTAAATCTCCGCTCTCTCAGCTCCCGCTCTTTTTAAATCTCCACTCTCTCACTGCCGCTCTTTTTTGATCTCTGCTCCAACTCTCTTCCCAGTCTTCTTAAATCTCCGCTGTCTCAGCTCCCGCAGTTTTTAAATCTCCACTCTCTCAGCTCCTGCTCTTTTTGAATCTCCGCTCACTCAGCTCTGGCTCTTTTTAAATCTCCGCTCTCTCAAATCCAGCTCTTTTTAAATCTCCGCTCTCTCAGCTCCCAGTCTTTTTAAATCTCCACTCTCTCACTGCCGCTCTTTTTAAATCTCTGCTCTCTCAGCTCCAGCTCTTTTTAAATCTCCGCTCTCTCAGATCCAGCTTTTTAAATCTCCGCTCTCTCAGCTCCAGCTAATTTTAAATCTCCGGTCTCTCAGATCCAGCTCTTTTTAAATCTCTGCTCTCTCAGCTCCAGCTCTTTTTAAATCTCCGCTCTCTCAGCTCCCGCTCTTTTTAAATTTCCGCTCTCTCAGCTCCAGCTCTTTGTGACTCTCCGCTCTCTCAGCTCCTGCTCTTTTTAAATCTCTGCTCTCTCAGATCCAGCTCTTTTTAAATCTCCACTCTCTCAGCTCCAGCTCTTTTTAAATATCCGTTCTCACAGATCCAGCTCTTTTTAAATCTCCACTCTCTCAGCTCCAACTCTTTTTAAATCTCCACTCACTCACTGCCGCTGTTATTAAATCTCTGCTCTCTCAGCTCCAGGTCTTATTAAATCTCTGCTCTCTCAGCTCCAGCTCTTTTTAAATCTCCGCTCTCTCAGCTCCAGCTCTTTTTAAATCCCCACTCTCTCAGCTCCAGCTCTTTTTGAATCTCCGCTATCTCAGCTCCAGGTCTTTTTAAATCTCCGCTCTCTCAGATCCAGCTCTTTTTAAATCTCCGCTCTCTCAGCTCCAGCTCTTTTTAAATCTCCACTCTCTCATTACCCGCTCTTTTTAAATCTCCACTCTCTCAGATCCAGCTCTTTTTAAATCTCCGCTCTCTCAGCTCCAGCTCTTTTTAAATCTCCACTCTCTCACTGCCGCTCTTTTTAAATCTCTGCTCTCTCAGCTCCAGCTCTTTTTAAATCTCTGCTCTCTCAGCTCCAGCTCTTTTTAAATCTCCGCTCTCTCAGCTCCTGCTCTTTTTCAATCTCCACTCTCTCAGCTCCAGCTCTTTTTAAATCTCCGCTCTCTGCTCTCCTGCTCTTTTTAAATCTCCACTCTCTCACTGCCGCTCTTTTTAAATCACTGCTCTCTTAGCTCCAGCTCTTTTTAAATCTCCGCTCTCTCAGCTCCCGCTCTTTTTAAATCTCCGATCTCTCAGCTGCCGCTCTTTTTAAATCTCCCTTCTCTCCAATCCCACTCTTTTTAAATCTCCGCTCTCACAGATCCAGCTCTTTTTAAATCTCTGCTCTCTCAGCTCCAGCTCTTTTTAAATCTCCGCCCTCTCAGCTCACAATCTTTTTAAATCTCCACTCTCTCACTGCCGCTCTTTTTAAATCTCTGCTCTCTCAGCTCCTGCTCTTTTTAAATCTCCGCTCTCTCAGCTCCCGCTCTTTTTAAATCTCCGCTCTCTCAGCTCCTGCTCTTTTTAAATATCTGCTCTCTCAGCTCCAGCTCTTTGTGACTCTCCGCTCTCTCTGCTCCATCTCTTTTTAAATATCTGCTCTCTCAGATCCAGCTCTTTTTAAATCTCTGCTCTCTCAGCTCCCGCTCTTTTTAAAACTCCGCTTTCTCAGCTCCTGCTCTTTTTAAATCCCCGCTCACTCAGCTCAGCTCTTTTTAAATCTCCACTCTCTCAGCTCCAGCTCTTTTTAAATCTCCAATCTCTCAGCTCCAGCTCTTTTTAAAACTGCACTCTCTCAGCTCCAGCTCATTTTAAATCTCCGCTCTCTCGGCTCCAGCTCTTTTTAAATCTCAGCTCACTCAGCTCCAGCTCTTTTTAAATCTCCACTCTCTCAGCTCCAGCTCTTTTTAAATCTCCAATCTCTCAGCTCCAGCTCTTTTTAAATCTGCACTCTCTCAGCTCCAGCTCATTTTAAATCTCCGCTCTCTCGGCTCCAGCTCTTTTTAAATCTCAGCTCACTCAGCTCCAGCTCTTTTTAAATCTCCGCTCTCTCAGCTCCAGCTCTTTTTAAATCTCTGCTCTCTCAGCTCCAGCTCTTTTTAAATCTCCGCTCTCTCAGCTCACAATCTTTTTAAATCTCCACTCTCTCACTGCCACTCTTTTTAAATCTCTGCTCTCTCAGCTCCAGGTCTTTTTAAATCTCCGCTCTCACAGATCCAGCTCTTTTTAAATCTCCACTCTCTCAGATCCAGCTCTTTTTAAATCTCCGCTCTCTCATCTCCAGCTCTTTTTCAATCTCCGCTCTCACAGATCCAGCTCTTTTTAAATCTCCACTCTCTCAGCTCCAGCTCTTTTTAAATCTCCACTCACTCACTGCCGCACTTTTTAAACCTCCACTCTCTCAGCTCCAGGTCTTTTTAAATCTCCTCTCTCTCAGCTCCAGCTCTTTTTAAATCTCCGCTCTCTCACTGCCGCTCTTTTTAAATCTCTGTTCTCTCAGCTCCAGCTCTTTTTAAATCTCCTCTCTCTCAGCTCCAGCTCTTTTTAAATCTCCACTCTCTCACTGCCGCTCTTTTTAAATCTCTGCTCTCTCAGCTCCAGCTCTTTTTAAATCTCCGCTCTCTCAGCACCCGCTCTTTTTAAATCTCTGCTCTCTCAGCTCCAGGTCTTTTTAAATCTCCACTCTCTCAGCTTCAGCTCTTTTTAAATCTCCGCTCTCTCAGCACCCGCTCTTTTTAAATGTCCACTCTCTCACTGCCGCTCTTTTTAGATCTCTGCTCCAACTCTCTTCCCAGTCTTCTTAAATCTCCGCTGTCTCAGCTCCCGCACTTTTAAAATATCCACTCTCTCAGCTCCTGCTCTTTTTGAATCTCCGCTCACTCAGCTCTGGCTCTTTGTAAATCTCCGCTCTCTCAAATCCAGCTCTTTTTAAATCTCCGCTCTCTCAGCTCCAGGTCTTTTTAAATCTCCACTCTCTCAGCACCCGCTCTTTTTAAATCTCTGCTCTCTCAGCTCCCAGTCTTTTAAAATTTTCGCTCTCTCAGCTCCCGCTCTTTTTAAATCTCCGATCTCTCAGCTGCCGCTCTTTTTAAATCACCCCTCTCTCCACTCACTCTCTTTTTAAATCTGCACTCTCTCACTGCCGCTCTTTTTAAATCTCTGCTCTCTCAGCACCCGCTCTTTTTAAATCTCCACTCTCGCCGCTCCTGCTCTTTTTAAATCTGCACTCTCTCACTGCCGCTCTTTTTAAATCTCCACTCTCTCACTGCCGCTCTTTTTAAATCTCCGCTCTCTCAGCTCCAGCTCTTATTAAATCTGCACTCTCTCACTGCCGCTCTTTTTAAATCTCCACTCTCTCCGCTCCTGTTCTTTTTAAATCTCCGCTCTCTCAGCTCCCGCTCTTTTTAAATCTCTGCTCTCTCAGCTCCCGCTCTTTTTAAAACTCCGCTTTCTCAGCTCCTGCTCTTTTTAAATCCCCGCTCGCTCAGCTCAGCTCTTTTTAAATATCCGCTCTCTCAGCTCCAGCTCTTTTTAAATCTCCAAACTCTCAGCTCCAGCTCTTTTTAAATCTCCACTCTCTCAGCTCCAGCTCATTTTAAATCTCAGCTCATTCAGCTCCAGCTCTTTTCACATCTCCGCTCTCTCAGCTCCCGCTCTTTTTAAATCTTCGCTCTCTCAGCTCCCGCTCTTTTTAAATCTCCGCTCTCTCAGCTCCCAGTCTTTTTAAATCTCCGCTCTCTCAGCTCCCGCTCTTTTAAATCTCCTCTCTCTCAGCTCCCGCTCTTTTTAAATCCCAGCTCTCTCAGCACCCTCTCTTTTTAAATCTCCGCTCTCTCAGCTCCCAGCCTTTTTAAATCTCCACTCTCTCACTGCCGCTCTTTTTAGATCTCTGCTCCAACTCTCTTCCCAGTCTTCTTAAATCTCCGCTGTCTCAGCTCCCGCACTTTTTAAATCTCCGCTCTCACAGATCCAGCTCTATTTAAATCTCCACTCTCTCAGCTCCAGCTCTTTTTAAATCTCCACTCACTCACTGCCGCTCTTTTTAAATCTCTGCTCTCTCAGCTCCAGGTCTTATTAAATCTCTGCTCTCTCAGCTCCAGCTCTTTTAAAATCTCCGCTCTCTCAGCTCCCGCTCTTTTTAAATCTCCGCTCTCTCAGCTCCCAGTCTTTTTAAATCTCCGCTCTCTCAGCTCCCGCTCTTTTAAATCTCCTCTCTCTCAGCACCCGCACTTTTTAAATCCCAGCTCTCTCAGCACCCGCTCTTTTTAAATCTCCGCTCTCTCAGCGCCCAGCCTTTTTAAATCTCCACTCTCTCAAATCCAACTCTTTTTAAATCTCCGCTCTCTCAGCTCCAGGTCTTTTTAAATCTCCACTCTCTCAGCTCCTGCTCTTTTCAAATCTCCGCTCTCTCAGCTCCTGCTCTTTTTAAATCTCCACTCACTCACTGCCGCTCTTTTTAAATCTCTGCTCTCTCTGCTCCAGCTCTTTTTAAATCTCCGCTCTCTCAGCTCCCGCTCTTTTTAAATCTCCACTCTCTCAGCTCCAGCTCTTTTTGAATCTCCGCTATCTCAGCTCTAGGTCTTTTTAAATCTCCGCTCTCACAGATCCAGCTCTTTTTAAATCTCCGCTCTCTCAGCTCCAGCTCTTTTTAAATCTCCGCTCTCCCAGCACCCGCTCTTTTTAAATCTCCACTCTCTCAGATCCAGTTCTTTTTAAATCTCCTCTCTCTCAGCTCCAGCTCTTTTTAAATCTCCACTCTCTCACTGCCGCTCTTTTTAAATCTCTGCTCTCTCAGCTCCAGCTCTTTTTAAATCTCTGCTATCTCAGCTCCAGCTCTTTTTAAATCTCTGCTCTCTCAGCTCCCGCTCTTTTTCAATCTCCACTCTCTCAGCTCCAGCTCTTTTTGAATCTCTGCTCTCTCAGCTCCAGCTCATTTTAAATCTCCGCTCTCTCAGATCCAGCTCTTTTTAAATCTCCACTCTCTCAGCTCCAACTCTTTTTAAATCTCCACTCACTCACTGCCGCTGTTTTTAAATCTCTGCTCTCTCAGCTCCAGGTCTTATTAAATCTCTGCTCTCTCAGCTCCAGCTCTTTTTAAATCTCCGCTCTCTCAGCTCCAGCTCTTTTTAAATCCCCACTCTCTCAGCTCCAGCTCTTTTTGAATCTCCGCTATCTCAGCTCCAGGTCTTTTTAAATCTCCGCTCTCTCAGATCCAGCTCTTTTTACATCTCCGCTCTCTCAGCTCCCGCGCTTTTTAAATCTCCGCTTTCTCAGCTCCCGCACTTTTTAAATCTCCGCTCTCTCAGATCCAGTTCTTTTTAAATCTCCTCTCTCTCAGCTCCAGCTCTTTTTGAATCTCCGCTATCTCAGCTCCAGATCTTTTTAAATCTCCGCTCTCTCAGATCCAGCTCTTTTTACATCTCCGCTCTCTCAGCTCCCGCGCTTTTTAAATCTCCGCTTTCTCAGCTCCCGCTCTTTTTAAATCTCCACTCTCTCAGATCCAGTTCTTTTTAAATCTCCTCTCTCTCAGCTCCAGCTCTTTTTAAATCTCCACTCTCTCACTGCCGCTCTTTTTAAATCTCTGCTCTCTCAGCTCCAGCTCTTTTTAAATCTCTGCTCTCTCAGCTCCAGCTCTTTTTAAATCTCTGCTCTCTCAGCTCCCGCTCTTTTTAAATCTCTGCTCCAACTCTCTTCCCAGTCTTCTTAAATCTCCGCTGTCTCAGCTCACGCACTTTTAAAATATCCACTCTCTCAGCTCCTGCTCTTTTTGAATCTCCGCTCACTCAGCTCTGGCTCTTTGTAAATCTCCGCTCTCTCAAATCCAGCTCTTTTTAAATCACCGCTCTCTCAGCTCCAGGTCTTTTTAAATCTCCACTCTCTCAGCACCCGCTCTTTTTAAATCTCTGCTCTCTCAGATCCCAGTCTTTTAAAATTTTCGTTCTCTCAGCTCCCGCTCTTTTTAAATCTCCGATCTCTCAGCTGCCGCTCTTTTTAAATCACCCCTCTCTCCACTCACTCTCTTTTTAAATCTGCACTCTCTCACTGCCGCTCTTTTTAAATCTCTGCTCTCTCAGCACCCGCTCTTTTTAAATCTCCACTCTCCCCGCTCCTGCTCTTTTTAAATCTGCACTCTCTCACTGCCGCTCTTTTTAAATCTCCACTCTCTCACTGCCGCTCTTTTTAAATCTCCGCTCTTTCAGCTCCAGCTCTTATTAAATCTGCACTCTCTCACTGCCGCTCTTTTTAAATCTCCACTCTCTCCGCTCCTGCTCTTTTTAAATCTCCGCTCTCTCAGCTCCCGCTCTTTTTAAAACTTCGCTTTCTCAGCTCCTGCTCTTTTTAAATCTCCACTCTCTCAGCTCCAGCTCTTTTTAAATCTCCGCTCTCTCAGTTCCGGCTCTTTTTCAATCTCCACTCTCTCAGCTCCTGCTCTTTTTGAATCTCCGCTCACTCAGCTCTGGCTCTTTGTAAATCTCCGCTCTCTCAAATCCAGCTCTTTTTAAATCTCCGCTCTCTCAGCTCCAGGTCTTTTTAAATCTCCACTCTCTCAGCACCCGCTCTTTTTAAATCTCTGCTCTCTCAGCTCCCAGTCTTTTAAAATTTTCGCTCTCTCAGCTCCCGCTCTTTTTAAATCTCCGATCTCTCAGCTGCCGCTCTTTTTAAATCACCCCTCTCTCCACTCACTCTCTTTTTAAATCTGCACTCTCTCACTGCCGCTCTTTTTAAATCTCTGCTCTCTCAGCACCCGCTCTTTTTAAATCTGCACTCTCTCACTGCCGCTCTTTTTAAATCTCCACTCTCTCAGCTCCAGCTCTTTTTAAATCTCTGCTCTCTCAGCTCCAGCTCTTTTTAAATCTCCGCTCTCTCAGATCCAGCTTTTTAAATCTCCGCTCTCTCAGCTCCAGCTAATTTTAAATCTCCGGTCTCTCAGATCCAGCTCTTTTTAAATCTCTGCTCTCTCAGCTCCAGCTCTTTTTAAATCTCCGCTCTCTCAGCTCCCGCTCTTTTTAAATTTCCGCTCTCTCAGCTCCAGCTCTTTGTGACTCTCCGCTCTCTCAGCTCCTGCTCTTTTTAAATCTCTGCTCTCTCAGATCCAGCTCTTTTTAAATCTCCACTCTCTCAGCTCCAGCTCTTTTTAAATCTCCGTTCTCACAGATCCAGCTCTTTTTAAATCTCCACTCTCTCAGCTCCAACTCTTTTTAAATCTCCACTCACTCACTGCCGCTGTTATTAAATCTCTGCTCTCTCAGCTCCAGGTCTTATTAAATCTCTGCTCTCTCAGCTCCAGCTCTTTTTAAATCTCCGCTCTCTCAGCTCCAGCTCTTTTTAAATCCCCACTCTCTCAGCTCCAGCTCTTTTTGAATCTCCGCTATCTCAGCTCCAGGTCTTTTTAAATCTCCGCTCTCTCAGATCCAGCTCTTTTTAAATCTCCGCTCTCTCAGCTCCAGCTCTTTTTAAATCTCCACTCTCTCATTACCCGCTCTTTTTAAATCTCCACTCTCTCAGATCCAGCTCTTTTTAAATCTCCGCTCTCTCAGCTCCAGCTCTTTTTAAATCTCCACTCTCTCACTGCCGCTCTTTTTAAATCTCTGCTCTCTCAGCTCCAGCTCTTTTTAAATCTCTGCTCTCTCAGCTCCAGCTCTTTTTAAATCTCCGCTCTCTCAGCTCCTGCTCTTTTTCAATCTCCACTCTCTCAGCTCCAGCTCTTTTTAAATCTCCGCTCTCTGCTCTCCTGCTCTTTTTAAATCTCCACTCTCTCACTGCCGCTCTTTTTAAATCACTGCTCTCTTAGCTCCAGCTCTTTTTAAATCTCCGCTCTCTCAGCTCCCGCTCTTTTTAAATCTCCGATCTCTCAGCTGCCGCTCTTTTTAAATCTCCCTTCTCTCCAATCCCACTCTTTTTAAATCTCCGCTCTCACAGATCCAGCTCTTTTTAAATCTCTGCTCTCTCAGCTCCAGCTCTTTTTAAATCTCCGCCCTCTCAGCTCACAATCTTTTTAAATCTCCACTCTCTCACTGCCGCTCTTTTTAAATCTCTGCTCTCTCAGCTCCTGCTCTTTTTAAATCTCCGCTCTCTCAGCTCCCGCTCTTTTTAAATCTCCGCTCTCTCAGCTCCCGCTCTTTTTAAATATCTGCTCTCTCAGCTCCAGCTCTTTGTGACTCTCCGCTCTCTCTGCTCCATCTCTTTTTAAATATCTGCTCTCTCAGATCCAGCTCTTTTTAAATCTCTGCTCTCTCAGCTCCCGCTCTTTTTAAAACTCCGCTTTCTCAGCTCCTGCTCTTTTTAAATCCCCGCTCACTCAGCTCAGCTCTTTTTAAATCTCCACTCTCTCAGCTCCAGCTCTTTTTAAATCTCCAATCTCTCAGCTCCAGCTCTTTTTAAAACTGCACTCTCTCAGCTCCAGCTCATTTTAAATCTCCGCTCTCTCGGCTCCAGCTCTTTTTAAATCTCAGCTCACTCAGCTCCAGCTCTTTTTAAATCTCCACTCTCTCAGCTCCAGCTCTTTTTAAATCTCCAATCTCTCAGCTCCAGCTCTTTTTAAATCTGCACTCTCTCAGCTCCAGCTCATTTTAAATCTCCGCTCTCTCGGCTCCAGCTCTTTTTAAATCTCAGCTCACTCAGCTCCAGCTCTTTTTAAATCTCCGCTCTCTCAGCTCCAGCTCTTTTTAAATCTCTGCTCTCTCAGCTCCAGCTCTTTTTAAATCTCCGCTCTCTCAGCTCACAATCTTTTTAAATCTCCACTCTCTCACTGCCGCTCTTTTTAAATCTCTGCTCTCTCAGCTCCAGCTCTTTGTGACTCTCCGCTCTCTCAGCTCCAGCTCTTTTTAAATCTCTGCTCTCTCAGATCCAGCTCTTTTTAAATCTCCGCTCTCTCATCTCCAGCTCTTTTTCAATCTCCGCTCTCACAGATCCAGCTCTTTTTAAATCTCCACTCTCTCAGCTCCAGCTCTTTTTAAATCTCCACTCACTCACTGCCGCACTTTTTAAACCTCCACTCTCTCAGCTCCAGGTCTTTTTAAATCTCCTCTCTCTCAGCTCCAGCTCTTTTTAAATCTCCGCTCTCTCACTGCCGCTCTTTTTAAATCTCTGTTCTCTCAGCTCCAGCTCTTTTTAAATCTCCTCTCTCTCAGCTCCAGCTCTTTTTAAATCTCCACTCTCTCACTGCCGCTCTTTTTAAATCTCTGCTCTCTCAGCTCCAGCTCTTTTTAAATCTCCGCTCTCTCAGCACCCGCTCTTTTTAAATCTCTGCTCTCTCAGCTCCAGGTCTTTTTAAATCTCCACTCTCTCAGCTTCAGCTCTTTTTAAATCTCCGCTCTCTCAGCACCCGCTCTTTTTAAATGTCCACTCTCTCACTGCCGCTCTTTTTAGATCTCTGCTCCAACTCTCTTCCCAGTCTTCTTAAATCTCCGCTGTCTCAGCTCCCGCACTTTTAAAATATCCACTCTCTCAGCTCCTGCTCTTTTTGAATCTCCGCTCACTCAGCTCTGGCTCTTTGTAAATCTCCGCTCTCTCAAATCCAGCTCTTTTTAAATCTCCGCTCTCTCAGCTCCAGGTCTTTTTAAATCTCCACTCTCTCAGCACCCGCTCTTTTTAAATCTCTGCTCTCTCAGCTCCCAGTCTTTTAAAATTTTCGCTCTCTCAGCTCCCGCTCTTTTTAAATCTCCGATCTCTCAGCTGCCGCTCTTTTTAAATCACCCCTCTCTCCACTCACTCTCTTTTTAAATCTGCACTCTCTCACTGCCGCTCTTTTTAAATCTCTGCTCTCTCAGCACCCGCTCTTTTTAAATCTCCACTCTCGCCGCTCCTGCTCTTTTTAAATCTGCACTCTCTCACTGCCGCTCTTTTTAAATCTCCACTCTCTCACTGCCGCTCTTTTTAAATCTCCGCTCTCTCAGCTCCAGCTCTTATTAAATCTGCACTCTCTCACTGCCGCTCTTTTTAAATCTCCACTCTCTCCGCTCCTGTTCTTTTTAAATCTCCGCTCTCTCAGCTCCCGCTCTTTTTAAATCTCTGCTCTCTCAGCTCCCGCTCTTTTTAAAACTCCGCTTTCTCAGCTCCTGCTCTTTTTAAATCCCCGCTCGCTCAGCTCAGCTCTTTTTAAATATCCGCTCTCTCAGCTCCAGCTCTTTTTAAATCTCCAAACTCTCAGCTCCAGCTCTTTTTAAATCTCCACTCTCTCAGCTCCAGCTCATTTTAAATCTCAGCTCATTCAGCTCCAGCTCTTTTCACATCTCCGCTCTCTCAGCTCCCGCTCTTTTTAAATCTTCGCTCTCTCAGCTCCCGCTCTTTTTAAATCTCCGCTCTCTCAGCTCCCAGTCTTTTTAAATCTCCGCTCTCTCAGCTCCCGCTCTTTTAAATCTCCTCTCTCTCAGCTCCCGCTCTTTTTAAATCCCAGCTCTCTCAGCACCCTCTCTTTTTAAATCTCCGCTCTCTCAGCTCCCAGCCTTTTTAAATCTCCACTCTCTCACTGCCGCTCTTTTTAGATCTCTGCTCCAACTCTCTTCCCAGTCTTCTTAAATCTCCGCTGTCTCAGCTCCCGCACTTTTTAAATCTCCGCTCTCACAGATCCAGCTCTATTTAAATCTCCACTCTCTCAGCTCCAGCTCTTTTTAAATCTCCACTCACTCACTGCCGCTCTTTTTAAATCTCTGCTCTCTCAGCTCCAGGTCTTATTAAATCTCTGCTCTCTCAGCTCCAGCTCTTTTAAAATCTCCGCTCTCTCAGCTCCCGCTCTTTTTAAATCTCCGCTCTCTCAGCTCCCAGTCTTTTTAAATCTCCGCTCTCTCAGCTCCCGCTCTTTTAAATCTCCTCTCTCTCAGCACCCGCACTTTTTAAATCCCAGCTCTCTCAGCACCCGCTCTTTTTAAATCTCCGCTCTCTCAGCGCCCAGCCTTTTTAAATCTCCACTCTCTCAAATCCAACTCTTTTTAAATCTCCGCTCTCTCAGCTCCAGGTCTTTTTAAATCTCCACTCTCTCAGCTCCTGCTCTTTTCAAATCTCCGCTCTCTCAGCTCCTGCTCTTTTTAAATCTCCACTCACTCACTGCCGCTCTTTTTAAATCTCTGCTCTCTCTGCTCCAGCTCTTTTTAAATCTCCGCTCTCTCAGCTCCCGCTCTTTTTAAATCTCCACTCTCTCAGCTCCAGCTCTTTTTGAATCTCCGCTATCTCAGCTCTAGGTCTTTTTAAATCTCCGCTCTCACAGATCCAGCTCTTTTTAAATCTCCGCTCTCTCAGCTCCAGCTCTTTTTAAATCTCCGCTCTCCCAGCACCCGCTCTTTTTAAATCTCCACTCTCTCAGATCCAGTTCTTTTTAAATCTCCTCTCTCTCAGCTCCAGCTCTTTTTAAATCTCCACTCTCTCACTGCCGCTCTTTTTAAATCTCTGCTCTCTCAGCTCCAGCTCTTTTTAAATCTCTGCTATCTCAGCTCCAGCTCTTTTTAAATCTCTGCTCTCTCAGCTCCCGCTCTTTTTCAATCTCCACTCTCTCAGCTCCAGCTCTTTTTGAATCTCTGCTCTCTCAGCTCCAGCTCATTTTAAATCTCCGCTCTCTCAGATCCAGCTCTTTTTAAATATCCACTCTCTCAGCTCCTGCTCTTTTTGAATCTCCGCTCACTCAGCTCTGGCTCTTTGTAAATCTCCGCTCTCTCAAATCCAGCTCTTTTTAAATCTCCGCTCTCTCAGCTCCAGGTCTTTTTAAATCTCCACTCTCTCAGCACCCGCTCTTTTTAAATCTCTGATCTCTCAGCTCCCAGTCTTTTAAAATTTTCGCTCTCTCAGCTCCCGCTCTTTTTAAATCTCCGATCTCTCAGCTGCCGCTCTTTTTAAATCACCCCTCTCTCCACTCACTCTCTTTTTAAATCTGCACTCTCTCACTGCCGCTCTTTTTAAATCTCTGCTCTCTCAGCACCCGCTCTTTTTAAATCTCCGCTCTCTCAGATCCAGCTCTTTTTAAATCTCCACTCTCTCAGCTCCAACTCTTTTTAAATCTCCACTCACTCACTGCCGCTGTTTTTAAATCTCTGCTCTCTCAGCTCCAGGTCTTATTAAATCTCTGCTCTCTCAGCTCCAGCTCTTTTTAAATCTCCGCTCTCTCAGCTCCAGCTCTTTTTAAATCCCCACTCTCTCAGCTCCAGCTCTTTTTGAATCTCCGCTATCTCAGCTCCAGGTCTTTTTAAATCTCCGCTCTCTCAGATCCAGCTCTTTTTACATCTCCGCTCTCTCAGCTCCCGCGCTTTTTAAATCTCCGCTTTCTCAGCTCCCGCACTTTTTAAATCTCCGCTCTCTCAGATCCAGTTCTTTTTAAATCTCCTCTCTCTCAGCTCCAGCTCTTTTTGAATCTCCGCTATCTCAGCTCCAGATCTTTTTAAATCTCCGCTCTCTCAGATCCAGCTCTTTTTACATCTCCGCTCTCTCAGCTCCCGCGCTTTTTAAATCTCCGCTTTCTCAGCTCCCGCTCTTTTTAAATCTCCACTCTCTCAGATCCAGTTCTTTTTAAATCTCCTCTCTCTCAGCTCCAGCTCTTTTTAAATCTCCACTCTCTCACTGCCGCTCTTTTTAAATCTCTGCTCTCTCAGCTCCAGCTCTTTTTAAATCTCTGCTCTCTCAGCTCCAGCTCTTTTTAAATCTCTGCTCTCTCAGCTCCCGCTCTTTTTAAATCTCTGCTCCAACTCTCTTCCCAGTCTTCTTAAATCTCCGCTGTCTCAGCTCACGCACTTTTAAAATATCCACTCTCTCAGCTCCTGCTCTTTTTGAATCTCCGCTCACTCAGCTCTGGCTCTTTGTAAATCTCCGCTCTCTCAAATCCAGCTCTTTTTAAATCACCGCTCTCTCAGCTCCAGGTCTTTTTAAATCTCCACTCTCTCAGCACCCGCTCTTTTTAAATCTCTGCTCTCTCAGATCCCAGTCTTTTAAAATTTTCGTTCTCTCAGCTCCCGCTCTTTTTAAATCTCCGATCTCTCAGCTGCCGCTCTTTTTAAATCACCCCTCTCTCCACTCACTCTCTTTTTAAATCTGCACTCTCTCACTGCCGCTCTTTTTAAATCTCTGCTCTCTCAGCACCCGCTCTTTTTAAATCTCCACTCTCCCCGCTCCTGCTCTTTTTAAATCTGCACTCTCTCACTGCCGCTCTTTTTAAATCTCCACTCTCTCACTGCCGCTCTTTTTAAATCTCCGCTCTTTCAGCTCCAGCTCTTATTAAATCTGCACTCTCTCACTGCCGCTCTTTTTAAATCTCCACTCTCTCCGCTCCTGCTCTTTTTAAATCTCCGCTCTCTCAGCTCCCGCTCTTTTTAAAACTCCGCTTTCTCAGCTCCTGCTCTTTTTAAATCTCCACTCTCTCAGCTCCAGCTCTTTTTAAATCTCCGCTCTCTCAGTTCTGGCTCTTTTTCAATCTCCACTCTCTCAGCTCCTGCTCTTTTTGAATCTCCGCTCACTCAGCTCTGGCTCTTTGTAAATCTCCGCTCTCTCAAATCCAGCTCTTTTTAAATCTCCGCTCTCTCAGCTCCAGGTCTTTTTAAATCTCCACTCTCTCAGCACCCGCTCTTTTTAAATCTCTGCTCTCTCAGCTCCCAGTCTTTTAAAATTTTCGCTCTCTCAGCTCCCGCTCTTTTTAAATCTCCGATCTCTCAGCTGCCGCTCTTTTTAAATCACCCCTCTCTCCACTCACTCTCTTTTTAAATCTGCACTCTCTCACTGCCGCTCTTTTTAAATCTCTGCTCTCTCAGCACCCGCTCTTTTTAAATCTGCACTCTCTCACTGCCGCTCTTTTTAAATCTCCACTCTCTCACTGCCGCTCTTTTTAAATCTCCGCTCTCTCAGCTCCAGCTCTTATTAAATCTGCACTCTCTCACTGCCGCTCTTTTTAAATCTCCACTCTCTCCGCTCCTGCTCTTTTTAAATCTCCGCTCTCTCAGCTCCCGCTCTTTTTAAATCTCTGCTCTCTCAGCTCCCGCTCTTTTTAAAACTCCGCTTTCTCAGCTCCTGCTCTTTTTAAATCCCCGCTCGCTCAGCTCAGCTCTTTTTAAATATCCGCTCTCTCAGCTCCAGCTTTTTTTAAATCTCCAAACTCTCAGCTCCAGCTCTTTTTAAATCTCCACTCTCTCAGCTCCAGCTCATTTTAAATCTCAGCTCATTCAGCTCCAGCTCTTTTCACATCTCCGCTCTCTCAGCTCCCGCTCTTTTTAAATCTTCGCTCTCTCAGCTCCCGCTCTTTTTAAATCTCCGCTCTCTCAGCTCCCAGTCTTTTTAAATCTCCGCTCTCTCAGCTCCCGCTCTTTTAAATCTCCTCTCTCTCAGCTCCCGCTCTTTTTAAATCCCAGCTCTCTCAGCACCCTCTCTTTTTAAATCTCCGCTCTCTCAGCTCCCAGCCTTTTTAAATCTCCACTCTCTCACTGCCGCTCTTTTTAGATCTCTGCTCCAACTTTCTTCCCAGTCTTCTTAAATCTCCGCTGTCTCAGCTCCCGCACTTTTTAAATCTCCGCTCTCACAGATCCAGCTCTATTTAAATCTCCACTCTCTCAGCTCCAGCTCTTTTTAAATCTCCACTCACTCACTGCCGCTCTTTTTAAATCTCTGCTCTCTCAGCTCCAGGTCTTATTAAATCTCTGCTCTCTCAGCTCCAGCTCTTTTAAAATCTCCGCTCTCTCAGCTCCCGCTCTTTTTAAATCTCCGCTCTCTCAGCTCCCAGTCTTTTTAAATCTCCGCTCTCTCAGCTCCCGCTCTTTTAAATCTCCTCTCTCTCAGCACCCGCACTTTTTAAATCCCAGCTCTCTCAGCACCCGCTCTTTTTAAATCTCCGCTCTCTCAGCGCCCAGCCTTTTTAAATCTCCACTCTCTCAAATCCAACTCTTTTTAAATCTCCGCTCTCTCAGCTCCAGGTCTTTTTAAATCTCCACTCTCTCAGCTCCTGCTCTTTTCAAATCTCCGCTCTCTCAGCTCCTGCTCTTTTTAAATCTCCACTCACTCACTGCCGCTCTTTTTAAATCTCTGCTCTCTCTGCTCCAGCTCTTTTTAAATCTCCGCTCTCTCAGCTCCCGCTCTTTTTAAATCTCCACTCTCTCAGCTCCAGCTCTTTTTGAATCTCCGCTATCTCAGCTCTAGGTCTTTTTAAATCTCCGCTCTCACAGATCCAGCTCTTTTTAAATCTCCGCTCTCTCAGCTCCAGCTCTTTTTAAATCTCCGCTCTCCCAGCACCCGCTCTTTTTAAATCTCCACTCTCTCAGATCCAGTTCTTTTTAAATCTCCTCTCTCTCAGCTCCAGCTCTTTTTAAATCTCCACTCTCTCACTGCCGCTCTTTTTAAATCTCTGCTCTCTCAGCTCCAGCTCTTTTTAAATCTCTGCTATCTCAGCTCCAGCTCTTTTTAAATCTCTGCTCTCTCAGCTCCCGCTCTTTTTCAATCTCCACTCTCTCAGCTCCAGCTCTTTTTGAATCTCTGCTCTCTCAGCTCCAGCTCATTTTAAATCTCCGCTCTCTCAGATCCAGCTCTTTTTAAATATCCACTCTCTCAGCTCCTGCTCTTTTTGAATCTCTGCTCACTCAGCTCTGGCTCTTTGTAAATCTCCGCTCTCTCAAATCCAGCTCTTTTTAAATCTCCGCTCTCTCAGCTCCAGGTCTTTTTAAATCTCCACTCTCTCAGCACCCGCTCTTTTTAAATCTCTGATCTCTCAGCTCCCAGTCTTTTAAAATTTTCGCTCTCTCAGCTCCCGCTCTTTTTAAATCTCCGATCTCTCAGCTGCCGCTCTTTTTAAATCACCCCTCTCTCCACTCACTCTCTTTTTAAATCTGCACTCTCTCACTGCCGCTCTTTTTAAATCTCTGCTCTCTCAGCACCCGCTCTTTTTAAATCTCCACTCTCGCCGCTCCTGCTCTTTTTAAATCTGCACTCTCTCACTGCCGCTCTTTTTAAATCTCCACTCTCTCACTGCCGCTCTTTTTAAATCTCCGCTCTCTCAGCTCCAGCTCTTATTAAATCTGCACTCTCTCACTGCCGCTCTTTTTAAATCTCCACTCTCTCCGCTCCTGTTCTTTTTAAATCTCCGCTCTCTCAGCTCCCGCTCTTTTTAAATCTCTGCTCTCTCAGCTCCCGCTCTTTTTAAAACTCCGCTTTCTCAGCTCCTGCTCTTTTTAAATCCCCGCTCGCTCAGCTCAGCTCTTTTTAAATATCCGCTCTCTCAGCTCCAGCTCTTTTTAAATCTCCAAACTCTCAGCTCCAGCTCTTTTTAAATCTCCACTCTCTCAGCTCCAGCTCATTTTAAATCTCAGCTCATTCAGCTCCAGCTCTTTTCACATCTCCGCTCTCTCAGCTCCCGCTCTTTTTAAATCTTCGCTCTCTCAGCTCCCGCTCTTTTTAAATCTCCGCTCTCTCAGCTCCCAGTCTTTTTAAATCTCCGCTCTCTCAGCTCCCGCTCTTTTAAATCTCCTCTCTCTCAGCTCCCGCTCTTTTTAAATCCCAGCTCTCTCAGCACCCTCTCTTTTTAAATCTCCGCTCTCTCAGCTCCCAGCCTTTTTAAATCTCCACTCTCTCACTGCCGCTCTTTTTAGATCTCTGCTCCAACTCTCTTCCCAGTCTTCTTAAATCTCCGCTGTCTCAGCTCCCGCACTTTTTAAATCTCCGCTCTCACAGATCCAGCTCTATTTAAATCTCCACTCTCTCAGCTCCAGCTCTTTTTAAATCTCCACTCACTCACTGCCGCTCTTTTTAAATCTCTGCTCTCTCAGCTCCAGGTCTTATTAAATCTCTGCTCTCTCAGCTCCAGCTCTTTTAAAATCTCCGCTCTCTCAGCTCCCGCTCTTTTTAAATCTCCGCTCTCTCAGCTCCCAGTCTTTTTAAATCTCCGCTCTCTCAGCTCCCGCTCTTTTAAATCTCCTCTCTCTCAGCACCCGCACTTTTTAAATCCCAGCTCTCTCAGCACCCGC
The DNA here is from genome assembly GCF_036365525.1 of Heterodontus francisci. Taxonomy (NCBI): domain Eukaryota; kingdom Metazoa; phylum Chordata; class Chondrichthyes; order Heterodontiformes; family Heterodontidae; genus Heterodontus; species Heterodontus francisci. Next base: position 27,691,746 of record NC_090374.1, on the reverse strand, counting down.
TCTTTTTAAATCTCCGCTCTCTCAGCGCCCAGCCTTTTTAAATCTCCACTCTCTCAAATCCAACTCTTTTTAAATCTCCGCTCTCTCAGCTCCAGGTCTTTTTAAATCTCCACTCTCTCAGCTCCTGCTCTTTTCAAATCTCCGCTCTCTCAGCTCCTGCTCTTTTTAAATCTCCACTCACTCACTGCCGCTCTTTTTAAATCTCTGCTCTCTCTGCTCCAGCTCTTTTTAAATCTCCGCTCTCTCAGCTCCCGCTCTTTTTAAATCTCCACTCTCTCAGCTCCAGCTCTTTTTGAATCTCCGCTATCTCAGCTCTAGGTCTTTTTAAATCTCCGCTCTCACAGATCCAGCTCTTTTTAAATCTCCGCTCTCTCAGCTCCAGCTCTTTTTAAATCTCCGCTCTCCCAGCACCCGCTCTTTTTAAATCTCCACTCTCTCAGATCCAGTTCTTTTTAAATCTCCTCTCTCTCAGCTCCAGCTCTTTTTAAATCTCCACTCTCTCACTGCCGCTCTTTTTAAATCTCTGCTCTCTCAGCTCCAGCTCTTTTTAAATCTCTGCTATCTCAGCTCCAGCTCTTTTTAAATCTCTGCTCTCTCAGCTCCCGCTCTTTTTCAATCTCCACTCTCTCAGCTCCAGCTCTTTTTGAATCTCTGCTCTCTCAGCTCCAGCTCATTTTAAATCTCCGCTCTCTCAGATCCAGCTCTTTTTAAATCTCCACTCTCTCAGCTCCAACTCTTTTTAAATCTCCACTCACTCACTGCCGCTGTTTTTAAATCTCTGCTCTCTCAGCTCCAGGTCTTATTAAATCTCTGCTCTCTCAGCTCCAGCTCTTTTTAAATCTCCGCTCTCTCAGCTCCAGCTCTTTTTAAATCCCCACTCTCTCAGCTCCAGCTCTTTTTGAATCTCCGCTATCTCAGCTCCAGGTCTTTTTAAATCTCCACTCTCTCAGATCCAGCTCTTTTTAAATCTCCGCTCTCTCAGCTCCTGCTCTTTTTGAATCTCCGCTCACTCAGCTCTGGCTCTTTGTAAATCTCCGCTCTCTCAAATCCAGCTCTTTTTAAGTATCCACTCTCTCAGCTCCTGCTCTTTTTGAATCTCCGCTCACTCAGCTCTGGCTCTTTGTAAATCTCCGCTCTCTCAAATCCAGCTCTTTTTAAATCTCCGCTCTCTCAGCTCCAGGTCTTTTTAAATCTCCACTCTCTCAGCACCCGCTCTTTTTAAATCTCTGCTCTCTCAGCTCCCAGTCTTTTAAAATTTTCGCTCTCTCAGCTCCCGCTCTTTTTAAATCTCCGATCTCTCAGCTGCCGCTCTTTTTAAATCACCCCTCTCTCCACTCACTCTCTTTTTAAATCTGCACTCTCTCACTGCCGCTCTTTTTAAATCTCTGCTCTCTCAGCACCCGCTCTTTTTAAATCTCCACTCTCGCCGCTCCTGCTCTTTTTAAATCTGCACTCTCTCACTGCCGCTCTTTTTAAATCTCCACTCTCTCACTGCCGCTCTTTTTAAATCTCCGCTCTCTCAGCTCCAGCTCTTATTAAATCTGCACTCTCTCACTGCCGCTCTTTTTAAATCTCCACTCTCTCCGCTCCTGTTCTTTTTAAATCTCCGCTCTCTCAGCTCCCGCTCTTTTTAAATCTCTGCTCTCTCAGCTCCCGCTCTTTTTAAAACTCCGCTTTCTCAGCTCCTGCTCTTTTTAAATCCCCGCTCGCTCAGCTCAGCTCTTTTTAAATATCCGCTCTCTCAGCTCCAGCTCTTTTTAAATCTCCAAACTCTCAGCTCCAGCTCTTTTTAAATCTCCACTCTCTCAGCTCCAGCTCATTTTAAATCTCAGCTCATTCAGCTCCAGCTCTTTTCACATCTCCGCTCTCTCAGCTCCCGCTCTTTTTAAATCTTCGCTCTCTCAGCTCCCGCTCTTTTTAAATCTCCGCTCTCTCAGCTCCCAGTCTTTTTAAATCTCCGCTCTCTCAGCTCCCGCTCTTTTAAATCTCCTCTCTCTCAGCTCCCGCTCTTTTTAAATCCCAGCTCTCTCAGCACCCTCTCTTTTTAAATCTCCGCTCTCTCAGCTCCCAGCCTTTTTAAATCTCCACTCTCTCACTGCCGCTCTTTTTAGATCTCTGCTCCAACTCTCTTCCCAGTCTTCTTAAATCTCCGCTGTCTCAGCTCCCGCACTTTTTAAATCTCCGCTCTCACAGATCCAGCTCTATTTAAATCTCCACTCTCTCAGCTCCAGCTCTTTTTAAATCTCCACTCACTCACTGCCGCTCTTTTTAAATCTCTGCTCTCTCAGCTCCAGGTCTTATTAAATCTCTGCTCTCTCAGCTCCAGCTCTTTTAAAATCTCCGCTCTCTCAGCTCCCGCTCTTTTTAAATCTCCGCTCTCTCAGCTCCCAGTCTTTTTAAATCTCCGCTCTCTCAGCTCCCGCTCTTTTAAATCTCCTCTCTCTCAGCACCCGCACTTTTTAAATCCCAGCTTTCTCAGCACCCGCTCTTTTTAAATCTCCGCTCTCTCAGCGCCCAGCCTTTTTAAATCTCCACTCTCTCAAATCCAACTCTTTTTAAATCTCCGCTCTCTCAGCTCCAGGTCTTTTTAAATCTCCACTCTCTCAGCTCCTGCTCTTTTCAAATCTCCGCTCTCTCAGCTCCTGCTCTTTTTAAATCTCCACTCACTCACTGCCGCTCTTTTTAAACCTCTGCTCTCTCTGCTCCAGCTCTTTTTAAATCTCCGCTCTCTCAGCTCCCGCTCTTTTTAAATCTCCACTCTCTCAGCTCCAGCTCTTTTTGAATCTCCGCTATCTCAGCTCTAGGTCTTTTTAAATCTCCGCTCTCACAGATCCAGCTCTTTTTAAATCTCCGCTCTCTCAGCTCCAGCTCTTTTTAAATCTCCGCTCTCCCAGCACCCGCTCTTTTTAAATCTCCACTCTCTCAGATCCAGTTCTTTTTAAATCTCCTCTCTCTCAGCTCCAGCTCTTTTTAAATCTCCACTCTCTCACTGCCGCTCTTTTTAAATCTCTGCTCTCTCAGCTCCAGCTCTTTTTAAATCTCTGCTATCTCAGCTCCAGCTCTTTTTAAATCTCTGCTCTCTCAGCTCCCGCTCTTTTTCAATCTCCACTCTCTCAGCTCCAGCTCTTTTTGAATCTCTGCTCTCTCAGCTCCAGCTCATTTTAAATCTCCGCTCTCTCAGATCCAGCTCTTTTTAAATCTCCACTCTCTCAGCTCCAACTCTTTTTAAATCTCCACTCACTCACTGCCGCTGTTTTTAAATCTCTGCTCTCTCAGCTCCAGGTCTTATTAAATCTCTGCTCTCTCAGCTCCAGCTCTTTTTAAATCTCCGCTCTCTCAGCTCCAGCTCTTTTTAAATCCCCACTCTCTCAGCTCCAGCTCTTTTTGAATCTCCGCTATCTCAGCTCCAGGTCTTTTTAAATCTCCGCTCTCTCAGATCCAGCTCTTTTTACATCTCCGCTCTCTCAGCTCCCGCGCTTTTTAAATCTCCGCTTTCTCAGCTCCCGCACTTTTTAAATCTCCGCTCTCTCAGATCCAGTTCTTTTTAAATCTCCTCTCTCTCAGCTCCAGCTCTTTTTGAATCTCCGCTATCTCAGCTCCAGGTCTTTTTAAATCTCCGCTCTCTCAGATCCAGCTCTTTTTACATCTCCGCTCTCTCAGCTCCCGCGCTTTTTAAATCTCCGCTTTCTCAGCTCCCGCACTTTTTAAATCTCCGCTCTCTCAGATCCAGTTCTTTTTAAATCTCCTCTCTCTCAGCTCCAGCTCTTTTTGAATCTCCGCTATCTCAGCTCCAGATCTTTTTAAATCTCCGCTCTCTCAGATCCAGCTCTTTTTACATCTCCGCTCTCTCAGCTCCCGCGCTTTTTAAATCTCCGCTTTCTCAGCTCCCGCTCTTTTTATATCTCCACTCTCTCAGCTCCAGCTCTTTTTAAATCTCCACTCACTCACTGCCGCTCTTTTTAAATCTCTGCTCTCTCAGCTCCAGGTCTTATTAAATCTCTGCTCTCTCAGCTCCAGCTCTTTTAAAATCTCCGCTCTCTCAGCTCCCGCTCTTTTTAAATCTCCGCTCTCTCAGCTCCCAGTCTTTTTAAATCTCCGCTCTCTCAGCTCCCATTCTTTTAAATCTCCTCTCTCTCAGCACCCGCACTTTTTAAATCCCAGCTTTCTCAGCACCCGCTCTTTTTAAATCTCCGCTCTCTCAGCGCCCAGCCTTTTTAAATCTCCACTCTCTCAAATCCAACTCTTTTTAAATCTCCGCTCTCTCAGCTCCAGGTCTTTTTAAATCTCCACTCTCTCAGCTCCTGCTCTTTTCAAATCTCCGCTCTCTCAGCTCCTGCTCTTTTTAAATCTCCACTCACTCACTGCCGCTCTTTTTAAATCTCTGCTCTCTCTGCTCCAGCTCTTTTTAAATCTCCGCTCTCTCAGCTCCCGCTCTTTTTAAATCTCCACTCTCTCAGCTCCAGCTCTTTTTGAATCTCCGCTATCTCAGCTCTAGGTCTTTTTAAATCTCCGCTCTCACAGATCCAGCTCTTTTTAAATCTCCGCTCTCTCAGCTCCAGCTCTTTTTAAATCTCCGCTCTCCCAGCACCCGCTCTTTTTAAATCTCCACTCTCTCAGATCCAGTTCTTTTTAAATCTCCTCTCTCTCAGCTCCAGCTCTTTTTAAATCTCCACTCTCTCACTGCCGCTCTTTTTAAATCTCTGCTCTCTCAGCTCCAGCTCTTTTTAAATCTCTGCTATCTCAGCTCCAGCTCTTTTTAAATCTCTGCTCTCTCAGCTCCCGCTCTTTTTCAATCTCCACTCTCTCAGCTCCAGCTCTTTTTGAATCTCTGCTCTCTCAGCTCCAGCTCTTTTTGAATCTCTGCTCTCTCAGCTCCAGCTCATTTTAAATCTCCGCTCTCTCAGATCCAGCTCTTTTTAAATCTCCACTCTCTCAGCTCCAACTCTTTTTAAATCTCCACTCACTCACTGCCGCTGTTTTTAAATCTCTGCTCTCTCAGCTCCAGGTCTTATTAAATCTCTGCTCTCTCAGCTCCAGCTCTTTTTAAATCTCCGCTCTCTCAGCTCCAGCTCTTTTTAAATCCCCACTCTCTCAGCTCCAGCTCTTTTTTAATCTCCGCTATCTCAGCTCCAGGTCTTTTTAAATCTCCGCTCTCTCAGATCCAGCTCTTTTTACATCTCCGCTCTCTCAGCTCCCGCGCTTTTTAAATCTCCGCTTTCTCAGCTCCCGCACTTTTTAAATCTCCGCTCTCTCAGATCCAGTTCTTTTTAAATCTCCTCTCTCTCAGCTCCAGCTCTTTTTGAATCTCCGCTATCTCAGCTCCAGGTCTTTTTAAATCTCCGCTCTCTCAGATCCAGCTCTTTTTACATCTCCGCTCTCTCAGCTCCCGCGCTTTTTAAATCTCCGCTTTCTCAGCTCCCGCACTTTTTAAATCTCCGCTCTCTCAGATCCAGTTCTTTTTAAATCTCCTCTCTCTCAGCTCCAGCTCTTTTTGAATCTCCGCTATCTCAGCTCCAGATCTTTTTAAATCTCCGCTCTCTCAGATCCAGCTCTTTTTACATCTCCGCTCTCTCAGCTCCCGCGCTTTTTAAATCTCCGCTTTCTCAGCTCCCGCTCTTTTTACATCTCCGCTCTCTCAGCTCCCGCGCTTTTTAAATCTCCGCTTTCTCAGCTCCCGCACTTTTTAAATCTCCACTCTCTCAGATCCAGTTCTTTTTAAATCTCCTCTCTCTCAGCTCCAGCTCTTTTTAAATCTCTGCTCTCTCAGCTCCCGCTCTTTTTAGATCTCTGCTCCAACTCTCTTCCCAGTCTTCTTAAATCTCCGCTGTCTCAGCTCCCGCACTTTTAAAATATCCACTCTCTCAGCTCCTGCTCTTTTTGAATCTCCGCTCACTCAGCTCTGGCTCTTTGTAAATCTCCGCTCTCTCAAATCCAGCTCTTTTTAAATCACCGCTCTCTCAGCTCCAGGTCTTTTTAAATCTCCACTCTCTCAGCACCCGCTCTTTTTAAATCTCTGCTCTCTCAGATCCCAGTCTTTTAAAATTTTCGTTCTCTCAGCTCCCGCTCTTTTTAAATCTCCGATCTCTCAGCTGCCGCTCTTTTTAAATCACCCCTCTCTCCACTCACTCTCTTTTTAAATCTGCACTCTCTCACTGCCGCTCTTTTTAAATCTCTGCTCTCTCAGCACCCGCTCTTTTTAAATCTCCACTCTCCCCGCTCCTGCTCTTTTTAAATCTGCACTCTCTCACTGCCGCTCTTTTTAAATCTCCACTCTCTCACTGCCGCTCTTTTTAAATCTCCGCTCTTTCAGCTCCAGCTCTTATTAAATCTGCACTCTCTCACTGCCGCTCTTTTTAAATCTCCACTCTCTCCGCTCCTGCTCTTTTTAAATCTCCGCTCTCTCAGCTCCCGCTCTTTTTAAATCTCTGCTCTCTCAGCTCCCGCTCTTTTTAAAACTCCGCTTTCTCAGCTCCTGCTCTTTTTAAATCTCCACTCTCTCAGCTCCAGTTCTTTTTAAATCTCCGCTCTCTCAGTTCCGGCTCTTTTTCAATCTCCACTCTCTCAGCTCCTGCTCTTTTTGAATCTCCGCTCACTCAGCTCTGGCTCTTTGTAAATCTCCGCTCTCTCAAATCCAGCTCTTTTTAAATCTCCGCTCTCTCAGCTCCAGGTCTTTTTAAATCTCCACTCTCTCAGCACCCGCTCTTTTTAAATCTCTGCTCTCTCAGCTCCCAGTCTTTTAAAATTTTCGCTCTCTCAGCTCCCGCTCTTTTTAAATCTCCGATCTCTCAGCTGCCGCTCTTTTTAAATCACCCCTCTCTCCACTCACTCTCTTTTTAAATCTGCACTCTCTCACTGCCGCTCTTTTTAAATCTCTGCTCTCTCAGCACCCGCTCTT